>NW_006921727.1:2666979-2669451 GCF_000298275.1 Orycteropus afer afer
TAGTGATACTGCCTCGGAAACCCAAGGAGGGGTCGCTATGAGTCAGGGCTGACTCGACGGCACATAACAACAACAACAATGTGATAACCAGTAGTCAAGAAATCAGATGTTATATATTGCACTGGGCACATCAGCTGCAGAGGCCCTCTTTAAACTGTTAAGAAACAAAGAAGTCACTTTAAAGACTAAGGTGCACCTGACCTAAGCCATGGTATTTTCAATTGCCTTATATGTATATGAAAGCTAAGCAATGAATAGGGAAGACCAAAAAAGAGTTGATACCTTTGAAATGTGGTATTGGCAGAGAGTACTGAAAATACCATGGACTGCCAGAAGAATGAACAAATCTGTCTTGGAAGAAGTGAAGCTGGAATGTTCCTTAGAAGCAGGAATGGCCAGACTTCATCTGACCTACTTTGGTCATGTTGTCAGAGAGGACCACTCTCTGGAGAGGTGTCATGCTTGGCAAAGTAGAGGGTCAGTGAAGAAGAGGAAGACCTTCAATAAGATGGATTGACACAGTGGCTGCAGTGATGGTCTCAAGCTTAACATGCATTATGGGAATGGCCCATGACAGGGCAGTGTTTCGTTCTGTTGTATACAGGGTCACTATAAGTCAGAGCCAACTCTACAGCACCTAACAGCAACAACAATGTGGTAACTGATGGTGTCACCCACACATGGACTTCCTCCTGTACCAGATCATACAGAATCCTTAGTATGTTTTTGTACTAATATTAATCATTTATCAAAATGACTATGTATTATTCAATGTAACGGCAATAAACGAACAAACAAACAAACAAAAACCAAACTCACTGCCGATTCCAACTCATAGCAACCCCCACTGGGTTTCCAAGGCTGTAAATCTTTATGGAATTTAATTGCCCCATCTTCCTTCCATGGAACAGCTAGTTTGAACCACTGACATTCTGATTAGCAGCCAATGCCTTATCCACTAGGCCACCAGAACTCCTTTGTAATGGCAATAGAAGTGATAAACAACTAGCACAATTTAAATTATACCTTTAAACTACAATATCATACACACAGCCTAAATGTATTTACATTTACATTGTTACATGTGGTTAAAGTGAAAATTCGATTTAAAAAAATGAATTTGAAGTAAAAATTTCAATATACTTAAGTTAAATTTTGATATAGTTTAAGAACTACATCAAAATTAAGCATTTTAAAATAAACTGTACCATTACATGAGATACATTAATAGGTTACATTTGCATAACCAATAAATGGCCCAAATAATTTAGAAGTTGTAGAGAAATGGATATGGAAATATCTTTATAAATTAAATGATACCATAAAAATAAACTAGAACAAATACACAAACATTTCAGCACTTAGTGAACATCTCAACTAAATCAGAACTTTCCTTCCGTAGCCTTCAAGCTATGAACTTGTGAATCACTTTATTGGAAATCCGTGCCTTTCACCATCTCACTTTCAATTGATAATATCGCAAGATTAGAAAGCCTTGACTGTCCCATGGTAGACTGCAGATTGTTCTTTTAAGTTTCAGCTTTGAAAATCTCCTCTCACATGAAGCCACAGATAATCATCAGAAATAATTTTAAGCTTAGTGAAAGGGTTGGAAGAGATTCTACAAAGTCCCATTCAGCTGTGAATGTCAAAACATCTAAAGTTGCCCAATCTTCTTCCCGATCAATCTCTGCTGCTTTCAAGTGCCTTCTAAGCCATAGTATTTCTATTAAAAGCTCACTCTGGGATATCTTATCATAGAAAATGGTCAATTTTGGGATGGACACCTTTAACTCTTCTTCAGTGGCAGATATAAGACCCTTTGCTTGAACAGCCTCAAACCTTGCTAATGCTTCCTTGATGGCTCTTGATCTGATCTGGAGTTTAGAATGAAAGAGATCAATGCACTTAAGCACTGACCCCTTATTCTCTTGTAGAGTGAGACTACCATCACTTGCCTGCTCCCCAACCCCTACCATCTTCTTCTTGAACCTGGCTCTCCTCTATACTGTAATTCCGTATTTGTCTGATTTTAAAAGTACCTGTTCAATTGCATGTTCCACTGTACTCCTCATATAGAAAAAGTCTTAGATCCTCTAGCTTTGTCATCATCTTGTCGACAGTTAAGCCCTTATCAACAGGTACTGCTGTGTAAGATTAACTTCCTGAAGTAGAGGTAGCACAAAAAAGGGGACTCACAGACAGTAGGCAAAAGAACTTGTGCTGCTCTTCTTGTGTCCAAATGTTCATGTGGATTACAAAGAGCTTCAGGCACCACCACAAACTTATCAAACTTTTATTCAACTTGCTTACCTACATCATGATGAACACTACAGCATGTTGTTGATAGTTCTTTCACTGACACTCTAGTCCAGTCAATTAACACATCCTATCAATGAGTGGAGCTCTGGTAGGATAGTGGCTAAGGCACTTGACTGCTAACCAGAAGGCTGATGGTTCAAACCCACCAGC
>NW_006921727.1:2669551-2706294 GCF_000298275.1 Orycteropus afer afer
ACTCCTCAGAAGGAAGATGGGGCAATCTACTTCTGTAGTGATACTGCCTCGGAAACCCAAGGAGGGGTTGCTATGAGTCAGGACTGACTCAATGGTACATAACAACAACAACAACATCAATGAGTGGAAGCAGCAAAGAAAATATTGTTTTAAGAGTTCCAAAAATGTCACACAAGATGCATTTCCAACAAGAGTGTTGACCACTCAAGTTAAGCAAATGGTCAACATACCCATTAAAAATGCCTTTCTTTTCTTTCCTTTAAGAATGACTTGTTCACATCCATGGATCCAGCCATAGTGGCAGCATTATTGTAACCTTGAGTACAACACATTATATCCAAGCCATCATTTTTCAGTTTTTTAAGAATGTCAGAACTGAAGTCAGTAGCTTTTGCCCCTTTAAAAGGAAAAATTCTAGAAAGACTTCTTTCACTTCAACTATCCTATTGGTTTTTACATTATATGATCATTTCAGACATCTGGTCAGTATATTATATGTCTGATGTGCTGTCAAACATAATCCCAGTTGCTTACTTCATTTTGAATTTTTAGTTCAAAATAAGAGACTGATACTTAAATTTGCATGTGTTTTAATCTCATTAGGTGCTCCTTCAGCACTGAATCATATCTGAAAGCATGCCAACCATCTCAAGAGAGTTCCCTCTGTTCAGTAAAGATTCATCTTCTTTGTGGCCATGGAATGGCAGATTCTGCCTGTCAAGAAACAATCTGTACAAGATGTCCCTCTACTTTTTCTTCTCCATTTCCATTAAAGCAATAGTTTCATTGTCAATGGTTCTCTGTAGCCTCAGTCCTGGTGCCAATGTTTCCACTTTTCAAGGCAATGAGGAGCTCTTCAGATGTCTCATGGTTTCAGGTTCAATTCCCACTGTGTCTGAAACCCAGTCACAAATCTGAATGTCATATCTATAGCACTATTAGCAAACAAAAAGGAAAAAAAAAAAAAAAAAAACACCACAGCAACAAACCCTCTATCATCAAGACAAATTGACAAATTCTACTCATAGTGACAATATAGAACAGAGTAGAACTGACCCATAGAGTTTCCAAGGTTGCAAATCTTTATGGAAACATACTGCTTTATCTTTCTCCCAGAGTGGCTGGTGGGTTCAAACTTCTAACTCTTTGGTTAGCAGCCAAATGCCTTAACCACTGCACCACCAGATGTCCTTAATGGTAAACAGGAGCAAAAACAGTATAAATTCTCACTGACAAGTGACTAAACCATCCATGACCTCAGAATGTTCTTGCCGTTTGGAATCACCTTGTAAATACACTGTTTTGAAAGCTGGTGCATGTCTCCCTTTGCTATTACATCTTTCCTTGCCACACACTAGAATGTCCTTTTTTGTTCTGGAAAGAAGCACTTTCCCTTTTGAAGATTTTAACCCAAATATTATCTGGAACTGGTATCTGCCAGAAATAATCATAATACAAAGTTTGCAAATCTTTCTCCTTAAAGTTACTCATCTCATTTACAATACCATGGCTAAAGTCACTTTTAGCATTCTCTTCTGCTTCAGGTTCTGCCATTTCCACTCTTTGCTCTTCCACAGAATGCATACTAGTATCAGAAGAACCAGCTTCATCACTTGGAGATGGATGAACAGTGTCTTTCGATGAATCCTGTCCATCATCTGGTCTCTTGACATACTGAAGTATGGATCCACAAAATGTGAGTAATTTAATTCTTGCCTCTTTTGCTTTCCTTTGTTTGTATTAACTTGGCCCCTTTGATATATATACTCTATGTGGCATGATAGAATATCTCTGCACAATAAAAAAATATATACTAAAAAAAAATACATAATATTTGAAATAAGAAAATGTAAATCTATTGGATATGTTAGTTCAATCAAATGTAAATTTTAATGTGTCACTCTTTTTTAAAATTATCATTCAAATTTAACCCAAAACTTTCATTAAAATCAGATATGTATTTTTTAAGTCAGTGATGTTTTTAAAGAACATTTTTAGAAGATGAAATGTTCTTTTTAATTTTGTTTAAGACTTAAGTTGTATTTCTAAACATAAAACAATATACATAGAATTTCCCCACTTAATTTTTAAATTGTCATCTATTTAGTTATCAAAGACTTAAATTATCAATAATTGTTATACATGTAATTTTATTATCAATTTTAAGCATAGAATAATGTGTGATAAATATAGTTGTAAGTTGCTTAAATATTTCTTATGAATTCTAACAACAAAATTGTCTTGCAAAATCTTCCTACATTTAGTTACATTAGTTTCAAGATTATTAGTAACTGAGTGGAAGCCTTTTTATTTATTTTTTTCCTTCTTTTTCTTTAATTAGTACCTAATTCTCAAAAAAGCTATTGATATAAGTTCACAAAGTCTACTTACTGCAATGTTATAGCTAAAACATCTGAAAATCGGACAAAATCAGTGACTATGAACCACCAGAAGCAATGAAAACAACAGTACTTGCTTGTAGCATGTGCAGACAAAACCATGTGATTCAAAGCATCATTGTAAACTCACTGTTGTTGTTAAGTGCCGTTGAGTCAGTTCCAACTCATAGGAACCCCATGTACAACAGAACAAAATACCACCTAGTCCCAGCCTCACAATCCCTGCTATACATGAGCCCATCATTGCAGCCAATGTGTCAATCCATCTCATTGAGGGTCTTTCCCTTTTTCGCTGACCCTCCATTTCACCAAGCATTATATCCAGGGAGTGGTCCATTGTGCCTAAGGTATTTGACTGCTAACCAGAAGGCTGGCAGTTCTAACTCACTAGCCACTCCTCAGAAGGAAGATTGGGCAATCTACTGCTGTAGAGATACTACCTCAGAGACCCAAGGAGGGGTTGCTATGAGTCAAAAGGACTCAATGGCAGTGAGTTTTGTTTTTATTTTTTTGCTTACTCTCTATTCAAGGGCAAGTTTCAGAATCTCTTCTAACATCTGCTTTGGTCTTTTCCTACTTTCCTGTCTTTTTAAAGACCTTTTGCTTTCTTCATGGATGATGTTCTTGATGTCATCCCACAATTCTGGTTTTCAGTCATTGGTGTTCAATACATCAAATCTATTCTTTAGATGGTTTCTAAATTCAGGTGGATATAATCAAGGTCATACTTTGGCTTTTGTGGACTTGTTTTAATTGTCTTCAGATTCAACTTGAACTTGCACATGAGCAGTTGATGATCTGTTTCACAGTCATCTCCTGACCTTGTTTTGGCTGAAGATATTGAGATTCTCCATCTCCTCTTTCCATAGATGTAGCAGAGCTGATTCCTGTATATTCTACCTCATGAAGACCATGTGAAGCTCATTAGAAGGTTCAAGGAGTTAGCATAGAGTTTTAGCCTTTTAGGTATATTAATACGTGCAAGATGAGCTTGTGAAAAATATTTTGCTGTTATAACTAACTACAGGGTTATTTTTATTTAAAAAAAATAGATTTCTACTGAAATATTACACAAGATTTTTGTAAACAGTCATTTTGGTGTCGCCTTCTCTGACAATGTTACTTGGTGAGCCTGCACTCCCTGCATTCCCCTGATGATGCTACTGTACTCTATAACTCCACTGGAAAAGACTTTGGTTTCTCTCCTACTTCCCTATGTACCTTTTCCTTTTGTTGATTTTGCTTTGTATCCTTTTGTTATAATAACTCATAGTTGTGAGTGTGACTATATGCTGAGTTTTGTGAATTCTTCTAGTGAATCAATAAACCTAAGGGGCTGATCATGAGGATCCCCAACCACATGACAAAGGGATTTTTGCAAGTGTGATTAAATTAAGAACCTTGAGATGGGGAGATTATATTGGATTCTGGCCCAATTTTCTTTAAGTTTGCCCAGTGTCACTGAAGCAGGAATCAGAATGATGTCTTTGCAGGCTTTGAAGATGGAGGAATGGGTTGTGAGTCAAGAAATGCAGGTGACTTCTAGAAAGGAGAATATGTAGGAACAGATTCTCTGCTAGAACTTTCAGAAGAAACATAATCCTGCCAACACCTTGATTTTAGGCTGGTGAAACCCATTTCTAAGTTCTGACTCTGAAGCTGTAAGCTGACAGATTTGGGTTGTTTTAAGCCATTAAATTTGTGATAATTTGTTACAGCAGCAATGAAATTTGTTGGAGGAGACAAAGACATAGACACATAATACTGAAACACGTAATTCCCCAAGGACTTTACTCTTGTATTCTATCCAGTTAACTATTTTCTCTTTCCAAAGTTCAGAGACAGTGACAATATTACAAATAGTCAGAAAATAAAACTTAAAGGGACAGTTTATCATAGATTGAGAAAAGTACAGTAAAAGTGGCTAATTGGATATTTTCTAACTTTTATTGCATGTAATAAGACTGTGGAATTTATAAGGTTAAATGACTAACAGGTTTACCAAATCATGAGCCAGAACACATAATGTACTGCTTTAATGCCTGCTTTAAATGTCTTTGGAGGATGGGAAAAGGAAAAAAAAAAAAAAAAAAAAACCCTAGCTGGCATTTTATCAAGTTAGAAAACTTAAATAGGCTTTCCTGATATAAACTAGAAGGTAATATGATGTTAATTATTGTGAGACAGAGTTAATTGATGGACTGGTCAATAATATATATAAAACAAGTTTCCACTACCAAGAAAAC
This sequence comes from Orycteropus afer afer, assembly GCF_000298275.1. Classification (NCBI taxonomy): domain Eukaryota; kingdom Metazoa; phylum Chordata; class Mammalia; order Tubulidentata; family Orycteropodidae; genus Orycteropus; species Orycteropus afer. The sequence continues at coordinate 2,674,197 of NW_006921727.1, forward strand.
AGGTGTCTGCTTGATGGGAAGGCAAAGTTAGATGACACAACCTCCTTCAATTTCACAGTCTGTGATTCTTCATAAAACTTTTAAAGATCAATTATGTCCTATCAGTGTTAGATCCAAGCCAAACTTAGTGATTTATGCACAAATACTATCGCACATGGAGCAATTGTTGATTGAGTAACTTATCTTTATTAAATATGATCTCAAGAGATTATATTGGGAAACAATTTACATTTATGACTTCCTCTGTGCTTTTTAATTCACCTCCACTTTCTGCTTTAAAAATATACCCTCTAAATAACTAGAGGACAAGAAATATGGCTCTTATTTTAGAACTAAATTAAACACAGTATTTTAATGCAATGATTCAGATGTGTCCATAAAATTTAGGTGATCTTATGTAATTTAGTTTTTCAAATAAGAGTTTTCAATGGTGCTGCACAGCAATGAAAATTCTAGTCCCTGAGGGCTGGCTTTAATTACTCATTTTACAAACACTCGTATAGTGTCTCCTGCTATGTAGAAGACATAGTACTAGGCACAGATGAGTATGGAACAGCTTCTGATCTCAAGGAGTTCATTGTCAAACAATAGACTGCCAGTTGACCCAAACCAAACCAAACCCACTGCCACTGAGTCCGTTTCTACTCAGAGCAACCATATAGTACAGAGTAGAACTGCCCCCATAGGGTTTCCAAGGTTATAAATGTTTATGGAAACAGACTGCTTCATCTTTCTCTGGCAGAGTGGCTGGTGAATTTAGACTGCCAAACTTTTGGTTAGCAGGTGAATATGTTAACTACCACACCACCGGAACTCTTTTGTCACATCAACAGATAATTATAAAAACCTACTGTTGTTGAGTCAACACTGACTCATAATGACCCTATAGGACAGTGTAGAACTGACCCTTAGGGTTTCCAATGCTGTATCTTAATGGAAACAGACTGCCATATCTTTCTCCCATTGAGCAACTAGTGAGTTTGCAGCCACCTGGGATCCTTAATTTAAAAAACAAGATGGAAAAATACAGTGATAGAAACATGCAATATAGATGCATCTGACTCAGAATGAGGGTTACAAGGAAACATTGTGGAGTTGGGACACTTGATATGAGTCTTGTGACTTAATAAGAGTCATGTAGATTCCAGCAGATGGGACTAAATCAGTGAAGTCAAAAAGGGACTAAAACCACCGAGTGTGTGCAGGAAACCACAAACATGTGCAACTTGCTGAAAGGTGGGTCACTTTTCTGATACCCAAGATATAAGTTTAATTTGTCTCAAAAATTGTTCAATAATGAACAGGTAATAGCTGAAGTATCATAATATAACATACATACACTTGACTGGGGCAAAAGATATTTAAAACTCATTTTGTTTTGTAAGTACCATTTTTTAAAAACCCCTCTGTACCATCCAAGTCATTAAAAATGGTTAATATTTGGAGTCATTTTCACACTTTCACAATTTTTATTGCAACTTTTTTATTCTTTTGTATCCAGAGTGGTTTTAAATGTTTACTCAGAGAACCCTAAGTCTCCTTTTGCTATGCTTTTTAACAGTCTAAGATTAAACTTATTGCAAAAAAAAAAAAAATCCCTTGGAAATAATATTAAATCCAAGAAGAATTTGGAAAAATATCTATATGCAGCCAAACACACCAATAGCATTATTAAGTCTTTATTGTCCCCTAGCTCTCATGTCATCCTGAGCTGTAAATGAGTTGAAGTGTATCTGCAAAATCCACCCTGTGGAGACAATCAGATTACTAGGAATGTACTCCTGGAGGAACTGTAGCAATAACAAAATTATCCTAGAGTACCTAGAACTTAAAGGAAACTCTAAAGTTTCAGATAATAGCTGGACTCAGTAATCCTACCATGTAAAATGGTGATAATAGGTTATATAACTGACTTCTGAATGAATATATGAGTGGAATAAATGGAATTAATTCTATGTCTTCCCATCATTTATATTTCCAATTGTCTATGAAGCAAGAAAAGGAAATCAAAACACAGTTCAGCATTTTCTTCATTAAAGTATAAAGCATAATAAATATTAAGAACACTCTAGGCACAGAATCTAAAGCAATTACATTTTGCAAAATCTCAGCATACCCTCAAGGAATCTAAGGGTGGTGACTTAAGTCACATTCTTTAATAAGTTGATGACTCAAGATACATCCCAATTTAATTCTACCTCATTAACATAATGGACAGTTCACTCCAAAATGGGACCATAACCCCAGGCATAGAAGCACAGATTTACCACAGAATGGAGGAGTATGGGTAAAAGGGCCTTATTATGTAATTCATGCAGTGCAAGGGAGAATCTAGGTTTTATATTTCTTTGTGTCCCTTCACTGTTTTCTTAGTGCCATACACAGAAGAGGCAATCAATAATTGTGGTTGGCCAAGTACTCTTTCCAAGCAGCTTGGACATACACAGTTGAAACAGTTTGTGAATCGCATTAACCTCTCCCTTTTCTAATTCAGTCCATGACAGGACGTAATGCTTCTTTCTATGGGTCCTTGCTTCTTTACAGGGCTGTTGGGCTACTTTAAGTTTGGTGCCAGTATGTCCTTGAAGCATTCTTTCTGTCCATTTCACATACAATTACATCCCTTCAATTTACCACACACCAAGGGCTCTGGCATCTTAGTGTCATCTATTCTCATTGCATTATTGGCCAAACCTCATGGAATTGTTACAAGCTTGGTATGAATGTCTGTGAAGGTCTCTGTTTCCAACTTTTTTAACTGAAGACTACTTGATGTGAAACAAAGAAAGCAGGTGTGATGATTAACTATTTCCTAAAGCCAAAAGAATGTTGACTGCTAAGAGGTCCAAATGTCACATCCATACCATAAATAGAGCAAATTTTGCTTTGTTGACCTTTGCATTCTTTAAAGGCTGAGCTGTCTTCTCTACTATAAAATCTTTTAGAAAATTGTCTCTTGGAGCCAACTATAAAAGCCTATTGTTTCTGTACATTGTGGAGCCTAGGAGGAAAGTATTAAATAACCTCAACTTTTTATTTCTCCTAGTATGTTCTTAATATTATCTTTGCTTCATTTAGGCAGGGCAATTGAGCTTAGAACTTTCCAGCTTAACTGTAAAGGCATCAGGATGCAGTGTATAATTTAAGACATCCAATAAAGCTGACAAGCAAAGTCATTAATGGAGACTTGAGTTAAGTTACCTGGCTGAAGTCAGAAACATAAGGATCTGGACGCAGAGTAAACACTCAAGATCTGCATTTAGAGTGAGGATGTCACAGAATACAGGTTCATAGGAGTGCAGTTCACTGACGATCAAGAAGTCAGCATTGGTTGTGATGCCAGTGTCAATAGGAGCAAGGAACACTCTCTTCTTGGGGCTCAGAGTCTGGAACATGAGCACAAATCAAACAGGGATGCCATGCTCTCCCTCTACCACTGAAGCTAGTTAAGCCAAGACCAAAAAAACCAAACTCACTGCTGTCAAGTTGATTCTGACTCATAGCGACCCCTTCCTGAGTTTCTGAGGTGGTATCTCTAGGGAAGTAGAGTGGCTGGTGAGTTTAAGGCAAGACTGAAATACTAATACTCACATATATATAGCATTGCTTCTCAAACTTTAATGTGCATAGGAATCAACTGGGGTCTTGCTGAAATCTAGATTCTAGTAGATCAGTTACAGCACCTAAGGGTCTGCATTTCTAATGAGCTCCCAGACAATGCTGAAGCAGCTGGCCTGCAGACCACTCTTTGACTAGCATCCACTGTGTCCCAGATTCTGCTCTATGCTCTACAATATGTTTACAGCTTTAATTCTCAGTATAGGCACCTTGTCTTTCACTTTTCTCAATTTAAAGGTGAGGGAACTAAGGTATAAAGGGTACAAATGTGCCCAAATGATCATGGCTAGTAAATAGCAGAGCAGCATTTGAACCTGAACAGGCTGATTCCAGTGTCTGTGCTGATATAATCACTAAGCAGGGCTGCTCTTCCTAGGCTGTGTGTTCTATACTGCATGAGGGCTCATCAGCATCCCCAAATTGAATAACTAGTGCTAAACTGAGTCCAAGTGCCATGGAAGGGTTAAACCATTCAAATCATGACTCTAGTGTTTAACCTAATCCAACAGATGGAGAAAGTAATTCTAATAATATTCTCTCCATTGACTAAACATCATATGATGTTCAATGTGCCCATTGCAGTCCCATTGCACATAATGGTGTGCATTTTCATATACTTTCTCCTATCATTTATTTATTGTATCATTTCCTACCTGAATCTGTCCCTGAGAATTGAAAATAGACAGTAGATTAGCATAATGAGCAATATACATGGATTTGTTCTCACTCTTTTTTTTTTTTTCACACAAGAGAATCTGGCTCAAGTTCCTCTTCAAGACTTTGTATCTTACCAGCCTTTGTGTTTGTACAGTTTTGCTTGTCTTTGTGAAGCAGTGAAATGCTGGCATCTCCTGTGGATTAAAATAACTGTAAAAACTCTGATTTGAAAGGGCCTCTGGGCCTGCTGCCTGGCTGCTCCAGGCAGCTAAAGATTTGAATTCTATTGAATTATGATCTACTGTAGTTGGAGGCAACACGAGGGAGGGAGCTCCAGGCTGCTGGCCTGAAAGCACAGCTGCTCAGCACCTTTGCACAGGTTCCCAATAGCATTTCTCCAGTTTAGCAGCAGCTACAGCAACCAGCCTTCATCTCAGAAAAGGCAACTGTCATTGGCTTAGCTTGCTTTGTGCATTCCCAAGTGGCCAGAGAGGCTCATCTCAGGCAACCACATGCCTCTCCACATGTGGAGAGACAGAGACAAAGTGGAACGGATAGAAACAGTGAAATGACTCTGTTAGTGCACTACCCTGGAGAGGGTGGGTGGAAATGAACAAAATATTCTCCCATAAATAAGTAGAAATAAAAAGATTCTCACCTCACATGAGAATCTTTCATCTCTTTAATATTTATTGAATTTTTTCTGAAAAATTTCTATCTTGGCACAAAATAACAACATGCAGAATAATAGGATGTTTAAGGATGGAAAATGTATGTGACTTCAATCAGTATCAATGACAGCAAGTGTGTGGTGAGTTTCCTTTTTCTGACATGCTATCAACTGCATAGAGAAGAAACAACTTTCTTGTAACTATATATACATTTAATAAATTAAACTGTTATATATATATATATATATATATATATATATATATATATAAGCTCTGATAGCATAGTGCTTAAGGCACTTGACTGCTAACCAGAAGGCTGGTGGTTCAAACCCACCAGCCACTCCTCGGAAGGAAGGTTGGGCATTCCTACTTCCGTAGTGATACTGCCTCGGAAACCCAAGGAGGGGTCGCTATGAGTCAGGGCCGACTCGATGGCAAATAACAACAACAACAACTATACACACACACACACACACACACATATATATATAAGGGAGTTCTGGTGGCTATCTATATATAAAATTCTGGTGGCTATCTATATATATAAAGTTCAGCCTGTAAAGCATATTATTAAAACACAGAGAACATCTAATTTTTATCTGTACTAAATGTTAAAGGAAAGTGTTGTTTTGTTTTGTTTTTCACTTGCTATAATTGCTTTTTTCCCAGATAAAATACCCATGTAAATAGATATGCGTGTTTGGATAATGCAAATATTTTCCAATTAGCTGAGAATTAGAAATTCAATAAAATTTTTACATGATTTTCTTTTTAAATTTTCTTTAATTTTATTTCATTAGCCAGTATAGCAGGATAGCAAATATTTAACTCACAAACTACTCATGTGCAGAAGAAATGTTATTTCTTGATTTTGTCTATAACCAATCAGTCTTTCTCGCAAGGTGGTTAGCAAAAACATAAATAAAATAATAAAAATAAAAATAACAGAATATTCACTCTGTTTATTTGAAGTCTGATCCTATAGTTTAAATAGTATCCTTAGGTATTACTCTTTCTCTTGGATAGAAGTGCTTCTCAGAGGCTTCCTCTCTCTCTGTTTCTTTCCTTGATTTTGCCTCTAGTTGTTTGTGGTAGCAACATGTGACTTAAGGGCTAGATGTGGACCTTGGCTTCATACTGAGTTTTTATGTAATATAATGCTCTTGTTTATCTAGTATCCAGGACCACAGCTTTCGTCCAACTGGAAACTGCTTGCCCTTCTGAAAGATTCCCTTCACTTCAATTCTGTAAGTTTTTACTGGTTCATGCTCTAGTCTCTCTCACTTCCCTTTAAACAATAACCTCGAAGGCCACAATATGAAAGAAGCCTGAATTCCTGAATGATAGCATGGAACAAAGCTCCCCGTACCCCACTGGACTTCATGTAGGTGAAAAATTTTCTTTCATTGTGTTATGCCTCAGATTTAGTATTACTTGTTACAGCAGATAGTATCACCCAAAATAACTCATGGCCATCATGAACATACTTATGTGCTCTCAGTTAATCATTCTGATTCTTAATTGATTCACAAACAGGAAATATGTTACTTTACAATGGAATCACCCTGAAAACATCTTCCTTATCAATGCCCATGACAGGATACATGCTGTGATAATCTTTACCTGCACGGAATCCAAAGTAACAGATGACTGTAGAAAAGATACAGTCATGTTTTTTTTGTACTCTTTGTCCCTGAAAAGATCATAACTTTGGTTTAGGATAGGACCACCAAGAGGGCGGTAACTATCAAAATCTCTAATTTTCAGTATGGGTTCGTAGTTCCTACATGCTGAACAAGAGCAAGAAAGTACTAAGCTTCAAATAGGAACACTTCTCAACTCATTGACCAGAAGAACTGTTGACCTGGAAAGGCCATATGGGAAAGATGTCGCTGCTACTCATTAACTCCTATACAACACTCAGATGTGACACTGTGCATATGAATCTCCCTAGTCAGAAGAGCACTTGTTCTCTTTCAACAAGGAATTTCTAAGATTTCTAGTTACATTATCTGATGTATCCCTTTAAAACTGTAATTTAGATTCTAAAGATAGAGGAAAGAGCATCTTAATCAAAACCCAGGGATTTCAAGCAAAATGATTGTAAGATCTTCATTACCTTCACCACTGTGCAGTGACTGCAGAAAAAAAAAAGAATCAGAGCATTTTCAATGGAGCCAAACCAAACCAAAACCAAACCCACTGCCATTCAGTCAATTCCAACTCATGGTGACTCCTATTGGGTTATTGGGTTTTCAAGGTGGTGAGTCTTTATGGAAGTGGATTGCCCTGCCTTCCTTCTGCAGAGTGGCTGGTGGGTTTAAACCGCTAAGCTTCTAGTTAGCAGTCAAATGTCTTAGGCACTGCCAAGTAACTGCTAATACTGGTGCACAAATAAGAGGTTATCCCTGAGCATGAATTCTCAAAAGGACTGGTATGTCTTAATGATGAGAATAATTTTTTTCTATAATCTTGTGCCAGAGAAATCAGAAGAGCAAAACAAAACAGTCAGGAAGATAAGCACATTTCAGATTTTAAGTTGTCCGTCATTGGGTGGTTTGGGCTAAATAAGTAAAAGAGTTATGACAAAACAAATCTGAATTGTGCAATTCAAAATAGAAAAAGAGATTCCAGATCCTCCACTGCCTATGCTATGAAGACTATTAAATTATTTACAAACTCTCCTCAGGCCTGGTTTTCAGAAAGCATGGTATATGTTATGTACACATCGTTATCTTCAAAGTGCAGTATAAATGCTAATCTAAGCATACTGGTTTTTAACTAGAATTGTACTTGTAAAAGGACACAGGGAAATTTATTCTTTGAACAAATGTCCTTATAGAAAATCTCTTTAATTTTTTTTTTTTTGTATAGACATACAGCAACAAACAATATTTTGATTAGGCAAGATTTTATAGTAGAGCTCTGGTAGCATAATGCCTAAGGCACTTGACTGCTAACCAGAAGGCTGGTGGTTCAAATCCACCAGCCACTCCTCGGAAGGAAGGTTGGGCAATCCTACTTCCGTAGTGATACCGCCTTGGAAACCCAAGGAGGGGTCGCTATGAGTTGGGGCTGACTTGATGGCAAACAACAACAACAACAACATTGTCAGAAGAAACCATTTATTACCTGATAATCTTACCAGGAAACTGGTTATAAAATCATTACAATTCAAAAAAACACACAAATAAGCAAGCACTTTATATCAAAGTGTCCCCCATCATCATCTTCCCCCTTTGGAAGGGTCACCTCCCTCTGTTAAATGGGGAGAGAAGAAATTAGTTTTCTATGATTCCTTCCTGCCTGATGAACAATTTCTACTCATCACCAGAGGGCTCCTTCTGACACGTAGAGCACTTGAGTGGACTATCACCTGCCCGAGCCTCCTCAGGCCCCTGAGTTTGAAGTTATTCTTTTTTTATGTTTCTGGAGAGCTGACATGGAGCAAATCACATTTCCCTGTAGTGGTGGTGTCATTGAGTCAGCCCTCAACTCATGAAGTCACATCCGTGCACAAAGGAAAGAAATGTTGCCCAATCCTGTGCCATCTTCAAGATCAGTTGTAGGCCAGATCATTGTGATCCATAGTCTTTTCAATGGCTGATTTTCAGAAATAGATCTCCAGGCCTTTCTTCCCAGTCCCTCTTAGTCTAGACTCTCTACTGAAACTTGTTCAATATCATGGCAAGCCTCCACTGACAGATGGGTGATGGCTATGCAGCTTCACTTTATTCTTAACATCATCACACTTGGCTATAATGGGGTATTCATCTTTACTCAAGAGTTGGAAAAATTCAGAAGAATTCTGAGTAAGAGAAGAAAATGAACAATTGCGTAGTAAATATGACTGCTGTCATAGTTCAAAGGAAAAGCATGCAGAGAAGTAAACCTTCTCAGAGATCCTTGCCTGGTCACATCCATATCCTTTCTCTGCTGTCCTGGGATCTGCGATTTTATTTCAGACCTCTTCCTTCTCTCCTTTCCACACCTAACCCAACATATGGCTGGGACTTTATAGGAAATACCCTACATGCTCACAGGCACTGTTTTCAAACAGATGCATCTCTTCCTCCTAGGCAGTGCATTTCCCCAAAGAAGATTAATTTGACCTAGAATAAAGTCCTGCAGGGCTTCAGCTGTATAGTCGGTGGTAATATTTGACATTCTGAATCTGAAGAACAAGCTTAGGAATGAGGTATAATCTTGACCCTCCAAAGTCCTCCAAGACAGAGAGCCTGCTCTCCTTCAAAATTCTCTCACCAGGTGGGTTTCAATAATACTCTTTTATTTTCTCAACAATTGAAACATTTGCTCACCAACACATACACACATATACTTCCAAACCACACAGCTCTTCATCAGATGAGCATTAGTTCTCTGAGAAAACATATGTTAAACAGTACTGTCTTTTTTCTTTTTCTTTTAAAAAAATCTGTCCCCTCATTGATGTCAAATTGTATCTGCAGAGGCATGCTGAGAATATAAAGTAGCCATTGCTCAGCTACCCTTCTCCTAATGGCTTTCCCTTAATTACACAAAGACTAGCCTTGGGTCAGTTTCAAAGTTTGGTAGCAGCAAGCAAACTGGGACTGATTCACATTTCCTCACCTTCCAATTTAAAAAAAAAAAAAAAAAAACTGAAAACAGCTCAAAGCTGTAACAGAAAATAAATAAAAGATATTTTGTCAATATAAAATCAATTTTGCATGTCATTGAAAGATTTTCCAATTTCAGAAACAAATTTTCTAAACATAGATGAATGAATCTATGATTAACACCTGAGTCAAGCACTTGCATGTCTAAGAACCAACAAACGAACAACAAAAAAAAAAAAAACCTCACTGCTGTCGAGTTAGATCTGGCTCATAGCGACCTCTCCTTGGGTTTCCGAGGCAGTATCACTACAGAAGTAGATTGCCCAACCTTCCATCTGAGGAGTGGCTGGTGGGTTTGAACCACCAGCCTTCTGGTTAGTGGTCAAAGAGGTTAAAAAAAAAGCAGGTGGGGCTTTTGGCCACCTTCATTTTGAAGGTTTGAAAGTGTGATTATATTCCAGATAGGCTGGTAGTCATTATCCTCTACCCTCATTCTACAAAGTTCTCTTCCCAAAGGAGCTTTGCTTTTATGTCAGTGTATCTTTATATCCATTCAAGACTCCTCCTGTCTCAGAAATACAATATAGGACAGGGATGCAGCACATCCTCAGCTGTGACACCAAGAGTGTAGCTCTAGCAGTTAAGAATCATAGTTTATTGCATTGGTTGATTATTGTGATTAAGGCAGTATACTTTAGTAGTTAAGATTATGAATGATACAGTTAGATATATGTGAGTTCCAAGCATGATACTTTCATTTCTAGCTCTGCATCCTTGGAAATATTATTTAAACTTTCTGAATCCCTATTTTTCAAATTTGCAAAATAAAAACACAATAAAGTGAAAATGTGAGCCAAAGTTCAGAAGCATAGAAAATAATGAATGTTGAGTAAATTGAATATATCAGACATACATCAGATTTAGACATACAATTTATGATTGTTCTAAAGATAAAATAAGTCAAGTTAAGAATTGATCACAGTGTCTGGCACATAGTAAGCCCTTAAAAAATAGTACTAAAGAGCAGGTAGAACAATAAAATAGTTTATAACACAGGGTTGGGAGCCTGAGTTTTCCTTCCAGCTCGACTCTGGTTGCCATGGAGTTAACTCTGACTCATGGTGACTGCATATATATCAGAATACAACATCTGCCCATGGCTGATTTCATAGAAATAGATCAACAGGACTTTCTTCCATGGTGCCTTGGGTGGACTTGAACCATCAATCTTTTGGTTCAAGTTCACCCAGAAGTACCCTTGCAGTCAGGTGTGACCGAGTGTTGGACAATACAATGTGAAGAGAAATAATGTGAGCAACATTTGAACAAAATACTTAAAGGGAGGCCCTCCTCTTTTACTTTTACTTTTACTTTTCTGCTGGCTGAAATGCAGAATAGTAGTGAACCATTTTGGACCATGTAGATTATGACAACATGCTAGAGATAGTCAACAAACCTTTCTCCTCCTCCTCCTCCAACTTGGATTGATTACATGGTGGGCTGATCCACAGGTATCAGTCTGAGACTGCCTGCATTTCTTTCTTTAGTTTGTTCCTACTTCCAGATCTCATATCTTCTTCTTAATTCATTCCCTCATTTTTCTTCATTAAGGAAGCATATGTAGAAGGTAAATTTTATATGTTCTTTCATGTCTGTAAAGGTATTTTCTCTTCATGTTTGAATAATAGTTTGGCTAGGTATAGAGAGGTCAAATTGAAATTCATTTTCTGTCAACTTTTTAAACATTATTCTCTACTTCTTTCTAGTATCTAATATTTCCATTGAGAAATCTGATGTATGTCTGATATATTCAATTTACTCAGCATTCATTATTTTCTATGCTTCTGAACTTTGGCTCATATTTTCACTTTATTGTGTTTTTATTTTATATTGTGATGTTTCCTGAATTTTATCCCATTTCTTCTATTAAAAGTTTATATTGATAATCATAAGTTTATTTACTAAGAATTCTTTATTATATAAGTATTCTTTTTCATTGTGTTCTTTTCTTATTTACAGATGTAATGGTTTTTAAGTGATGAAATCATGCTAAGCTCTTTATAAGCATTATCCTTTAATTCTTGCAATTACTTTCTGAGAGATCAAAAATAATTATCATACATAGGAAGGCACATTTGAGTGCATACGTGTGCATGTATAGAGGTAGTGTGTAGGCATATGTATATGTATGTTTGTGTGTGCTGCATGTATATCCAATATATGTAAAGCATATGGGGAACACAGTTACAGAGACTTCCTAAACATATCAATAAAACAACTTGCAAGATAGATTTACTGAGTTAAAAAGGCTTAGGACCATAGTTTTGTGGGATAACTTAGTCAATTATCATAGCATAGCTCATAAAATTAATGTTCTATACCCTAGTTTGGTGAATAGTATCTGGGGTCTTAAAAGCTTGTGAGTGCCCATCTAAGATACCAATATCAGTCTCTACTTATCTTGAGCAAAAGAGAATGAAGGAAACCAAAGACTCGAAGAATGAATTAGTCCACTGGACAAACATCCCACATGAATTACAGACTCTTCTACCCCGAGATCAGAAAAACTAGATGGTTTGGGGCTAGTATTATTGACCATTCTGATCATGAACTCAATAGAAGGTCCTGGCTAGAAAGGGAGAAAAATACAGAACAAAACTCAAATTCCTAAAAAGACTTGACATATTGGACTGATAAAGACTGAGTGATGCCCAGAGATTATCACCCTAAAATACCCTTTGAATTTAGCACTTAAGCCACTCCTGGAGATCACTTTTCAGGAAATAAGAGATTGGCTTATAAAATAAACAGTATCACCCATGAATATTGTGTCTCTTAAATACTCAACTATATGAGACCAGATGGTTAACATTTATCCAAAACCAAAGATGAGAAGGCAAGAAGGGAAAGGAAAACAAGATTAATGGAAACAGAACAAACCAAATAGAAATAATGAGAATGCTGAAACATTGTGAAAATCATAAACAATGTCATCGAAAAATCTCTTTAACAATTTTAAAAAGAGAATATAGTTTGCTGTACAAACTTTCACCTAAAACACCATAAAATATTTTTTTTAAGTAATTATCATTATTTTACAGATAAGGGAAAAACGTTTACTGAGATTATGTTAGTAATTTGTAAGGAAGTGTAAGAGATGGAAAATAGGATTACCCTTCAGGAATTTTACTTCAGGGCTAACAATTTTAACCACCACATTATCATATCTTCACTTTCAGCATATATATTGTTAAGAGGCTGCATAATTTGCTGCCAAAGATTTCCATATCCTAATCCCTGAAGCCTGTGAATATGTTACCTTAGCTGGCAAAAGGGACTCTGCATATGTGACTACATTAAGACTCTTGAAATGGTAAAAGTATCCTGGATTATCCCAGTAGCTTCAATGTAATCATGAGGATAACTGAAAGATGAAAAGAGGAAAGCAGAAGGGACTAAGAAAGAGAAGCAGAAGTCAGAGTGATGTAATTTCAGGTTTGAAGGTGAAAAATGAATACAACCCAAGGAATACATCTCTAGACTAGTCTCTAGAACCTGGAAGGGGCACTGAGACATTGCCAATTCATTTTGGACTTCTGATCTCTAGAACTGTAAAGTAAATAATTTGTGTTTTTTAAGACACTAAATTTGTGCAGTAGAAAACTAATACACAGAACTTGCACCTTTTTGTTATATTAATTCCTAGATAATCTAAGCGTTTTAGCTATTATAAAGAATATCCTTTTATCAATTACATTTCTAAATTCCATTGCTAAATGATGTCTTTAAAGTAAATTGATTTCTTGTATGTTAATAAAATAACAAGCCATGTTCCTTAATTCTTACTTAAGCTCTAAAAATTTTAGATTGAAATTTTGGCAGCAAATCATAATGTCTGAAAATATGGTTCTTTTCTCTTCCTTTCTAATCCTCATACTTTTTTGTTTCTTTGTGTCCTTGATCTATTTATTAGTCTACTTCTTATTTTATTATTGGCTAAGACCAACTGTCCAATGTTAACAGCAATAATTTCTGATTTTAATGGCAGTGCCCATGATGATTTAACATTAAGTATATTTGTTGAATTCCATTTGCTAATATTTTATTTGGGTTTTTAGGCTTATGTTCAGAAATAAAGTGGATCTGTAATTTTCCCTTTTTTGGGTCATCCTTGCTCAGTTTTGGTATTATTGACATACCAGCCTTGCAGTATTTGAGAGTCTTTTTTTTTTTTTTTTTTTTTGTATGCTATGAAACAGTTCATATAATATAAATTATATGTTCCTCTACTTTAAATAGAAATTACTCTTAAATTCTTTTGGGCTATGTCCCTTTTATATGGATAAATTTCTGACTAGTTTATTAATATTTCTATTAAAAAGTCTTTCTGATTAGAGTTATTGGCTTTTATTATTTGAGTTTGGCAACATATTTTCATATTAAATATTCTATTTATTATATATTTTTATATATCTTAGCAGAGCATCATACAAAATAAGGATTGACTAAATCCAGGAAAAATCCTAACATTTTGTCTGTTTCAACTGATTTAAAGTTGATCAGTTTGTTGTTGTTATGTGCCATCAAGTCAGACCCTACTCAAAGTGACCCCTCCTTGGGTTTCTGAGGCAGTATCGCTATGGAAATAGATTGCCCAATCTTACTTCCGAGGAGTGGCTGGTGGGTTAGAACCTCCAGCCTTCTGGTTAGCAGTCAAATATTCTCTCTGGTGTTATGATCATTAAAGACCTAGAAAATTTAGTATTTCTGTCATGTCATATCAGTCTTATCGAAAGTTGCAAAAGTTACTATAACCAGGCTGTAATAAAGATACTCAGAGTATGAATTTAATGGTTGAAAACATACAAAAATAACATTTAAAATAACATGCTATTTTATTCAGAACTACTTTTTAAATGATGCAAACAAGAATATTTTAAATTATTATGCAGAAAGACAAACATTGTAACTTTTACTTTAAAATAAAATGTATTTCTTTGCCTACCCACATATTTATATTTAAACACTAGAAATATAAGTCTGCATGGTTAAGTGCTCAGCTACTAACCAAAAATTTGGCAGTTCTAACCCATTCAGCAACTCCATGAGAGAAATATATGACAACATGTGTCTATAAAATTATAGCCTAGGAAACACTATAGGGTAGTTCTACTTTGTCACATTCGGTTACTATGAATTGGAATTGACTCAGTGGCACCTAACAACAACAATACAAGTTACACATTAAAAGCTAAATGTCTCTATGTAATGTCTACTTTTCGAGGTCATGCTTTCTAAACTATAACCATCTTGTTGGTAAAGACTATGACCTAGTAACTAGAACAATGTCTAGAACATAAGCACCTAGGATCTAAAGACATGCAAGTTAAATGAGTGAATGAAAAAAATCTTGGAGATTACAAATACAAGTAGCATTTATTCATTATTCCACTGTGCTTACTAAATGCAAAGAAAACAACATCCTTTTCTCCCTTAAGTGGTTTGTCACTGGATTACTCTAAGTTTCATTGTGAATACAAAACTACACAAAGGAAACTATTAGCTTAAATAAATTTCCTAATTTTAAAATTAATTTATAATTAATTTTCTTTCATTGAGAAGTACTAAGCAAGGAAAAATAGTGCTTTTGAAAATTTCAGTGGGACAAAATTTCGTAGATTCTTACCTCCAATATCTCTTTTTGTACTTGCATTCAATAGTTTAATCTTTAAAATTAATGCATTTCACATGACCATAAAGAAATCAAAAGAATCACAACCTGCATATGCATGTAAGTGTTTAGTCCATGAACTTCTTAGATGCAAAGATCATGCCTTATCCACATTTTTTTTAACCACAACCCTAATATACTGCCTTACAAAATGGAAATAAGACTAGAAGTAATAAAAATGCAGGAAAAGAGGGTGAAAAGGAGGAAAACAGGGAAAAAATAAATACTTAGCATTATTTGGGCCCATAATCAATACTCAATGAATGTATTATGAGTGAAAAAAATAAAAGAAGAAATAAATAAAGATAGAAATACAAAAAGAACAGTAAATGAACTGGAAAAAAGTAGTCCAGATATCTGGGTTTTTAAATACTGTGGAAATTTTATTAATAAGTAAAATGCATGACTTTTTATAATATTATCAGACTCGTGTTAAAATATTTTGTTTTTTATGCTTTGGTTTTACAAATACCTATGAGAGACATGACTTGTCAGGAAATAAATGCTATTCTAGAAGAGCTTTTAAACATTAGCAAAATGAAACTTTATTTTGTTTTAATTAAGACTGAGCAAAAAGATGTTATAAAGCTTTAACTTGTGTGTCTCACAGAAAACCTGCAGGTTTCAGAAATTCATGAAAACCTGAATAATGAGTCTATAGAATTAAAGGATTTTTCTTTTTTTTCTTTTGGAACTTGGAAAGCTTGTCTAACTCCATGATTCCCTGGAAGACATTTTTAGCAACTTACATTTCTTTCTTAATTGGAATTTTAAAAGATTTGAATGCTTTAATCCTAATTTTTTTTAATTGTGTAGGTTAAATTATAGTTGATTTGTAATAGATATGAAGTGAAGAAGGGACTCCTCAAAGTATGGTCTTTGATTAACATTTATTGAAACAATACCTTTGGTTAATTTTTGTTAAATTCAGTATATTTATTTATTTATTTATTTATTTATTTATTTATTTATTTATAAAGCCAACTGTGCTGTCATTGAGTCTATTACAACTTATAGAGACTCCCTTTGGGTTTCCAAAGCTATAAATCTTTACGGAAGCATTACTCAACCTTTCCACTGCACAGCGACTGGCAGGTTTGAATTGCTGACCTTCTGGTTAGTAGCTAACTGCTTTAATCACTATATCACAAGTGTTCCTTTTCTATTTATATATTATATAAATTATATATAAAAGCTAAATTTACATGAAATTTAACTTTGACATCAATTTGCTTCACAAATTCAGCATAAAACTGGTTATTGTCCTATATAGTTCTTGGAGGTAGGTGGAACCAATTAAAATTATTTAGATGTAGAGAAAGCTAGGCCTCCTCTACTACTGCATTGAGAATTCACTGTTTATACAATATTAACCTAAGCATTTTATGTACAATTTATAATTCCATGTTCTCATCATTCCCAAACAAAGACATGTATTTTCTCACCTTATTTTCACCCAGCACCTAGTTCTAAAGTTTTACAAATCCACAAACCCAACTTTTTTTCTTTTTCTTTTTAGATCCACCAAGCCCTATTGATTCTATCTTTGACATCTCTCTGGATCCTTCTCTCCATCTTAATTTACCTTAATTGTGGCATTCTCATCACCACAACCATTACTGCAAGCTCCAATCTGATCTCCCTAACTCCAGTCAATCCACTCTCCACATATAGCCTATGTGAGTTTTCTAGAACAAAAATTCTCACCATACTTCCTTGCTTAAAACTCTTAATGGTTTCCCTTTTGCCAAGACCGTGGTAAGAACAACCTAGCCCTGCTTTTCAAGTTCTTTTTCAATCCAGCTACTTAACTTCTCAAGCTCATCTCCTGTCCCCCTCTGTGCCATAAACTCACTTAATTTTCCTAATAGCCAAATTCCCTGTTTTCTGAGCACTGTATATCTTTCATGCTTTTCTGCCTCTGTTCGGGCTGTTTCCTCTGCTTAGAACACTCTTATTGCCTGATCCTATATGGCAGACTTCTATTTATCATTGAAGCTCCAAATTCAATTGTTGTCTTTGTAAAGCTCTATTCAACCTTTCCCCTAACATCTCCTGAATGAAACTTTTTTTCCCCTCTAGTGGAAAATGTTAATAATACTACTATTTATTTAGTACCTTACACCATTCCCTACACTAGAATCACTTGATTGAATTTTTTAATGAAAGCTATTCAACTAGACAGACCTGATATTACCCATCTTTGTATTTTGGGGCCAAACGCAATGCTTAGTGCATATTGTACATACAGACTGCCTAATATAATGAGTTGCTTTTCATCTTCTGAGCCCCTATTACTGAAAAAAAAAAAAAAAGAAAAAGAAAGAAACAATACCTATCTCAGTAACAAAGATAGGATAAAAATAGGCACTGATTTGTCAGGAGGAGAATATGCAGTTTGCTCTTTTTTGAGTTGTAGCTCATTATTTGGTGGGAGATTGAGATGGGTTAACTTCAAAATCCCAATGGCTATAACCTGAAAGAAATCATAAAAGATTTAATATAAAATGTGTTTTACACCAGATTCTCCCTTTGCCATGCCAAACTGATATACAGATAAACACACAAGCACACATGTACACACATATATGCATTCTCTCATGGCCCTAAATCCACAAAATACATAGCACCTAATACTTTGCCTGACTTGAGTTTCGTGAATCATCTAGTCTTCATTGGAGAGTACCTGCCACTAGTTATATTACCCTTTCAGTTTTTGAGTATATAATAAAAGATGGATGTATTATTCATAGTTCTTTTCATAACATGTATTGTCTTCTCTTTGTGTACTGCTGCTTTCTAAGCCTGTCGCACTGCCACTAGCACAGATGTTTCCTTCAAATTAAGCAAAACAACTTTTGATTCTTAGTCACCAGCACAGTCTATCTACTGCTGTTTGTTCACAATTATCAGTATGTTGGTTGAATTGGTTCCAATGATGCCTCAGTGGCTATTGCTACCCACAAAAGAAAAGCCAAATATTTGCAAAACTCCAACATGCCAGCATATAAAAAGTCCACCTAAGGTAGAAGGCATCATCTTCCTGAGTATTATGCAAATGTATAGTACTGTTAGTCATAAAAACACAAGTGTCAAAATAATCTTATATAAAACAAAATTAATTGTTACAGAGTTTCTGTGAGGATTATATTTTTATTAATATTTTTATGGGAATTTTAAATTCCCTGAAGCAGAAAGATAATTTCTGTATAGTCTATTTTCAGAAAGAAAAAAAATAATAACTTCTGTAACCAGCTTAGAAGAGACAAGATAGAAAGGAAATTGGTGAAAACAGGGATGAACAGAAGTACAGCCCTTTGAACCAAGCAGAGGAACAAATCCTATAGTACTGCAACATAAAAAGAAAAATCCATCATTGACAAAAGAGACTGTCTGAGGACACTAGTCTCCTTTGAAAGTTTGGAGAAGCAGTTCAGAATAACAATGATGGCCATTGCAATAACTACAATTTGTGCATTATAAATGGTATGTTTTTAATAAGTTCTTACACTGATATATCTCTTTGTTATAAAGATCTCATTTCTCCCCAGGTCATTTTTCATGTTATTCTCCCTGGACAGAGTCTCCTTTTTCTGGCAAAGCATCGATGCCTGTATTAATGGAATAAAATGGATTAGAGTGAAGAAACAAATTGTGTAATGTAGCTGTAATAGCTCTGTCCTTGTCAACTCAACTGCAGTTGACCTTGGAGGGAAGGTTAGTTTTTACATCCCTAAGGAAACTCAGATGAACTGGAAAGACTGACTGTGCAGGTGACAACACTCTGAGAGAGACAGAAGGAATGACAGCACTTGTTCTACCAATACAGATGCTGGGTGACTCATGGTTGAAACAGTAATGCCAGCCTCCAAGGCAGTCATGAGATATAGAAGCACTTTCCCTCAACAAACCATCATTGCAGAATGAGAGCAAACCATCTAACAAACTACTCTAACGTTTATAACTACAAATCTATGTAACTGATTCTTTGATAACCCTATAACTTACATATCTAAATGTGTGTTGTCTTTCAGAGGAGTCCAGTGGGAGCTTTATATGTTTGCTGCACAAGAGATATCGTTATTCAACTCACTTCAGGATAAAATGGGGCAAGACACAAGACATTCCAAATAAAGAGAAGAACAAGTGTTTTAGGAAGCTCCAAGGCCAAAAATGGGATGAGCCAGGGAGTTTGGTAGGGGAAGAAAGCAGAGTGGTGGGCAGCAGAGCAGCCTCCTGGACTTTATGGGTCATGAGATAGAATGTAAACTTATTTTCAGTTTTTTGAGAAGTTTTTGAAAAGTCTTAAAAGATCATTCCAGCTGATATGTAAAGCACAGGAGATGGGCAAGAGTGACTATTTTTTAGAGTGCAGGTGAGGTCATGATCAGTTCAAGTAGGCAAGTATTGATGAAGGTGATGAGAAATGATTGTTTTGGAATGTGTTTTGAAAGCAACATCAGGAAGACTTGCTGATGGTTTGAATGTGAGTGGGAAGAAAAAATACTAGATGTGAAAAGAAGTATGTAAAACAATAAATATTATCCTTTCAAGCATTAAATGTACAAGATTAGCAGTCTGATGCCTGCTTTTACTTTACAAATATTTTCTTCTAGGCCACTTTACAAAATATGAAGCCATAATTAAGAAAAACAGTACTGTTTTAAGTTCTCTTAATATATTTTATCTCCAATTCTTCTAAGAGTTTAGAGTATCATTTTACTTATTTATTACACAATTATTTACTGTCCATTTATAGTATACACAAAAATCCTCATAACTGGTCCAATAAATAGCTTCATGATAAGTGGAGAAAAGATGATTGAAGCTGTCAAGGACTTCATATTACTTGGTTTTACAATAAACACCAATGGAAGCAGCAGTCAAGACATCAGACAACGTATTGCATTGGGCAAATCTGCTGCAAAGGACCTCTTTCAAGTGATGAAGAGCAAAGATGTCTCCTTGAAGACTAAGGTGCCCCTAACCCAAGCCATGGTATTTTCAGCTGCCTCCTATGCATGTGAGAGCTGCACAATGAGTAAGAAAGACCAAAGAAGAGTTGATGCTTTTGAGTTGTGGTGTTGGAGAAGAATACTAAGAGTACCAATGACTAACAGATCTGTCCTGGAAGAAATGCAGCTGGAATGCTTTTTGGAAGTGAGAATGGCCAGACTTCATCTCACCTACTTTGGTCATGTTGTCAGAAGGAACCGTTCCCTGGAGGATATCATGCTTGGTAAAGCAGAGGGTCAACAAAGAAGGGGAAGACCCTCAATGAGATAGATTGACACAGTGGCTGCAACAATGGGCTCAGGTACAGCAAGTATCAAGAGGCTGGCACAGGACTGGGCAGTATTTCATTCTGCTGTGCTATGAGTTGGAGATTACTCAACAACAATTAACAACAACAACTTCTGAGTAACAGAAGTTCAAAGATAAACAAGATTCAGTACAGTTCTGTGATAGTGTCAAAACCACAAAATTGTCATAGAGTTCAAAAATACAAACATACCTAAACTCAAGTGCCATCTCATAGAGGTATCTACCTTCTCCAGGTCAAATTATTCCCCTCTGTCTTAGTTATCTAGTGGTGCTATAACAAAAGTATCACAAGTGGATATTTTTTTTCTCACCGTGTAAGAAGGTAGAAATTCAAATTCAGAGTTCTAGCTCTGGTGAAGGCTTTCTGTCCCTGTTGGCTCTGAAAATGAGTCCTCAAATCTTTGAGCTTCTCCTGTTGGGTGATCTTCATGTTGCTTAGCATCTCGCTTCTCTCATCTCTTCTTTGCTAACTTGTTTAATCTCTTTCATAACTCAAAAGAGACTGACTCAAGATACACCCTACCCTAATCCTGACTCATTAACATAAAAAAGACAACCAATTCTCAAATGGTATTCAACCACAGACATAGAAGGTAGGATCTACAACACATATTTTGGGGGAACATACTTCAATGCCAAACACCCTCCAAACATATATGCTTATCTATGTGATAAATTTAAGCATTGTACTAATGGAGATAAACATGTGACGTATTGGTTGAGGTTCACTGTGATTTCATAATTATTTTAGAAGGGTACAATTAAGGGACACTAGGAAAGCATGGTCCCTAGAAGAGTAAGGGAAGGTATGTCTTTGACAAATCTTTTTTTTTTTTTCCTCACAAGACTTCAGTATTCTCTACTTTAAAGTTGAAATAATAATACCTGCCAAGCCAGGTCAGGAGGTTGTTATATGGTGCATCTCCTCTTTTCTGTTACTGAATCATCATCCCATAGTATTTCAATTGTGAGAATTTACATAATATATTTCCTTCTCTTGAAATTCTCAATAATAATTTTTTTTATTATTGCTTTGTAACTTCATTTTCCCATTTATAGAAAGTTTCAAAAAGGAAAGATTAAAATTTCAGTCTACCACATTTCTACATTAGCTATCCCTGCATACTTACATTTTAATTCTATATTAGAGTTTCAATATTATATATATATATATATTGTATCATATTTCAAGTTCCTCAAGGCGGGAATGTGATTAATTAAAATGTAGCTATAGTGTCTGTATCTAGAAGGCTTACCATATATTAAATAATAATCATTTCAACATCAAAATGAATTAAAGGAAAGCCCAAACTATTAACATTGTACCTCAGGATAAATTCTCTATATAAACAGAAATGTTGCATTCACCTTTTTATTCACGTCTAAAAATATTACCTATTTTTCTCAAAAAATAGAATGTAATTCTTTGGATAATTAGTGTTTGGAGATGACTTCTGAAGAAGATGAACATTCCCACTGGAGAAAACAACAACAATAACAATAAAAGACAAAATAACTTAACAAGGTTTACAAGACACTAGATATTAAGGAATGAAAAAAGTCGTCAATGAGAGATAGGAAACAAATAAAGGAAGCCTTACAATTGCCACAGATTATCACTTAAGAGAGTTTCCATGCCTCAGTACAGGGATGGGGATCCCAGACAGAGCCCAATAGACTCCCCAAGCTCAGGAGATATAGTTGAAAGTCCGGGGAGTCCAAAGAGGCTAAGATTCATAGAATAGAATACCAACCAGTAGAGAGCTTCATGAAGTGAGAACGCCAGAAATCTGTGGATGACTTCCTAGAGTATTTAGTGGAGCATTGATTAGTGCTTGTATGTGAGAAAACTGCCAACAGCCACGGAAAGAACTATCTGAAAAGATTAGGAGGAATAGTGCCAGTACTCCCATAAGACTGGGAAGAATGCCTGGTATGGACTGAATTGTGCCCCAAATATGTGTTGTATTCCTAACCCTTATATATGTGGATGTTCTTCTATCTGGTAAAGGATTTTCCTTTTTATGTTAATGAGCCCATATTATTATAGGGTATGTAGAAAGCCAATCAATTTTGAGATATAAAAGGAGCAGGTTAAGCAAACAAGCATAGACGGGGGGGAGGGGAATAGAAGCCACATGGAAATCTCCTAGGAATGCTAAGAAGAAAGGATTTCTCCCCAGAGGCAGTGCAGTGAGTTGCATGCTACAGCTTTTCCAGCCATAGTCTTTGGAACTCCCACCGGATTACTGGGTGGGACCATGAAAATATGTGTCAACTTAGCTGGGCAGCTGGTAATAGTTATTTCCTATGAGACTGTCAACTAACACCATGGTGGAATTTGCCTGAGCAACTGAATAGCTGCCTTTAAGCTCCTGATTGTTAAAGTTATCCACTTGGGGTATTTATGTTGGAGCAGCACAAAGTAAACTTCTGGGAAAGTTCACTCTCTCTCAGGTGTGTAGATCTCTAATGTTGGGACTGGTTAGTTTTGCCACTCTGCCAGGCTTAAAATGATCCCACATAGAGACAGAGGCAGAATCCCACTATTGGCTGAGAGAGACACTCAACTGAGGCATGAGACAGAGCAGCAGGCTTACCTGGCCCACAGAGGCACAGGCCAGGCTGAGAGGCCAAGGGCCAGAGAGGCGTGTCTAAGGGCACAGCAGAGAGGAGACTGTCCTGATTGAAGAATTGTACCTGAGCATGTTACTTAACTTGATTGTAGCCTGTCACTTCCCTAATAAACCAGATGATCTGTGAGTTCTGTGTAGCAACTACAATGAACTATCAAGCCTAGCAAAGAGGTGGTGGGTGCCTTGGGAGGGATGGTTGGTGTCAAGGTTGGTAAGAGAGCTGGAGGGTGGCGGCATGTCTGGCTTCATAAGGACAGGCCTTGGGCTTCTGGTGGTGATTCTGTCTTCCTCTTGTGTAGTTAGAGGAGGTCAAATGATGCTGCCTCCCTCCCCATTTAGCACCAGAGAAGAAAGAGAGAGATTTCCTCTAGGACTAGTTCCCTGAATTTGGACTAGCCTCCTAAGCTGTGAGAAAATAAATTTCTGTTTCTTAAAGCCACACAGTTTTGTTTTGTTTTGTTTTGTTTTTTTGTTTTGTTTTCTCTGGTATAGCAGCACTAAGAAAATAAGACTGCATATTCACAACAGCCAGACCCCAAAGTCTCATATGTCATGGAGCACTGGATAGAATATTCAAAGTCTCTTATCTGGGTGGCAGGGAATAATAGACTGAGCATGGCTCAAGAATCCACCTAACACATTATTAAAATAAGACTTAAAATGGTCAAACTATTTCTGAATAAGTTCATACCAGAATGAAGCTGAAGAAGATTTATAGAAATGCAAAAATATTTGACACCAAATAAGGTAATATTCATAATGTCTAGCATCCAATTCAAGATTACCAGTCATGGAAAGAAGCAGGAAATATATAACCCATAATGAATCAGTTAAAAAAGGACAAAGATTTTAGAACATTGCTGCTGTTGTTGTCTGCTGTCAAGTCAATTCTGAACTTACAGGAACCATATAGGATGGGGTAGAACTGCCTTACATGGTTTCCAAGAATGTAATGAGAGACCATCTGAATAATAGATTTGACTCACTAAACACCAGGGACCAAAGACCAGATGAGTTGTGGGAAGACATCAAAGACATTATGGTGGTTATGTTTGTGTGTCAACTTGGCTAGGCCCGGTTGAGTGGCTGGGCAGCTGGATGTAGTATCCCCCATGATAAGACTGATAATCAATTCCATGGTGGAATCTACTGGGAGCAGCTGAGTAGCTGCCTTTGGGATGTGGCCTTCTTCCTATATATAAGGAGAAGCCTTGGGAATGTTCTCTAGCATATGGCACACTTGTAGCCATGTCATTGTTCAGTAGCCTGCCATTCTCTACTGACCTTGGGACTTACACTGAACTTGAATTAATGGCCTGCTGTGTGGTTTGGTAACATCGGGACTGTGCCTTTTTACTTGTCAACCTTGGACTTTTCAGCCTCAGCAGCCAGCAGCTGTCTGAGTGAAGAAAAGCCTCTAGCTCCAGTGGGCCAGGAGCAGGAGGCAGAACTGGACCTCAAGGTTGAGGGGCTTTCACCCAGGCCCTAAAGCCTGGCACTTTGAACTTAGACTTAAAGCCTCCAAACTGTAAGATGATAAACTCCTGTTTGTTAAGGCCATCCCATTTGTGGTATATTTTCCTGTCAGAGTGGCACTAGGTAACCAGAACAGATATCATACATGAAGAAAGCTGAGGAAAAGAAAGAAAAGACAAAGATGAATGTCAGAAGAGACTCTGAAATGTGCTCTTGAACATAGGGTAACTAAAGTGAATGGAAGAAATGATTAAATAAAAGAACTGAACAGAAGAATGGCTCAAGAAGACAAAGTATTATCATGAAGTGTGCAGACTTGGAGTTAGAAAATCAAAGGGAACAACATACTCTGAATTTCTCAACTGGAAGAACTGAAGAAAAATTCCAAGCCTCAAGCTCCATTGTTGAAGGATTCTGTGGGCAAAATATTGAATGACTCAAGAAGCATAAAAGAAGATGGAAGGAATACAGTCACTGTATCAAAAAGAATTGGTTGACACTTAACAATTTTGTTGTTAGGTGCCGTCAAGTTGTCTCCAACTCAAAGTGCCCGGATGCACAGCAGAATGAAACACTGCCCAGAACTGTGCCAGGTCTGTGATCCTTGCTATACTTGAGCCCATCACCACAGCCACTGTGTCAATCCATCTCATTGAGGGTCTTCCCCTTCTTTGTTGACCCTCCACTTTATCAAGCATGATATCCTACTCCAGGGAATGGTCCCTTCTGACAACATGACCAAAGTATGTGAGATGAAGTCTGGACATTCTCATCTCCAAGGAGCATTCTGGCTGCACTTCCTACAGGACAGACATGTTAGTTCTTTTATCAGTCCACAGTACTTTCAGCATTCTTCACCAACACCACAGCTCAAACGCATCAATTCTTCTTCCGTCTTCCTTATTCATTGTCCAGCTCTCACATGCATATGAGGCAATTGAAAATATCATGGTTTGTGTCAGGCACACCTTAGTACTCAAGGAGATACCTTTGGTCCTCAGCACTTGAAAGAGGTCCTTTGCAGCTGACTTTCCCAGTGCTATACATTGTCTGATGTCCTGACTGCTGCTTCCATTGGTGTCAATTGTAGAACTAAGCAATGTGAAGGTTTTGACAGCTTCAATCTTTTCTCCATTTGTCGTGATGTTGCTTATAGGTCCAATTGTGAGGATTTTTGTTTTCTTTATACTGAGATGTAATTCATACTGCAGACTGTAGTCTTTAATCTTCATCAGTAAGTGCCTCAAGTCATCCTCACTTTCAGCAAGCAAAGTTGTTCCATCTGCATATCTCGGGTTGTTAATGATTCTTCCTCCAATTTTGATGCCACCTTCTTCATATAGTCCAGCTTCTTGGACTATTTGCTCAGCATATATATTGAATAAGTATGGTAAAAGAATACAACCCTGATGCACTAACTGCTTGATTTTAAACCATGCAGTGTCCCCTTGTTCTGTTTGAATGACAGCTTCCTGGTCTATGTACAGGTTCCTCATGAGCACAGTTAAGTGTTCTGGATTCCC
The DNA here is from genome assembly GCF_000298275.1 of Orycteropus afer afer. Taxonomy (NCBI): domain Eukaryota; kingdom Metazoa; phylum Chordata; class Mammalia; order Tubulidentata; family Orycteropodidae; genus Orycteropus; species Orycteropus afer. The sequence continues at coordinate 2,700,432 of NW_006921727.1, forward strand.
CTTCTTCTCCATGTTATCCACAATTTGTTATGATCCACATTAAATGCTTTTGCATAATCAATAAAACACAAGTAAACATCTTTCTGGTATTCTTTGCTTTGAACCAAGATCCATCTGACATCAGCAATATCCCTTGTTCCACGTCCTCTTCTGAATCCAGCCTGCACCTCTGGAAGATCTCTGTCAATATACTGCTGCAACTGTTTTTGAATTATCTTCAGTAAGATTTTACTTGCATGCAATATAAATGATATTATTCAATAATTTCCACATGTAATAATTTTAGGAGGTAGCATATGATCAAGAACTGATGGTACTGAAGGAAGAAGTCCAAGCTGTACTGAAGGCATTGGTGAAAAACAATTCTCCAGGAATTGATGGAATAACAATTGAGATGTCTCAGTAAATGAATGCAATACTGGAATTGCTCACTCATTTATTCCATGAAATTTGGAAGACAGCTACTTGGCCAGTTGACTGGAAGAGATTCATATTTGTGCCCATTCCAAAGAAAAGTGATCCAACAGAATGCAGAAATTATCAAACAATATAATTATTAGCATATACAAGTAAAATTTTGCTGAAAATTATTCACAAATGGTTGCAGCAGTACATTGATAGGGAACTGCCAGAAATTCAAGCCAGATTCAGAAGAGAATGTGGAATGAGGGATATCATTGCAAATATCAGATGAATCTTGACTGAAAGCAGAGAATACCAGAAACATGTTTATTTGTGTTTTATTGACTATGCAAAGGCATTCAACTGTGTTGATCCCAACAAATTATGGATGACATTGTGTAGAATGGGAATTTCAGAACATTTAACTGTGCTCTTGAGGAACCTGTACATTGACCAAGAGGCAGTCATTTGAAAAGAACTAGAGGACACTGCATGGTTTAAAATCAGTAAAGGTGTGCATCAGATTTGTATACTTGGCCATTTTTACTCAATCTGTACGATGAGCAAATAATCCAAGAACAGGACTATAAGAAGAACAGCGTGGCATCCAGATTGGAGGAAGACTTATTAACAATCTGTGATATACAGATGATAAAACATTGCTTTCTGAAAGTGGAGAACACTAGGGATACTTACTGATAGAAATAAAAGACTATAGCCTTCAGTATGGATTACACTTCAACATAAAGAAAACAGAAATCCTCATACCTGGACCAATAAGCAACATCATGATAAACAGAGAAGATATTGAAGTTGTCAAGGATTTCCTTGGACTTGGAACTACAATCAATGCCCAAGGAAACAACAATCAAAAAATCAAAATTTCCCATTGCATTGGAAAAATCTGCTGCAATGTTTTAAGTGTTAAAAGTGTTAAAAATCACAGATGCCACTTTACAGACTAAGATCTACCTGACCTAAGCCACGATATTTTCAATTGCTTCATATGCATGTAAAAGCTGGACAATAAATAAGGAAGACAGAAGAATTGATGCTTTTGAATTATGGTGTTGGCAAAGAATATTGAATATACCATAGACTGCAGAAGAACGAATAAATCTATCCTGAAAGAAGACAATGCTCCTTAGAAATGAGAATGGCAAGACTTCATCTCACATAGTGTGGACATGTTATCAGAAGGTACCAGCCCCTGAAGAATGACATCACACTTGGTAAAGTAGTGGTTCAGTGAAAAGAGGAAGACTGTCAATGAGCTGGATTGACAACAGTGGCTGCAACAATGGGTTCAAGCATAGCAACAATTGTGAGGACAGCACAGGACTGGACAATATTTCATTGTGTTGAACATAGGGTCACCATGAGTTGGAACTGACTTGATGGCATCTAACAACAATAACGATTTCATTTATGTAAAACTCTAGAAAATGGTAACTAATCTACAGTGACAGAAAGCAGAGCAATAGTTGTCTGGGGAGTGCAAAAGGAAGGAGAGATTGCAAAGGGCCATAAGGAAATTTTGGATGTGATGGACATATTCATTATCTTAATGTGATGGTTTTACTGTTGTATACATGTGTCAAAATTCACCATAATTTACATTATAAGTATTTACAGTTTATGTATATAAATCATACCTCAATAAAGCTGTTAATTTTTTAATTATGAAAATTAAAATAAATAAAACTATTTTATTTAACTTCTTACAAAATTTAAAGTTTTCCATGATGATAATCATAACATTTTTATCTCCTTGATTATCTCAAGTGCTTTTTTGGTGGGAAGAGAGGAAACGATTTAAAAATATATGTCCTGTTACATTTGGAAAATTCACCTTTAAATAATAAATGTTTAACTACATTACATGTAAAACTTTATGTGCAAGAGTTCAAGAGTTCATGCTTCTTTTTAAGAATTGTGTCCTTGCTTGGTTGATCTCCTGAATGCTTTAGGCTTTTGGACTCAGTGTTGAAATTGTTCTTGATGTGAAAAGATTTCATACTGAGACTCCCTGGTGGACACAGTAATGAAGGTTGTTTAGTTGATATGTTTGCTTTTTAAAAAACTTTACCACTACAGTGACCCCCAAGTATTAAATCTCAGCATGAAGATGTTTCTAAGTTACATCTATACAACATAGTAGTTCATAACACTTCAGGGATTTTATATTATAGTGTCAAGGTTATCTTCTCTTAGTCACCATAGTTTTTCATAATTATTGGGCCCTAACCTTATGACTACTACTTTTAAAAACAGGGATTTTAAAAGATTTTTCTCATCAAGATTATATCCAGCATGCATATTAGTGCTAAATTTGTCCTGTGTCATTCATTATAAAATAAAAATCCTTTATTGATTCATTTTCCTTGATTAATTGGTTGAATACACATGAGATGTTTCTATGTCATGAAACTTTTCAAATATAACATTTACTTATTGGAGAATTTTTGGGAAAAAAATTTCCTTGGACCTTTCAATTATATTTTGATCAATACACAGTAAAAGCTGTGAGAGTCAGAATCTGTGTAAGGTAGAAACCTGTAAGGGAAGAAAAACTGAAATACTTTTCCACTAAAATTAACAAGAGAAAAGTGGTAAGATTATACCCTATTAAAGGTGGAAAATTTGCAAGACTCAGAAAAATAAGACAATAAGTTCTGACTCTCTCAGATTTCACTGTATTATTAGACTGGTTTAAATATTATATCTTATTAGTATCATTTATATGAGCTAAATAATGCTTCTTTGTAATATTCTACTTAATAAGGAAGAAGATATTGAAGATATTATTTAACAAACATAATACAACAAATTATAAGCACAACCCACATTAAAAATTCAAAAAATCCTCAGCTAATATTCAAATAGAGAAAATCACATACTATAATGAATTTTATTTCTTGTTAGAAAGAAGACAACACAAGGTTTCAGGAGACCTGAGTACTGTTTCTGTGTCTTTGTCTCAGTATTCTTATAATGGCACCATTTTTCAAGGCTTTGGCACACTGTTCATAAAAGGTATATAACTCATGCCTCCTAGTCTTTGTTATTGTTTTTATAAAAATGTTGATATGATTCGAGTCGTGGTAGCATAAGGTCTATGTGAAAGATCACATTGGTGACAAAAACAAAATATAAAACATCATATTGGTGATCTTTTACACTTTTATAAGTATTCTGTAGTTTGTGTATTTAGATCTTATCCAACAAGCCAAAGGATGAATAACAAAAGGAAACACATATTTCACTTTCTGATAAAACTGTGATGGCCCAAATATATGGATTTAGCTCATGTAAACATTTCTTAAGGAGGAGTCTGAAAAACATCTGGGAGAAGATTAAAAAACAGCACAATGAATTGATGCTACTCTCTTATTCAGGCCCAATTACATATAAAAGCCCTGGTGTTCTAACTTTGTTGTGGTAAGATATACTATTTGATGCCGTTATACCTAGTGGTACAGACTAAGACTCTAAATCTGATTTGTGGTGTGTGTGTGTGTGTGTGTGTGTAAGCAGGAGAACACTAAATGGTGTGAAATAAAAGGAAAATTAAATAAATTTTATTGCATATTAAATCTAGAAGTCACAAGCAACTATCAATATTTACTCAGAAACTTACTTATTTGGCTGGTCAACTAGCAGTGTACTACCCTTTAGAGGGAAAATACTAAGGATTATCGGAAGAGTCCTCTGCATGTTTCTGGTAATGTCTTTTCTTCCTGGCTATTAAAGACTGAAGCAGGAAGCATCTGGGAAATTAATATCTTTTTAAGAGAAAACCACCACTTGTCTGTCAGTCCGTCCTACTGCAGTGGCTTGCGTGTTGCTGTGAAGCTGGAGGCTATGCCACTGGTATTTCAAATACCATCAGGGTCGCCCATGGTGCAAAGGTTTCAGTAGAGCTTCCAGACTAAGACAGACTTGGAAGAAGAAAGAGGGCATCTACTTCTCAAAGAATTGCCAATGAAAACCTTATGAATAGCAGTGAAACATTGTCTGATGCAGTACTGGAAAACTTTATGAATAGCCCTGAAACTCTGTACAGTGGCTGCAAAGACAGGCTCATGTATAGCAAGAATTGTGAGGCTGGTGCAGTGTTTTGTTCTGTGTTATGTAGGGTCACTATGAGTCGGAGCTGACTCAACAGCATCTAACAACAAAAACAGTAACAACAACAACATAAGAGAAAAACGGGGGGGGGGGGGACACAAGAACTACAATTAAAGGAAGTGTCTGACCCCTGACTCCATGAGCCAGTGTTAAATACATGAAGGTCATGGATTTCAGAGTAAGTGAGCAAAGACATAACCGAGGGAGCTAGGAACCACATTTTACCTACAAAGTCCAGGAAGACAGGTACTAAAGCAACTTTTAGCATCAGAGCCTGAGTGTCAAAGAAGATCTTTAGATCTCTGAGAAAGCTCAAATGAAAACATTTCATGCATGTTCCTTCATGATAAGAAGCTAAAGACTCTTGGAAGTATATACACCATTTATAATATAATGCAAAGAAAAATGCACTGCAATGGAGTTGGATTCAACACATTGCAACCACTCCTTGGGTTTTCATGGGGTATCACTATGGAAATAGATTGCCCAACCTTCCTTCCAAGGAGTTGCTGGTAGGTTTGAACCGCCAGCCTTCTGGTTAGCAGTCAAATGCCCTGGGCACTACACCACCACAGCTCCTATTTATATTATAGAAAAGCAAATTAACATTAAAATAAGATATCATAAGTAATATCAGATTTGAAAATATTTAAGGGTTTGATGCTGGTGAAGGTATGAAACAATCAGACCTCCCATTGCTAATGGAATAATAAATTTTGCAACTTCTAGGGAAAGAAACTTTGCCATATGTCTCAAAATTACAAATGTCCATACCCTTTGATGTAGTTATTCCATATAAAAAGTCAAGTAGTAGAAAATGCTATAAAGAAAAATAAAATAGGGTAAGAAGGTAGGAATAATGAGAGAGGAATGCTATTTTACATTAGGTAGTTAAGAAGGTGACATTTAAACAGAAACCTCAAAGAAATGAGGAAACAAGCCAAGCAAATTTCTAAATAGACACAAATAGTTATATGCACACCCATGTTTGTCACAGCACTATTCACAACAGCAAAGAGATGGAAACAACTAAAGTGCCCATCAATGGATGAATGGATAACCAAACTGTGGAACATACACACAATGGAATACTATGCAACAGTAAAGAATAAAGTAGAATCTGCAAAACACCTCATAACATGGATGAACTTGGAGCATATTATGCTGACTGAAATAAGTCAATCACAGAAGAATAAATATTGTATTAGTCCACTACTGTAAAAACTCAAGGAAAGGTTTATATATGGAAGGGAACTGTCTTTGTTCATTACCAGGGATGGGGGTGAGAGAGTAGAATTCTTAGATAGGCTGGGGAAAAAAGAAAAAAATA
>NW_006921727.1:2706394-2720096 GCF_000298275.1 Orycteropus afer afer
TATATATATATTGTTGTTGTTGTTATGTGCCATTGAGTCAGACTTGACTCATAGTGACCCCTCCTTGGGTTTCCAAGGCAGTATCACTACGAAAGTAGATTGTCCAAACTTCCTTCCAAAGAATGGCTGGTGGGTAGCAAGAATGATGGCACAACATGAAAAATGTCATCAATGTACCTGAGCTGTGTTAGGTTGGCAAACATTGCCTTATATATGTTTTCATAACAGTAAAAGTTAAAAAATGCAAAAAAAAAGAATGTTTTAAATATACATCATAATAGTGACAGATTGCAAACAACCTAAATATCAATAGGGGTTTAATTAAGGAGCCCTGGTGATGCAATAGTAAAGCACTTGGCTGCAAACTGAAAGACTGGTGGTTTGAACCCACCCAGATAAACCCACCAGCCACTCCTCAGAAGGAAGGTTGGGCAATCTGCTTCTGTAGTGATACCACCTCAGAAACCCAAGGAGGGGTTGCTATGAGTTGGGTCCGACTCAATGGCACATAACAACAACAAGATGCTCCTTGGGAGAAAGACCTGGCCATCTGCTCCCATGAAGTTTACAGCCTAGACAACCCTGTAGGGCAGTTCTACTCTGTCACATAGGGTCATTATGAGTTGAAACTCAATGGCACACAACAATAACAGCAGTAGTGGCCCAACTAAATAAGTTCATTATATATCTATATAGCCAAAACAACAACAAACCCCTTGCCATCGAGTCAATTCCAACTCATAGATATATACATATATGTGATATAAATGTATACACAAATTATATATAAATATATATATATATAGATATGCTATTCTACAAATCATATACATGATTAATAAAGTGGTTGCCTCTGAGGAAGAATGCTGGGTGGATGGGTCTGGAGTACTCAGTAGAAAAGTTACTTTTCACTATATCCCACTTTGTACTTTGCAAATTTTTTTACCACATGCATGCTCTCAGTTTCATATATAAAGCATTATATTGAAGTGGTTTATGTCAAATGTCTAAACATTTTTGAGGTAAAAATTTGTTTAAAATATTTCTAGGATTCTGGAAATCCCAAACAACAATACTCCACAAACTAAAATACCTGAAAAATTTATGAACAAATACAGATCATGGTTGTTATTCTAAGAATATTTCTGGACTTTCTGATGAAGGCAGGCCTTTAGAAGAAAAGGAAAAAAACTAAACCTTTGGAAAGAGCAATTCAAGCAAGATATCATCATATCTGTCACTAAAAGGGACTGAATCTCACAGATCCATAGTGTCTTGTCAAATTTTTAAGAATCTATATTTTCACCATCTCACAAGAAAAAAATAAATAAATACTATGTATTTCCACCTTCCACGCTTCAATAAAAAATGGTCATAAAGCAAAAGACTGACACTGAAAATAAGTTCAAACCAAAATGAAAATGCAGCCCAACAAATCAAAACAAATACACCAACACTTAACTCATGAAATGTAAGTAAGGCTGAAATAAATTCAACACTCTAAATTTCCCCTTTTTTTTTCTTGTTTTTTTTTTTTGTAGGAATGTGAATTTGTGGAGAAACGATGATTTGTTGTAGACACGTAAGCTACAGAACAGAAATTAGCTTTAGTTAAGAACAAATTCCCAATATTTAACTGATGAAGCTTGATACTATTAACTTGCTCTTATTGACCAGGCATACAACATCCTGATGGCTGTAATCCCTCCCCCTAGTTGACATAAACAACCACTCAGGTGTGAAGACAGTAATACAGCCAGAGGCCCATACCAGGAAAGTCTCAGCAAGCCATGTGAATGAGCCTTGGTGGTGGCTCCACAGAGTGAACATGGATGCTCCCTTCCCATCACCCTTCACACAGTACCCAGCTGCATCCTTCCCTCACTGTCAATAAATTCAGCCTTGAGAGACTAAACAACAAACTCTCTGTGGTCTGGGGAATTTCTGGGATTCTCTTCATCTCATTTAATTACTTTTAAGTCTCAGTAAAGACCTGGAAAGTGCAGAAGGAAAGTGGTGCTAGGGTATGATAAGTTGAGCTGGAGGAGAACCAATTTCCCAGTATGTCATTGTAGTTTGCGTAAGCATTATCCCCTAAATTATCCCTTACAGTGCTCGAGGTTACACTGTTTGGACTCAGAAGACAAGAGTTTGGAGACAAGCTCAGAATTTTCTGCCTTTATCACTATTATGCTCTTGTCACCTGTGTGTTCATCTTTCTTGAGGTTTTAGCAAGCAGAATATTTCTTCTGAGTCTTCAAATCAAACTAATAAAGAATTCACAGTAATTATCTTGCATGTGGCACTGCCTGTAATAGGACTGTCATTTGCATGCATCTGCTCGTCTTAGAACATTTTCATCTACCTCAAACCCCACTAATAATAATCCACTTGAACAAATCAATTCAATTCCATTCTGACATCAACTGCATATTCAGTACTTCATCCTATGACCCTAAGTACCAGAGCTAGGTCAGATCTCACAAATTAGAGGACTCAGTCCTCCAAGACACTCAAGTCTGTCCAAGACTTGAGATGCCAGTGCAAGCTTGGAGATCTCAAGGGTCTCCCTTCACTCTGATCTGCCTGTTACAAACTTAAGGGATCCCAGTATCCCCTTGGGTTCAGTAATTTACTACAATGTCTCACAGAACCATATTTATGATTACAGTTGTATGATAGCAAAAATGACACAAACGAAGAAATGTATAAGGTGAGATCTGGGATGGCTACCAACATGGAGCTTCCACATTCCAAAGGATGTACTATCCTCTCTCATGCATCACAGTCTGTCACCAGCCAGGAAGCTCCCAGAGATTCAGCATCCATAGCTTTTATGGAGGTTTCGTTACGTAGGCAAGATTGATCAAATCCCTCCCCATGTGGTTGAACTCTTCAGCCCTTCTCTCCTGAGATCTGGCTGATACCATGTGGTGAATCTTGTCTGGCCTCAGCAGTCCCCACCCAAGATTCATCTCCTAGTAAAAACCCTCAGGTGTAGTCTGGAGCCCTCAAGGATAACAAAGACTCCTATTACTACAGAAATTCCAAGATCTTAGAGGTTTTGTTTCAGGAACCAAGGGCAAAGACCAAATTCTTTAGATAAAGTTAACTGTAAACTCTATACCACCAATATTGTTGTTGTTGTTGTTGTTATGTGCCTGCGAGTCGGACCGATTCATAGCGACCCCTCCTTGGGTTTCCGAGGCAGTATCACTGCGGAAGTAGATTGCCCCATCTTCCTTCCGAGGAGTGGCTGGTGAGTTTGAACCACCAGCCTTCTGGTTAGCAGTCAAGTGCCTTAGCCACTACACTAATATTAGTATTTTAAAAATAATGTTCTTTTCATCTATTTTTCAGATAACAAAGTATAGTTGCATACTAATATATTTTTTTTATCCTGGTAATTATAGAGCACTGCCAAGTGAGTGATGTGTCTCCTAGCACCAATCTAATCTCAAATCATTTTCAAGTGTTAAAAAAAAAAATGACTCATGAATGGCATATATGGCTGTCAACTTACAAACATAATAAACATTTCTTCATTAGCTGAGACTGGTATGCTATTTTTATTTTATGTACTACATAAATATATAGCAGCAAAGGATTTGTTTGTGAATAGAGGAGAGAAGATAGAGAAACTGAGGATTTGGGGATGTTTTGTCTAGAAATGAGTAGCTGAAGATTAAAAAGGCTCTTCTAAAAATAGCTTTCTGCAATCCTGACAGTTTCAATGATAAAAATCAGCATTATATTGAACATATATGCCTTTAGCCACTCCAAATTCCTTCCCAAATTGTACTGCAGTGCCAGCAAATCTGAACATGAGGGATCAAAGAAAAGGGGGACCCCTGTCCTTACTCTGTGCTCCTGGAACTGACAGCATGAATAACAGATCTGGCTGCATCGCAAAAGCATCATTGCTTCTGCAGAGCCTCACAAACTGCTTTGGGATTTAGAAGCCTATGCTGTGCTGGGCCTTTTTGTTTCCTGTGCAGATGTGGGTACACATGGTGAATAACAATAATTCCCAAACTATAAAACTGGAGTTGTAATTTCTTTTAAGACTGCATTCTCTACGAATCTGTTCCCAAGGTAATTGGAATTTTATACCTTAAAACTCAAGAACATGTAGTAGAATTTTATTGATGGAGATTTCATCTTAGATGCAAACTTTGAGACCTCAAAAGCATTGTAGGATACTTATCACTAAAGGATAAATTTGTTGGATAAAATTGGAATATATTTGTGGGGAGATCTAAATATGCTCTCTTCATATTGGACAGTTTATGATGATGATACAGGAAAGGGTAAGTGAGGATAAAAGGACATGAAACCCTTAATGGCAAAGAACTGTGGCTACTAGTGAGATAATCAACTAGGTAACTGAAGAGTCCATCAATGTGGCTGCTATGGATTGAAAATACCAGACAAAACAGAGACAGTATTGTGCTTACCAACAACTAACTGTTAAATGTCTGTAAGGAATGCAATGAAAAATACTTGTGCTATTTCCAAACATAGCCCAGTAAATTCTGCCTATGTACCAAACAGCCTGCTTTTACCAATAGAAATAGTATGAGAAAGAGCATGCTGAGAAGGTCCCTGGGTGGCACAAATGGTTTGCTCTAGGCTATGAACCTAAAGGTTGGTGGTTTGAACCCACCCAGGAAAACCACAATCTGCTTCCATAAAGATTATAGCCAAGAAACCCCTATGGGACAATTTTGCTCTGTAACACATGGGATTGCCATGAGTTGGTATCGACTCCACAACATAGTTTTGTTCTGGTCTTGGTTTTTAATGTGCAGAGAGGAGTCCCTGGGTTGTGTAAATGGTTAAGCACTCTGTTTGAATCCACCCAGAAGCACCTCAAAAGAAAGGCCTGGCAATCTACTTCCAAAATATCAACCTTTGAAAACACTATGGATCACAGTTCTACACTGACAGACATGTTCATCGTCAACTTAAAATGAATATATTTTTCTGTTAAAAAGACTCTTCAAAAAGTGTTAGCACTCTGGATTTTAACAGTGGCTATTTTGGAATGTGAGTTGTATAACAAGGAGGTTTTGGGTTTTTTTTTAACTTATCATTACAGAAAAAGTGACAACCTGCTCTGCTATTCTGGGTTATCATTCCTGGTTTGTGCCAGATAAATATGAAAATATTTTTTATGTAATTTAAAAAAAAAAAAAGGAAATGCTAAGAACTTTAGCTTTCACCTTCTCAGAGGACAAGTTTTACTTTCAAGATAAGATTTACCTGCTATTACTATACCACACAAGGCCATTACCACTTGAAGGTTTTTCCAAACATAGTAGAAAAAGAAAAGCATTTGTAGAGCAAGATGCGTCTCCTCGTGCCCCCAACACATTCTCTGGGCTTCTCACTTTCCCATCCATGAGAAGTTTTCATTGATTTTCATTGAGTGCTCCCTGGAGTCCCATGAAAGCATCAAAAATGTGACCATATGTTTCAGCTGTGCCCTTGGTCAGGGAGCTGCTGACACCTTCCTTGTCCAGCCTTCCAGCTTCTTTAGTGCATTTTACGTCTTAGAGACAGAAGTTATTTTAAAGTGATTGACTGAAGCAGAGCTTCTGGAATTAGAACAGGTGTGATTTGCGTACACATCTGTTTGGTCATAAAATATTGGCAAGTAAGTAGGGTATCCAGGTTCACAGCTGCTTTCCAAAAGCTCCACACTGAATTTAACACCCTTTTAAGACAGATCGGGTGAGAAACAAAATATGCTCTCATAGAAGAAAACAAAAAAATTAAACTATTTTTTCTTAAAATTTATTCTATATTTCTGAATGTTTAACAAAATTAAGTAATCTAAATTCATTGATTCTAATTTATTCCTTGCTTTAAAAATGTCTATTCTGTTTTCTTATGGAACCCTGAGGCAGAAATATGAATATTTAATAAAATAAACAACTTGAACCACACATAAATGTTTCTTTTTGCTTTCATCATTCCTTTAGAATAAACCTTTGAAAAATAAGTTTATTATTTCTTCTTAAGGGTAAAATATCCCCAGAGAACACACATAAACACATGCACAAACTTGGAACCACTTAGGCCATTTCATTGATGTTTGTTTTTCTTCTTTCTTCTTTCAAAAATATATTTTTTGGTAAGTATTGACCAATTTTGATATGTAGATTTCTAGGAATAATTTATTAATGCATTCTGATAATCAGACCTTTGCATTTCAATAGTATATTAGCACATGCTCGGAGAAAATAAATTTTAGCTCTATTTCTCTAATTCTTCTTAGACTTTATTCACAAATTTTATGTAGGCCAGAAAACAAACTACCAATGAAAAATAATTCTTTCTCACTGAGATATAAATTCTCCTTAGATTTTCTCTCAACAAGGCCAGTGTTTCCATTGAGATAGGTAGTTTATGGCAAGATTTCATATTCATTAGAAAATCGTGCCTTGGAGGTTATTTTCATCTGTTTGGCACCTTTAAAAGGACTCTACACATAAGCAATTTGATTTTAAATAGCTTAAGGCAAAGAAAAATATCTAGTTTTCATTAGGTTCCTCAGTAGTTATTCTTTCCCTAGATCCACTATAAATATTTGTCCCCAACTGTCAGCCACCTCCCTAACAAGTTCAAGACCCTAACTGAAATTACCAGGTGGTTCACTTTATAATTAGTTCTCTCACAGTTTAAATATACATATAAGCACAGAGCACAGTGTCAAATGTAATAATGTAAAGTAAAGCACTAGAATAAAAGACCCTGCCCAGCCCTTCTTTCAAGAACAATCCAATATGTTTGCCCAAGGGAAGGAGAGAAGATGTTCAAAGGCTTATAGATAGGAAGGTAAGAATATGAAGGCTGGAGAAATCCTCAGAAGCCCAGCTTGGGCTTTCAATTGTATAAGAATCAAGACCCTCTTACGATCCAGCATATTAGTAACTAAGAAATCTACTATGGATTGAATTGCAACCCCCCAAAAAATTATGTTGAAATCTTAAGCTTTGTACCTGTGAATGTGATCTTGCTTGGGGAAATAAAGTCTTTCATTGACAATATTATCAGTTAAGTCACACTGAGTAGAGTAGGTCCTGATTCTATCCCCTTTTGAATGGTGTCTTATAAAAAGAGAGTCACACACAGGCGGAAGTGAGATACCATGTGAAAATATATCTATAAGCCAAGGAATGCCAAGAAATACCCTGGGCTACCAAAAAGTGATGGAAACAAGGAAAGATCTTCTCCTGCAGCTGGCAGAGAGCTGTTGAAACCTTTAATTCAGATTTCTAGTCTCTAGAACTGTGCAAAAATAAATTTCTGTTCTTTAAAGCCACCACTTTTGTGATATTTTTTTACTGCAGCCCAAGAAACCCAAGACAGTCCCTCTTTTGGCAGTTCCTCAGAGGTCCTTTGAGAATCTCACTAGGACTACACTAAGATTCACTGTCCCCTGGAATGCCCTATAGATCAAGCAGGATACTAAGTAAGATAACAATCATATCCAACTGACCCCGGTCAACCAGGAAGAAGAAACAGCCTTCCCTTTATGCCTCATTTCCATGTATCCCATTGTTGTTGCTGTTATGTGCCATCAAGTCAGACCCGACTCATAGCAACCTCTCCTTGGGTTTCCGAGGCAGTATCACTACGGAAGTAGATTGCCCCATCTTCCTTCCGAGGAGTGGCTGGCGGGTTTGAACTGCCAGCCTTCTGGTTAGCACTCAAGTGCCTTAGGCACTATGCTACCAGAGCTCCCATTAGGTAACCATTTACTTTTTACTTCCACCCATTGAGCCATACCAATTCACAGCTGCAATACAGTCGTGTAAAGCAGCCTACTCAGTCTTCCCCTAATTCCTCTGGACTGAAGGATCTGTAACCAAAAGTCTGGACTGTGGGACATTATTTCTGATGCCTAGTTAGCCTTCAAAAAAAAGGCAAGTTCCTTTGTAGATCACTCCCAATCCTATACTAAGGATATGACCAAGGTTTATCCACAAAAGCTCACATATTCCTCCACCAAACTTTCTGCTTCCACTATCCCTCCTCTTCCTCCCACCACATTGATCTCCTGATTAATCCACCTGCCCCATATAGTGGTTCTGTGGTATTTCCATTTGAAGATGGAATCTTTTTCATGATCACAAATGTCTCTTATATTTATCCAGAAGGTTACCTACTAATTACCAGGTAACATATTTAATGTCTTATCTTTTTTTTTTTTCAGTCCAGAGTCATTAGTCAAAATAGATGATACTGTGGATTTTCATGAAAATATGTCTGACATTTGGACCTATCTAAACAGTTATATATAGAAACTCTGGTAGCATTCTCTAAAGTTTCCTATTTCCTTCAGAGTAAATGACTTTCCTAGCTAATACTCTGTAGTCTAACTGCACCACCTATTTTTGACTTCTCCCCAAGACCTACCCCGCACTCTGGCTTACTTATTATTTCTCTCTTTTGACAATATGCTTAACTCAGTCTCCATCCTAAACTTTTGATCCTCCAGTTCCTTTTATATACATTACCTTTCCCTTACTTTCCAACTAATCCTGTTCATCTTTTTAGAAAAAATTCATTTAACATAAACAAGAGTCTTTCTAACTCTTCCTGGATTTGTTGTCCTTGACCTACCTTCACCACTTATTTTGGCCATTTATATATTCTTATCCATTAACATTATGTTTATATGTATGATTTTATTTACAACTATATTGGTTCTTCCTAGCGAACAGGTATAATTTTTTTAACTTCTCCCTCCTCCCTTAACACTAAGGATATTAGGCACTTGATTAATAATTATAGAAGAATGAACAAATCAATCAACGTGCAATTTGCTTTTATATAAAGAACTTGGAAGAAGTCAGAACAGGGATATAAGCTGAGTTAGGTCTATTGTGATTCCTGCTGAACCCTAAATTGCCATTGTTAAATGTCCATGTTTAACTCCAAATCTTTAAACACATTATAAAAGCCAATCAAATATAAATTACTCCACAGAAATAAAAGAAAGAATAAATGTGTCCCTGAAGCACTAGGTTAAATCATATTAAAAAATAAAAAACAACTATGGCTATGGTGAAAATCTATACATATTAGGATAACATTTCCTTATATTATAAATTAGGAGGGAAACACACATTAAAAAATTGCATATGACCAAATGAAAATTGGGTGTCTGTAAGGACAAAAGAAACATAGATCACATTTTAAAATTTATTTTCATGTCAAAAATAAAAAGAGTCTGGGGTTTATGGACAACTATTTATAATCAAGTCATCATGATTCATAAATGTGAAAACAGAAATGTCAGTGGGCTCTGTAAAATATAAACATATGTAAATATTTTTCAGTCTTTTAAGAAATATCTAATTGACAAAATAAAGCATTATTAAAAAAGAAAAAGCTATTTGCTACTAGGTACAAAGCTAGGAGCAGTCTCACTGGTCTTCACAACAAATCTGTAATGCAGATACTGTGAGTATTCCCATTGTAAAGCTGAGGAAATGGAAGTTAGAGAGGCTAAGCAAATTGTCCAAAGTCACACAGCCAGTAAGGGCCAAAACAGAACATGAACCCCAGCATGTCAACTGCAGTACAGGGACTGACCAGTTTCCTTTGTCCAGGCAGGTGATACCAATGACAAAGTGTGACATCATTATCTATGATGATCCTTGGTTGGAAGATGAATCCCTACCTAACACAAAGGAAGAAAGGATTATGCACATTTTCAAAATATTACATTTTAGCTAGAATCTTTAACATTCCATTTTATTGTTTGTTTTAGCATCACTATCACCTCATTCAACAAACTAATAGGCTTCCAACAGCTCACTAACTTATGAAAAGCTGGGTTAAGAGATAGAAAGTATTTCTACTGATATTCTCCTACTGAAATATGAGAGAAATAGCAGATATAAAAAGAAAAACAAAACCTTAAGAAGCTCTATTCTCTCTGATAAAGTGTAATACAATGATCTTCCTCAAACCAACAGCCGGAAAAAAAAAAAGTGCAAGTATTTAAAGAACCATATTTGACGTTCAGCTGCTGTATATAGCTCAGAAAAATAAAATCTTAAACACACTAGAGTGTGACCTTAATTTATTCCATGGTCTATTTCTTCATCTGTCCAGTAAAGAAACAAATGGTTTCTGCTTAGACCATTTATTTATTTATGTATTTACATATTTACTTCTTAGATTTGCCTTAATTCATTCAGAATTTGAGATAATGGCAGCAATCTAGAAATATTCCTTACATACATAACATTTAATAACTTAATGGTGAATTTTTAGTCATTTGTTTAATTCTTTTTATTTTGAAAAATTGCAAAGGTATAAGAAATTAAAAAGAGTAACTCCATGAACATTGCATATCTCTAACTTATATCCACCAGTTACTGACGTTATCCCACACTTTTTATTGTTTTTTTTTTTTCTCTCTCTCTCTCATACATGTATATATACATACATAAACATACACACATACAGTTTTGACAAGATCATTGGAAAATAAGTTACAGGTATCATGACACTTCACCACCAATTACTTCAGCATACAACTCTTAAGAAGAAGAATATTGTCCTTCATACACCCAGCTCATACTCAAGAAATGTCATATTGATACAATAATACTGTCTTGGATAAGATGGTATCTACCAGTTTCTTCACTGTAAAGTATGCTGTACTGATTAATGAATAAATGTCTCCTATGGACCTAGTTGGAGACTATGTAAATATCCTGATCTTCATTAAACTTTCACTCATCAGTTTCAGCATCAATTGATGATTCTTGTCTAAATCCCATGGGACCTTGAACAAGACATTTGACTGTTTCATCATCAGTTATCATACTTGTTGAATATAGGTAATAATAATGTCTGCCTCATTAAGTTGCTGAAAGATCAAGTGACACATGTACAAGCTTTTACTTAACTAATGTCACTTCTCATATAGAAAAGTACATATTACATATTTTTAAATTTTAAAGAATGTTATTATATTGTATGTATTCCTCAACAACTTGTACTTTTCATTCAGAATCATCTGGGTAGATATATATCAATCTCATTTTTAAAGTTTGACTACAATATAACCTTCTACTCTCTAGTTAAACCATAATTTAGTAATACATTCTTCTCTTGGCAGGCATTTAGATTATTTCTAACTTTTACTATTACAAATGCTATTAACATTCTTGTAAATATGTCCTATGTGCCTGTGTGAGAGTTTCTCTAGAATATGAATAGAGGAATGAATTGATGATTCATTGATAGGATATTATTTCTTTAATTTTGTAGCTATTGCCATATTATTTTCCATAGTGGTTACTCCATTTTATTTTTCCATTATAAATTGATACTATATACCCTTAACAATAATGGGTATCTTCTGACTTTGTAATTTTTGCCAATAGATAGATATTTCATTTTGGTTTTATATTGCAAATTCCTAATCACTAGGAAAGAACTCTGGTCACAATCTAGTTTATATTCCGCTGTTTGTGCATTTTGGTTATGTCTGATACTCTATTTATGCCATAAATTAGGGCCCCTAAGTTTGCCCCTATTTTTTTCTTTGATGATCTTTATAGTTTTAGGTTTTAAATTTAGGTCTTTTATACATCTTGAGTTACTTTTGGTGTATTATGTGTGGTATGGATCTTGTTTCATTTCTTTGCAAATGGATATCTAGTTTTGCCAGCACCATTTGTTAAAGAAACTATCTCTTCCTCATTTAATGGTTTTTGGCCCTTTGTCATAGATTAGCTGTCCATAGGTGTATAGATCTATTCCTGGATTCTTGATGCTGTTCCATTGGTAAATGTGTCTACTGTTGTGCCAATACCAGGCTGTTTTGATCACCATGGCTCTATGGTAGATTTGAGATTGGGGAGTGTGAGACCTCTACTTTGTTCTTCTTCTCCAGTAGTGCTTTGCTTGTCTGAGGTCTCTTTCTTTGTTCTTCTTCTCCAGTGTTTTGCTTATCTGAAGTCTCTTTCCTTTCCATATAAAATTAGTGATTGGTTTTTCCGTGTCCTTAAAAACTGCTGATATAATCTGGATTGGGATTGCATTGAATCTATAGATTGCTTTGGGTAGTATTGAAATGTTCATAATGTACAGTCTTCCTATCCATAAGCATGGCATGTTCTTCTATTCATGTAGTTCTCTTAGAGTTTCTTGTAGTTTTCTTTGTACAGGTCTTTTGTGTTCTTGGTAGGATTTATTCCTAAATACTTTATCAACACATGAATGGCTAACCAAACTATGGTTATGATACATACACAAAATGGAATAGTATGCAACAGTAAAGAATTATGAATAATCTATGAAACACCTTGTAACATAAATGAACTTGGAGAACATTGTGCTGAATGAAAAAGTCAATCACAGAAGGAAATATATTATATGGGCCCTTATAAAAAGTCAAGGAAAGATTAATACATGGAAGGAAACTCTCTTTGTTGATTACCAGGGATGGGAAGGGAGGGGAGGAAGGAGCTAGGTAGCTAGGATAGGAGGAGATGTACCTAGGTAGATGTAGCTAGGCAGGAGACAATACAAATTTGGGTGACTGGGAAGTCAATATACCAAAAATAGGTGACCAACACATCACTAAGGAAAAGAAAGAGAAGTGCACAAACAGTACAAACAACAAAGGTAAATACTATTTCTCGCACAATTCTACATTATCAGTAATAACAATCATTAATCTACAGGTGGATACAAAGGTAGACAGGCAAGATGATCAGGTTTGGGTAGGCAAATAGGAATATACCAATGACCACACATTGGTTTGGCAGACAATATTTCTACATATGCATAGATATTTAGTGGAGTTAACAGGGGACAAAGTTATGATAACTTCTTAGCCACAACTATATACTTTGAGGGATTGAGTTGCTGGGCCTGAGGGCTCAGAACCTTGATTCTAGGAGACATCCAGCTCAATTGGCACAATAGAGTACACAAAACATTTTTCTACATCCTAGTTTGGTTACTAGCTACTGGGATCTTAAAAGCTTGTGAGTGTCCATCTAAGATGAAATAATTAGTCTCTCCTTATCCAGAAAAAAATAAGGATGAAGAAAAACAAAGAGGCATGGAAACAATTAGTTTAAAGGACTAGCAGACCAACGGAATTTCAGGCTACAATGACCCTGAGACCAGCAGAACTGGCTACCACATCCAACCACTTGGAAAGGTATCAGAATTGGAGATCCTAGACAGAGTGGGAGAAAAATGTGGAACAAAATTCAAAATCATAAAAAAAGACAAGGTTTACTAATCTGACAGAGACAGGTGAAACCCCAGAGACTATGGCCCCTAGTTACCCTTCAGTCTGAAATTGAACAGACTCCCATGGCTTAACCTTCATCCAAACAATAAATAGACCTATGAAGTAAACACCTACACCAGGGAGGTGCACTCCCTAGAACAGTTAACCATGGGCAATCAGAAGGGCAGAACTTAAGCAGGTAGAAAGTTCAGAAGGTAAGGATGCATAGGAAAGATGGACAGAGGAAAAAGATAACCTCAGGGAGGAAGTGACAAGGGAGCTGTTACATTGCAGGGATTATAATCAAAGTCACAAAACAAAATGTGCATGAACTATTGAATGGAAAACAAATTTTCTGTGTAAACTTTCACCCAAATTACAATAAAAAGTTTTTATTGTTCTGGCAAGATGGCGGACTAG
>NW_006921727.1:2738561-2751073 GCF_000298275.1 Orycteropus afer afer
TTGCTGGTCCGATAGAGCCTGGTGGAACCACTGAGACTATGGCCCCTAGCTGGCCTTCAGGTCTGGAATTGAACCCACACCTGTGGCTTCCAGTCAAACAATAGACAGTCATATGAGTTGAACATTTACCTGAGGTAGATACACTCCTTGAGGAGAATAAGCATGTGAGAAAGAAGGGCTGTTTATTCACAGGGAGACAGTTCAAGGGGCAGGAGTGCATGGAGGGATGGACACAGGGAAGAGGTAACTATTGGGAGGAGGTAGGAGGGGAGATTTGTGGTGAATTGTGGTCAATGTCATGAGACAAAGTATATGTGCACTCCTGTATGGATAGTGTATTTGCTTTGTAAATTTTCACCCAAATCACAATAAAAAAAAAAAAAAACCTTTGGGAAGCCATTAAGCTAAAATGTATAAAAATCTAAGGTATGTCATCTCAGTTGTCTGAGGTTTGCAATGGAGAGATGCATCTATAACTTTTTTTTTTTTTTTTTAATGTGGTTTGGGTGAAAACTTACAAAGCAAATTAGTTTTCCATTGAGCATTTCATATATATTTTGTTTCATGGCATTGCTTACAAAGCCCACAACATGACAGCACTCTTCCCACATCTATAACCCTTTACTGCAACATGAATTCCTGTCCATAGTAACTGTCATCACCTTCAGAGCCAGGCCACAAACAGATCTTGGCATCTGAGTGAGAAAGAAGCTAGGGAAAAACCTGCGAGAGAAGAGAAAACACTGAAAGGTAACTGCAAATAAAGAGAGATTGTGGAGACAGACTAGCATAAAGTGGTCAGGACAGCTGGAAGACTAACGTGAAGACTAGGATGAGGGCCAAGAGAAAGAGTGAAGGGTTTCAGAGTTGACATCAGGGAGCCCAGGCCAGCAGCACCTTCCGAGGAGGCAAGGTGAGCCATATAGCCTGTGCCTTTGGCTCCTGCCACAGCTGCCTCTCTGATTAAAAATGCAACAAAAAAATAACTTTTGCATTATTGTTTTTGAATTAGATACATTTACTATTATTTGAAACAACATAGAGTTTGGCCAAATTCTCACTTAGCGAAATTAGCACATCTCACCAGCAGGATTTGCCCATGCAATGAGGACTTTGGTGGGTTCAGGTGGTTAGCCTCTTTGTAAGAATTACCTGTTAATTAAATGCTTAAAGATAATTAGCCTTTCTATTGGGTATCCTGTCAGGATCAGGGATACATTGTTGGAGAAGACTGACTATAAAAGGCACAGGTTTGGGTTGAATGCATTTAAAATATTCCCAGGATCCTTCATTTGGTAGTGAGAGGCCTGCTTGGCTTAGAAAAATTCAACCCACAAGATTTTCAGAATCACTATATGAGTAGGATGACTGTTATTGTAGCATATCTTCACCACCCTCTTGGAATTTAAAGCAGCATTTTCAAAGTTTATTATTTGTGTTGGTTTTAATGAGATTCTTTTATGAACCTTTTTAATGAGTAGTATTCAATTATTGCCTCCTAAAAACACTGCTGTAATATCAGACTCCATGCTGTGAGGCCTCGTTCAGTAAAAGGGTATGTGATCTGAATGGGAAATAAAAGAGCTATTAAATAGCCTTTCTTTTCCTGTACTGTATCAAGTGTACTGTCTGTGGATGTAGGTGGATCATGGATGTAAGCAAACTTTCTATCTTTCTAGTTTGGAAAAGCCACTCAATTTATAAAGAACATGTATTTAAATGTTAAAATCCATATGAAATGACACTTATCAGACAAGGACTTTTTCCAACTAAGACCTTCTCTCTTTCTTTTAACAAGTCGGAAAGAATTGGGCCAAAGTTTTCTAAGCCTGTGTGATGATTAATGAGAGAGGGTGCCGCAGGCAAAGCAAAGAATGCAAAAACCAATGTGCACTTTTAATATTTAAAGCTTGATCTGGAATTTTAAGCTAGATCTAGTAACTTGGAGTATGTGCCCTAAGGCATGGCTCAAATAAGCTGCTACAGAAATATGACTGCTAACCCTGAAGAAAGAAACCCATATTGTTAATCCACTTTTAATTACCAATCAAGAAAACCTTTGCAAATACTTGATAAAAATAAAATAAAAAAAAAAAAAAGCATACGACTTGAGTTGAAAGTGTTACTAGCGTTTTATGCATATTTAATTATAGCTGTGAAAGCTTTCCTGAGCTCGAGTACACAGAAGATAATATTTCATTTTTAAGATGATGACTGAGAATGTTCAAAACTGCTTTAGGAGGCTCTAGAATAATACCATAAATGAGGCAAGGAGAACACATTTAAATCCTGACTAAATCAAGATTATCTTCATATGACCCTAATCACCGATGTGTAATGACAAAGGAGAATTAACCCCTTGTCACTCAAACATTTATTACTTGATACTGACCAACTTCACATATGATGTGAAGTATACCTCACAACAGAAATTCATTCACTTCCTTGGAGATGCTTTAACCTTCCTTTGACATTTCAGTCTTATACAGCTTAGTGTCATCCTTTGAGAGCATAATATGAAACAGAAATTATATGAGTATATAATGCTTCCTTTGAACAAATAACCTATAAGAGTTGTGTCTGTAATAGGTGGATTGATTTTGAGTTTTGAAAAGGCAAAGCATCAGTGTCAAAAATTAACTTCTGGGGAGTGAAGAAAGGATATGGGCAGCTTGACTCTGTCCTATGATTCCTCACCTCCTTCACCTGCCCCATTCCCACACTTTGATATGAATAGTTGCCATTTCAGTCTTAGGCCAAGTGCTATACAAACACAACCTCTGCACAAGCCTCTTAGACTCCTGAGCCCTTCTAACTAGATTGCCACTCTCCTGTATAGAAAGTCTGCCTCTGGTATGATATAAATGCTAAGTACTATATATATATATAGCTATTATGATTATGATTATGATTATGATTATATTTTGTCCCCAGGTAAGTTTGAGGAATCTCAGAACTTCCTGTTACAGTTCTCTCCTTCCTACTGAGCTAGAGACTAGCACTTCATGAAACCAAGTTTTTATTCTTCACCAAAGAGATGCGTGGGTTGAAAGGATTTTTATATTAATTTTTTTCATAAGTCTGATGATTTGGTTAATATTATTACCCTGTTTGACTAAAGAGGAAGTAAAAACCTGAGACCAAGAGATGTCATGTGTTCCCTAAAGTGAAAACCAAGTTAGAATTTATATGCCCTGAGTTTATTGCTAGTAATCAAGGCAGTTATAAAATAAATAAATAAATGGAAGTAACACTTGAAAACTCTTCCACTTCATGAACTATTTATCCTGGAGCACAGCAAATTGATATAAATCATGTTTCCTTATTACTTCACTATAATATTGTACCTTAGCACTCATTCATCAGCTATTAGACAATTCTATTGCTATTTAAAAACTTTAACAGGGAGAGATATGCCCATCATCAAGAATGTGGCTTAACTTAACAATATTGAGCACTATCATTGAAAAAGTACCAAACCTAGGGGCTGTTTGGTTTCAAAGATGAAAAAAGTATGTCCCTGCTTGTCTTGGTTACTTCATGCTGCTCTAACAGAAAAATACCATGAATGGGATGGCTTGAACAAACAGCAGTTTATTTTCATACAGTTTAGGAGGCTAGAATCCAAGGTCAAAGTGCCCACTCTAGGGGCTGGGTGAAAGCCCCTCAGCCTTGGGCTTCAGCTCTGACTCTTGCACCTGGCCCATTGGAGCTAGAGGCTTTTCTTAACTCAGGCAGCTGATGGCTGCTAAGGCTGGCAAACCAAAGGTCAACAAGTAAAAAGGCACAGTCCCAAAATTATCAAACCACACTGATTCAAGTCCATTAATAGTTCCAAAATTGACAGACAAAATGGCAGGCTAGTGAATGATGACTTGGCTGCATGCAGGATTCGAGTGTGCTAAAACTGCAGATCATTCCCAAAGCTTCTTCTTACATACTGGAAGCAGACCACATCCCTAAGGCAGCTACTCAGCAGCTGCAGTAGTTTCCACCATGGAGCTGATTACTAATCTCACCATGGGGAATAACTACATCTAGCTACCCAGGCAGTCAAGACCAGACCCAGACAAGCTGACACATAACCTTAAATACCACACTGTCCTATAAGGACTTTCCAGTCTGATCCCATGCTTTTGTTCTTTTCCCAACATTGGAGTAATCCCCATGAATTACTCATAGGGCCTATTTCCACCTAATACAATTGCTTCTGCAGGTATTAGGCTATATCATGTCTTCTTGTTGTTGTTGTTGTTATGTGCTGTCAAGTTGGTCCCGACTCATAGCTGCCCTTCTTTGGGTTTCCAAGGCGGTATCACTACGGAAGTAGATTGCCCAACCTTTCTTCCATGGAGTGGCTGGTGGGTTTGAACCTCCAGCCTTCTGGTTAGCAGTCAAGTGCCTTAGGCACTACACTACCAGAGCTCCTATATTATGTCTTACATATGTTATATGAGATTATATACAGCCTTGTAATTGTGTCTCAGTTATTTTTTATGGATTTTTTGTTTCTCCAACAAGATATTAAGTTCCTCAATGTCAGGGATCATGACTTTCCCTTCTCTTGAGTCTTATTTATGAACTGCAACTGTAACTGCTCAATAAGAGCTGGATGAACTGTATACCTTTGTATTCTTGTTTGAATAAGTGAAAGAATAACACTCCCATGTTCTATCTCATTGTTCTTCTTAGAGGAGCGGTGTGGTGTCTCATTACTATCAGTAAAGAAGTTACTCTACATTAAAAAACTCCTCAGCATCTGGGACACTAATCTTTATCAACACTTCTGTTTCATACAAATTAGTTCAGAATTTACTGATTCTGACTAATTCCCATGTTCTATTCTCTGAAGACCAATGCAGTAGAAATTCCACAAATATTGATGTTGTTGTTGTTGTTGTTGTTATGTGCTGTCGAGTCGGACCAGACTCATAGCGACTCCTCCTTGGGTTGCTGAGGCAGTATCACTACAGAAGTAGATTGCTCAACCTTCCTTCCGAGGAGTGGCTGGTGGGTTTGAACTGCCAGCCTACTGGTTAGCAGAAATGTTGATATTACAAAAAAAAAAAAATTTAGATTGAATAAAAATCAAGTCAAGCAATATTTTTGGGTACCAAATATGTAGATGCAGAATTAGGCACCAATATTTGCTCTGTGCCAGTAAGATTATACAACTATAATATATATAATGGCATTTTTACTTTCAACCTGATGTTGAAGGAAGAATCATTAATAACCTGTGATACACTGACAACACAGTTTTGGTTGCTTAAAGTGAGGATGACTTGAAGCACTTACTGATGAAGATTAAAAAATATAGTCTGTGGTATGGATTACATCTCAAGATAAAGAAAATAAAAATTCTCACAGCTGGACTTCTAAGAAGCATCACGATAAATTGAGAAAAGATTGAAGTTGTCAAAGACTTCACATTGCTTGGTTCTACAATTGACGCCAATAGAAGCAGCAGTCAGGACATCAGGTGATGTATAGCACTGGGAAAGTTAGCTGCAAAGTAACTCTTTCAAGTGCTGAAGAGCAAAGATGTCTCCTTAAGGACTAAGGTGTGCCTGACACAAGCCATGGTATTTTCAGTCACCACATATGCATGTGAGAGCTGGACAATAAATAAGGAAGACCGAAGAAGAGTTGATGCTTTTCAGTTGTGGTGCTGGTGAAGAATGCTGACAGTACCATGGAATGCTAAAAGAACTAACAAATCTGTCCTGGAGGAAGTGCAGCCAGAATGCCCGTTGGAGCCGAGAATGGCCAGGCTTTGTCTCACCTACTTGGTCATGTTGTCAGAGGCACCATTCCCTAGAGAAGGATGTTATGCTTGGTAAGGTGGATGGTCAATGAAGAAGGGAAAGGTCCTCAACAAGAAGGATTGACACAGTGGCTGCAGCAACAGCCTCAAGTATAGCAAGGATCATGGAGCTGGCATGGGACCAGGCAGTGTTTCATTCTGCTGTGCATAAGATAGGGTCACTATGAGTCAGAAACAACTCCACTGAACCTGACAACAACAACTGATGTTTTATATGATCTCTGTTCAACTACATATCTACTTAAATAATATTCTAAAATAAGAGCAAGATGCACTACTTCCAAGAAGTCCATGCTGTTGAGAACAATTTTGATTCTCTTGGAATCCAGATTTCTGACTTTCTTGGAGGTTGGGGTAACCCATTCAGGCCAATGCCCTCAGATGTTCTTTTGAACCTTAAGCCTTGAAGAAAATGGTCTACTAAAAGTCACCTGAGTCAAACAATGATCTAGATAAACTAGTAAAACTGTTTTACCTTGAAAGTGCCAGCTTATTCAATGAGCAATGTAAACATGGGCTTTCTTGTGCTTACTTACTAATCTGTACTGAATAATTTCACATTTTTTTCACCATATTAAAGATTCTGCTTCTAGCTATGACCAGCATCTGTCTCTCTCCCAACCCACAGCCCTTCCTCTAGAATCAAAGCCTATTTTCAAATTTATAATCACTGACAGAGATGAATACCCAGTAAGCCTGATGTGGTGGAACCCGTGTGAAGTTATTCCCTACAGATGAGTAAGCAAGCACAAGTAAACCTGTCCTTACCTTGCTGAGCGAATGATTTGCCCCATGCCCTGGGCATTGTGCTCATTTTAAGAATTCAGTCAGTTTCAGGAAACAGGATTCCAAAAGTCAGACTAGAGCTATATTTTACAATAAATGAGTACTTATTTAAATTGTTCTTCAAGGTAATGCTGTATGAAATCCTTTCTGACCACAAATTGTTTATCAATTCTCTACCAGTCCTTTTTCTGTGGCAAGGCCAATAAAGTTGAGTGTAAGAGTCTTTAGAAGTTTTCTCATCTTTAGAAGATTTTTGACTCCCTAGTCTAAATGCTACTGTCATTTGAAAACCATATATTAAATAAATTTGAATCATTATTGGCTTAATATGGTTTTTGTCTCAACATTGTTTAACTTAGTCTGGGTGAGTCTCTTCTTTAGTTTGACTCTTTTTGTCACCATTCTTTTAGCTCCTCAATTTCTTTACTCAACTTTAATCACCTTTAGGTTTCTAATATCCTAAAGAGGTTGACACATACTAAATGCTAACATAAACAGTTTCCTAATTCTTATGTAGATAAGCTGTGAACATATACCATTAAAGTCATTTTTTACCTGTAGCTTATAAAATATGTCTCATTACTTTACAAATATGTCCTATATATGTTATATGAGATTATACACAGCCTTGTAATTGCTTCTCAGTTATTTTTATGGATTTCTTGTCTCCCCAACAAGGTGTTAAGTTCCTCAATGTCAGGGATCATGATTTTCCCTTCTTTTGAGTCAGATTATGAGCTAAAACTGTAACTGCTCAATAACAGCTGGATGCATTATATACCTTTGTCTTCTTGCTTGAATAACTGAACAATAAATGGATGCCAAACACTCCCATGTTCTATCATATTGTTCTTCTTAGAGGAGTGGTCTGGTATCTCATGACTACCAGTAAAGAAGTTGTGCCACGTTAAAAAACTGAAAAAAATAATCTCTTGGCTTTTTCATTTACATTTTAGAATAAGATAAATAACAATGTTCTTGGAAATGGTGTTCTTTAGAATACTCCATTACTCAAATCAACCCTCAGTTACTCAGGAGCTAATGAATCAAGGGTTGTAACACAAAAATTCAATACTTATCCAAGTGTTTTTTTCACTGAAGATGGTAAACTGTAAGGGCTCTAGAAATATACCACACTTGTACCATTCCTGAAAAAAAGTATTTGAAGACAAACAGAGAGAAGAAATATAATCAACAGTTGAAGAAGAGAAAATTCAGCATAAGAGGATAAGCAGCAAACATGGAAACCAATTAAAAGGAGATATGTAAATAATTGTAAATGTAGTTATAAAACTAAGAGTATACATCAAAAGTAGAAGGTTTTAAAAGAAAAAAAATTAGTAATAATATAAATTTAAACTTTAAAATTTCCTTAAAGACTGAGAAGCTGTGAGAAAAGAATAGCAATCTCTTAAATTAAGGGGATTCAAACTCAAGCATTTCACTATTAACTTCGACAGTTATGGAAAATGTTAATGATTGCTTTCAAAAAACATAAAAGTAGCTATATATAAAATGAAATAAAAGATTTATAGTTTTGAAAATTAAAGAAAGGAAATAGCTGATTTACTCATTTATCAAATACATTTATCAAGTACCCAGTGTTTGCTAGCACTGCTCTAATTGAGAGGTGTACAGAACTGCTTTGCAATCAAGACACCCAACTAGTAAATAATGTCCTTGAAATTGGGTTGAAAAATGATACAGAAAAAAAAAATGCTATTTATAGGAAGTATTCATAAAATAAAAAAGACTAAAAGTTAATGCAAAGACATACCAGAGACTTCCAACAAGATGGCAGATTAGGCAGACAAGATACGTAGACCCTCCACAACAAAATCCAAGGGACCAAACGAAGTAGATAGATATGGATGATAATCCTGCAACTCTAAGCTTCAAAGAAAAGGATAGAGAAGTAGGTCAAATACTGACTACAAGAAAAAACTGCACAAAACTAAATAAGGAGACATATGGAGCAGTAAATTGTCAACTGATACAGTGTTGCCATTTTCAGTTTTTGCAAGCAGTGTTCCAATTATGGTAGGAATCTAAAAATTGGCTCTGCTCACGTAGGACAGTACTATTGTCCATACTGGTGATTGGCTACAAGAAAGATGAGATCTTCCCCTTATTCCCTATACCCCCTCACACTGTCCCTGCCCCCTGGAGGTCTGAGGTACACCCTTGTGGATCAGGTGACACGTGTACACCACCCCGGCTTTTAGTGGCACATGCTCTCTGTCTCTGTTGGTCAGAAGAATGCACTGTCCTGGACCAAGCACTCTGCTCCCAGATGCCTCATAGGTGAACAGAAACACAGTCCTGGACCAGGCGCCCTGCCCACAGAAACCACCCAAGCCAACAGAAGTGCTGTGCTAGACTGGGTACCCCACCCACAGCTGCTTTTTAGGCTGGCAGAAGTGCCATCCCAGACCAGGCATCCTGCCTGCAGCCACCTCCTAGGCCAGGAGAAGCAGTGTCCAAGACTGGGTACCTTGCCCATGCCAGCTCCTCAGCCCACAGAAGTTGGACACCCTACCCCCATAGTTTTATTCTGTCTTTTATTTACTTATTTATTTCCTTACCTTTTTTTTTCCTATCATTTTTTCCCTTTTCTTTCTTCCTTTCTTTCATTTGTGTGTGTGTGTGTGTGTGTGCCACTTAGGAGACAGGATTCATGTCCACAATACCAAGCCACACTTGGACCTCCTGCAGTCCCACGTACTGGGTGAGTACAACTACCTGCTCCTGCACCACTTAATCAATGACAGATAGCAGTCAACAGAAGCTCAGCTGATTCTCAACTGCTCTACATGAACAAGCAATATAGAATTGCACATACACTTTCATCTTTTATCACACCCACCAGGAGACAGGTGATGATGCACTTAGGTGCTACCAAGTGAGTAAGCAGAGTAGCACACTTACCCAACTTACCTGGGTATATCAAACAAAGTAAAGCATAAAAGAAAAATTTTTTAAAAAATAACTAAAACACCTTGGTGAGACACAACAAATACAGCAACACCACAATGTGTAAGAGACAACTCACATAAAGAAACAAGACAGGGTAGATAAGACAAGCAACCAAAATATAGAGCCAGAAAATTTTCCTGAGGAAGAAATGGTATTAGAACTACCTAATGATGGATTCAAAAGAATTATATTTGGGTGCCTTCAACATATTAACAGAAAGATCAAAGAAAACACAGATAAAACTCTAGAGAATTCAGGAAAACAATACAAAATGAGCTGATAAAATAAACGGAAAATTAGAAACTAAATAAAAATCCAGAAGATTAATACTAAGATTTCAGAAATATACAACACACTGGAGGTCAAAGGAGAAGAATTGAATCAATGAAAGACAGAATTAGTGAAATAGAACACAAATCCCTCATTTCTAATCTGTTAGAGGAACAATCAGAAAAACAAATTTAAAAATAAAAGAAAAAAAAAGCCTAAGAATTATCTAAACATCCTTAGGAAGAATGCCCATGTGATTGGAATTATAGAACAGCAAGAGACAGGAAAAAAAAAAAAAAAAAAAAAGCTCAGAAAACAATGTCTAAGATTTGTTGGAAGAAAAATTTCATAAAAGAAGGACCTCTGCTGATGTAGTGCTTAAAATATTTGGCTGCTAATCAAAAGGCCAGTGGTGTGAAACCACCAACTGCTCCATGGGAGAAAAATGAGTCAGTGTGCTTCCATAAAAATGTACAGCCTTGGAAACCCTACAGGGCAGTTCTATTCTGTCCTATAGGGTTGCTGTGAGTTGGAATCTACTCAATGGCAGTGGATTATTAGCAAAGATGAGGTGACATGCAGTCAAGAACCTCAACAAACTCCAAACAAGATAGACTCCAGAAGAAAATCCCTAAGACATGTCAAAGTCAAACTTTCCAAACCCAGAGACAAAGAAATAATAATACTGAAAGCAGCTTGAGAAATAACAGAAAGTTACCTACAAAGGAGAACCAATAAGACTAAGCCCTGATTTCTCAGCAGAAACCATGCAGGAAAGATGGCAATGGAGAAATATGTATATATATATATATATATATATATATATATATGCCAAAAAAGAATTAGATATCCAGTAAAACTATATCTCACATATGATGGCAAAATCAGGACATTTCCAGATAAACATATATTAAGGGAATTTGTAAAAGCAAGACCAACCTTACTGCAAATACTAAAGGAAATTTTTTGGAGAGAACCAGCATGGCAGACAACAACACCAGATATAGAAATTCCAAAGTAAAATAAACCTACAGGACTGAAAATAGGGAACCTGAAACATAAATTTATAAATGAGGACAACTACAAAACAGAAAGAGGGTATAAATAGTATAGTAACAGAACTTCCAAATGGAGAAGAAGTCAGGATGTTGTCAAGATGGAACATACTGTTTTAAACTTGTAAAGAAAATAATATGCTACAAAGTAACCTCAAAGAAAATTAATAAACCTCATCAAAATAAAAAAAAGAGGAAAATCATAAAGATTCACTAAGCACTAAAACAACAATGAAAGAAATGATAAGAAAATCTATAAACAAAATGAAATCATCACAGAAAAATATATGAAACAAAGAAATACAAAAAAAACATTAAAAACACACAGCAAAATGACAGCAATAAATTCATATGTATTGATAATTGCACTGAATATAAACATAATAAATGCACCAGTCAAGAGACAGTAGCAGAATAGGTAAGAAAATATAATGCAACAATTTACTGTCTCCAAGTGATACACTTTAGACACAAATGTAGGCTAAAACAGGCTAAAAATGAAACAATTGAAAAATAAATATCAAACAAGTGACAATCAAAAAAGAGCAAGAGTGGCAATATTAATTTGTGATAAAATAGACTTTAAGCCAAAAAACAGCAGAAGAGATAAGGCAGGACATTTTATAATCATTAAAAGGCCAATCAAATAAGAGGACATAACCAATAAATATTTACAAAACCAATGAAAGAGCCCCAAAATTCATAAATCAAACTTTAACACAACAGAAAAGGAAAATAGACAACTTCACAACAATAGTAAACACCAAATGAAACTCACTGCTGTCAAGTTGATTTGACTCATAGCAACACCTCCCTTGGGTTTCTGAGGCAGTATCTCTAGAGAAGTAGATTGCCCGATCTTCCTTCCAAAGAGTGACTGATGGGTTAGAACCACCAGCCTTCTGGTTGGCAGTTAAATGCCTTAGGCACTATGCTACCAGGAGACTTTAATACACCACCTTCAATGAAGGACAGAACGACTAGAAAGAAACTCAGCAAAAGCACAAAAGAGTTAAGCAACACAATCCACAAATTTGACCTCATAGACATATACAGAAGACTCCTCCCAACAACAGCATAATACAGATTCTTTGCCAATGCACATGGAATATTCTCCAGAATAGACCATATGTTAGGCCATAAAGTAAGACTCAATACATTTAAAAACATTGAAATACTACAGAGCATCTTCTCAGATCACAATGCTATAAAATTAGATATCAACAACAGGAAAAACAATGGGGAAAAAATCAAGTACATGGAAACTAAGTAACACCTTGCTTAAAAGCTACTAGAAAATATAAGGAATAAAAAAATGGTATTAAAAAACTCCTTGACTCAAATGAGAATGAAAACACAACATACCAAAATCTCTGGAACAGAGCAAAAGCCATGCTAAGATGGCAATTTATAGCAATAAACACACACCTTAAAAAAGAAGGAAAAAAGAAATCAAAACCTAAACCCAACAACCCTAACAATTAGAAAAAGAGCAGCAAAAAAAGTCTACAGTCACCAGAAGAAAGGAAATAATAAAGATTACAGCAGAAATAAATGAAACAGAAAAACTATAGACAGAATCAACAAGACTAGAAATT
>NW_006921727.1:2752653-2753758 GCF_000298275.1 Orycteropus afer afer
GAGTTAACCTTTCAGGATCTTCATTCACTAAAGGGGCACAACTCAAAATGGTAAGAAACAGCTGCAAATATCCATTAATAATTGGAAGGTGGAACGTACAAAGTATGAATATAGGAAAATTGGAAGCTGCTAAAAGATGAAATGGAGACTTCTGACAGAATAGGTAGACAAGCTACACAGATCCTTTTCAGGAGATACCGATTGAGAGGAGTTCCGGTAAGATGTCAGAATAGGCAGAAAGACTACACTTCTTCAACAAAGAAAAGGGGAACCAATTAACACAGATACAGAAGATAATCCTGGACCCCTTAGCCTTGAAGGGAAGGATATAGAAATGGACTGAATTCCAACTAGCAGAAGAATTTGCATGAAAACACCAAAAAGGAGACATACAGAGCTGCAGTTTGGCAGCAATACTGATGGCACAGACAGCTTAGATATTGCCGAGTGGTGGTGCGACCTAAGAATTAACTTAAAAATCAGCCCTGCTAGCCAGGGACTGCACAGAGGACTGCTCTGGTGGCTGGTAAATAAAAGGGGAAGCAGCAGAGAGGAAGGCGGGCTGAGCAGTGGATTTTAACCTGTCCAGAGGCACAGCCATTTTGAATGTTTACTAGTGGTTTGACCATTTTGGATATTTAAAGCAACAGCATTCCCCCAGATACCAGTAACTTAAGAACAGGATCCACTTGCCAGGAACCACAAGGACATTAAAGACAAGGACAACTGGAAAGATGTTCATTCCCCTTGTTACTCTTATACCTCACACCCTCTTGGTGAACGGAGGTGTGGCCATCCCTCACTCCCACCCACCTTCTGAGCAGGCAGGAACTCCATCCCAGTCTATGTGCTCAGCCTGGGTGCCCTGCCCACTCTCTCCCAATTTTATTTTTCCTTTTCTTTTTTTTAGTTTATTTGTTTTTGTCTGTTTTAAAACTACTCTTATTATTACTTTTATCCTTTTTTACTATTATTCTTTATTCTTCCCTTCCCTGGTTTTAGTTTTTAGCTTTTTTTTTTTTTTCTTTTTCCTGTTGCCTGGGAGCATTTTTTTTTTTTCTTTCTTTCTTTCTTGTGGTAAACCCCGTTCCTTGTTTTTCTTTTT
>NW_006921727.1:2756542-2760952 GCF_000298275.1 Orycteropus afer afer
CACCTGGAGCCACTGGTGTCATTGGTCCTATATAATCGACTTGCCAGCTGTGTGCAGGGCCTTCCCCCGGGGGAATCTGCCCCAGAGCCATCTGTAACCTCTGTCTTTCCAGCTGACAGACAGAGCAGTCCTTATTGGCATTTTGTGCCTCAGAAGGTGCAAGAGGGATGTGCCTTGATTCAGCCCATCTCTGCATTGCTGCAGCACCCCATGTCCACTCATCTCATGAACCCAATTGGCCACCTCAAGGGAGGGTACCAACATATCCACTTGCTGGTTCCAATCACCTTCTGATCCAGGAAAGGGATTCTTTTGATGGGCATTGACATGGCTTACTCTAATGTGTCCTCTGAACTCCCAGAGTGCTTTCCATAGGTCCATGCCCCACACAGGGGTCCCCTTAATAGTCCAATTCTCCATCACCCATTTGCCTGACCATATAGCCAGGCCGTTGGCGACTGCCCATGAATGAGTGAAAATCTAAACATATGGGCTCTCACCATTGCCCAATTCTTCCATGACAGCTAAGAAGACAGCATGCAGTTCAGCCCATTGGGCTGACCTATCTTTACCTTCTTCAATAAGGGTCTTTCCATCTGCTGGTCTTAATGCAGCAGCTTTCCATGTCAGTTGTTGTCCATGTGCTTTGGAGCTGCCATCTGTGAAACAAGCAGCCTTCTGTTGATCCATAGAAAGTTGTTCATATGGCACTGTCCATGTGGCAATGGATTCTGGCAGCTCCTTGTACATTCCAGCATAGGACCTCTAGGAAAGGAGGCTACCTGCTTATGGATATGATGGGGGCTTCCTTGCATCCTTCCAGTTGCTTGTTCTTGAATAAACCATTTCCATTTTATTATGGAATTATTTTGGGCACCACCTTCCTTATTAGAGTGTTTCTCTGACATCACCCAAGACATTATGGGTATTTCAGGTCTCATAATAATTTTGTGACCTTCTGTCATTGAAGCAGTCTCAATCAATGCCCAAAAGCAGGTAAGCAATTGCCTTTCAAATGCTGTGTATTGTGCTGCAGCATCTGGAAACTTTCCAAAATCCCAGTGGTCATTGTAGGGCAGCATTCTCAGGTTTTTGCCATAAGCTCCAGTCTGCATAAGCACTTGTAGCAGATATCTCCGAGATCATAAGGACCTAAAGGCAAGGACAGTGAGATCGCTTTCTGTATTTCAGACATAGCCTACTATTGCTCTGGCCTCCATTCAAATGTACTTTCCTTCCTAGTGGCTTTATGGATAGGAGCCAGCAATATACCCAGGTGTGGAATATGTGTTCTCCAAAATCCAAATAAACCAATTAAACATTGGGCTTCCTGCTTAGTCTTGGGGGTAGGTAGTGACAGCAACTTATTTTTGGTTACCTGTGGAATGTCATGGGTGGCTCCTGCCCAAGTTATTCCCCAGAATTTCACTGTTTGGGCAGGGCCCTGGATTTTTGCTGAATTTATTAACCAGCCTCTATTGGTCATGTGGGCCACCACTGTTTTCAAATCTGCCCTAGCCTGTTCTTCTGTGTTTGATATTAACATAATGTCATCAATGTAATGTATCACCATACTTGAAATCTGTACCAAGTCCAAGTCTCTCTTAACCAAGCTATGACAGTAAGCTGATGAATTCAGATAACCGTGGGGCAAAACTTAAAGGTGTACTAAGAGCCTTCCCACGTGAAAGCAAACCATGACTGACTCTTTTCCGAGACTGTTATGGATAAAAAGGCATTTGCAAGATCAATCACTGAGTACCAGTCTCCTTTGGCCTATTGTATTTTCTGCACCACTGATACCATGTCTGAAACAGGTGAAGCCACTGGTGGCACTACTTTATTCAGGCCTCGGTAGTCTACTGTCAGTCTCAATGAGCCATCTCCCTTTCTCATAAGCCATATAGGGCTGTTATACAGAGAATTTGTTGGGACCAACACTCCAGCCTTCAGCATATCTTTAATCAAAGCACTAATTTCCTTCTGTCCACCAGGTATCCTATATTGTTTCAAATTAACAACCTGAGTGAGTTCAGGAAATTCTAATGGTTCCCATTTAGCATATCCAATCAATACTGGCCTAAGGGCACACTTACACATCTTCAGTTTTACAATTTCAGGTAGAGAGAGATTTCTCCAATTGGACATAATATCCATACCAATAATATATTCAGGTAAAGGAGATGCAACTACTTTATACAACATCTGTTTAAATCTTCCAATTCTCATCCAAACTTTCACTTTAGTCCCATCAACTGTTGCATCCCCATATCCCCCTAGTCTAACCTTAGGCCCCTTCAACATTTCATTGACAGGCTTTGGGATGATGGAACATTGGGCTCCTGTGTCCAGGAGTCCCAAACATTCTTTTCCCCACCCCCAGGCCATTTTACCCATACATTTGCATATGGTCTCAGGTCCCCTGCTGGGGGCTGGACTAGAAGACCTTGGCCCCCCTGTCAGTCCCTGGCTTCATCAATTAGCTGAGTCTCTGCTTCAACTTGTCCCAGGTGGGAGTTCCTATTAGTAAATTCCTCCTGAGTAGAGTGAATAGAACTATCTTGTCTAGGCTTCTTTAAGGTGGGGGGACCAGCAGGAGTTTCCATTGGTCCACCCAATCTCCTGTAGCGCTACATCAGCACCCTTGTCTCTACTCCATCAATGTCTGCTATATTCATCCCATGCCTTAACAACCATTGAAAAATCTTTGACCTGTTGAGATAAGTTCTTTCCCTATTGCCCCTTTCCATTCTCCTATTAATCACTCTTATGCTTCTTGTATTTGTAAAACCCATGCAGGGAAGTTGTGCTAATAGACCTGACATGGCTTCTTGAATTGTTGCTTTGTTTTGCAACAGCTGAGTTACATGGGGTGCCCATGTAGAAGGGCCTCCCTTGATTACCATATCTGCCATGACCTGTGTAAGGGACATTCTCATTGGGTGAATATCCTGATCACCATAAAGCCATTCCAGCATGGCTTGCATAAGCAGCACATCAGCTGCTTCCTCTGGAGTGTTCCAGGGGTTATTTAGAGAGGGAGAGGGGCAGTTTCCCTTCTCAGGATACACAAACCTGACAGCAAATTTTATCCATTCCAACAGACTAGCTGCCCTCTCTGGGTTAACCTGCCCTGTAAATGGATCTTGGATCAACATTTGTGCCTGTTCCATAGTGAGTTGTGGGTCTTGCATCAATCCAAACATAATCTTCCACTCAGCAGTATTTAAAACTAAAGGTGCTGCCCCTAAATTAGTCACTCTCAAAATCCATTTTAGTAAATGTTCCTTGGGAAGCTGATGATACCAATCTACAAACTAAAGCAGCTCTTTCACACTATACCCTCTGCTTTCAATAGTTTCTTGGCTTTGCCTGTTCCCTTCCCAGACTACCTTTTTGGTGACCAGTGGTTGTACTGGCACTGCCTGTTGTTCTGACACAATTTTTCCTTTCTGGGTAGGCCCAGAAACTAGGGGTCATAGCTCTAATTGGACTGAATCTGAGTTTGATTCAGTGTTACAACCCAGCTCTACATTTTTTTTCCCTACCATTGCAACTATTGCTGATAACAGCAAACAAGGAGTCATAAGTCTTGCCTTTTGCTCGTCATTTTGTATTTCCATATACATACAACTAGCCAATTCCTCAGGAGTTAGATTGACCTCTCATAAATCCCATGAATAGCTTTTCCTTGGGTGACTGATCTCAACAATAGAGCTGCTTCAATCCATGGATTTCTTTTATCCCATCCAGAAGCCAAAGGTTTCTTACTTTCTCATTTATCTCCTTTCTTCCAAAACCATATATTCCAGTGAGTCTGGGCCATTGCAGTGAATCTCACCATTCTGACACCAATTGCTGGAACAATTTCTCTCAGAAAGATCAGCACAAGGCTGGTATCCATGAAGCAGAGGTTAAAGATGTCCCAAATGTCCAAACTACCATACCACTCCATTGTTTCAGACATTAACTACTCCTCCTCCTCTTCCCAGTAATTTCCCGTCTTAGGGTTCTATATTTCGCTGCAATGCCTCACAGAACTCACAGACACCCAAGGGTCTATCTCATGTAGTAATGGTAGAGGCTGGCAGGCTGACGAGTCCAAGGTCCATGAGTAGGTCTGGAGTATCCTTCCAATTCTCAGGGTTTGATGAACCTCAATCAGCAGATCAGATGATGGCTGTTGTCCCAAATCCAGGGTTGAGATGAGGATGAGCCAAGGCACAAAACCAGAGCAAGAGGAGGGTGAATCTTCCCAGGAGATTTGTAGGTATACCCTCAGGGAAGCTAAGGGTGGTGATTTGAATTATACCCTCCAGCAAGGCAGGACTCAAGATACATTCCACCTGTGTTGCCCCAAAAGAAATAACCTAAATCCCATCACAGAGTCAATTGTCATTCTTTCTAGGG
>NW_006921727.1:2778008-2784519 GCF_000298275.1 Orycteropus afer afer
ATGTGAAATCTAAAACTATAAAGTTCCTCAAGGAAAAACTAGGGGCAAATTTAAGGGCCTTAATATATGGCATAGATAGACTATCAAGCATAACCCAAAATGCACAAACAACAGAAGATAAACTAGATGAATGGGACCTTCTAAAAATTACATTTTTATGTGCTTCCAAATACTTTGCCAAAATAGTCAAAAGAGAACCTACAGATGGGGAAAAAAATATTTGGCAATAACCTATCTGACAAGGGATTTATCTCTAGAAGTTATCAAAAACTCCAACACCTCAATAACAAAAAGACAAATAATCCAATTAAAAAATGGGAAGAAGACATGAATAGACACTTCCTAAAGAAGGATATTCAGCGGCCAACAAACATATGAAGAAATGCTCACAATCATTAGCCATCAGAGAGATGCAAATCAAAACAACAATGAGATACCATTTGCCCCAGCAGTAGCAGCAAAGTTCAACAAGACAGAAAGTACTAAATACTGGCGAAGATGTGGAGAGTCTGGGACTCTCATACACTGCTGTTGGGACTTTAAAATGGTACAACCACTGTGGAAAGCAGTATGGTGATTCCTTAAAAAGTTGGAATTAGAAGTACCATTTGACCCAGCCATTCTATTACTAGGTATACATCCTAAAGAAGTGAGAGTCTTGTAAACATTCAAAATGGCTGCACTCTCCAGACTGTCAAAAGTCCACAGCTCAATTTGTCTCCTCTTCGCTGTTTCCCTTTTTAGTCACCAGCCACCCATGCAGCTGTCCATGCAGCCCTTGGCGAGCAGGGCTGTTTTTAGGTTAACTCTCAGTTCCTAACACACTTGGAAATATTTAAACTGTTCATGACATCAGAATTGCTGACAGTCCACAGCTCTGTTTGGCTCCTTATTCACTGTTTTCATTCAGGTTCTTCTGCCCATAGACATTTAATCCACTTCTGTATCCTTCCTTTCAAAGCTCAGGGCTGCAGGATTATCTTATGTATCTGTGTCAATTGGTATCTCTTAACTGCTGCTTCCATGAGCATTGATTGTGGATCCAAGTAAAATGAAATCCCTGATAACTTTAATATAGTCTTCATTAATCATGATGTTGCTTATTGATCCAGTTGTAAGGACTTTGTTTTTCTTTGTGTTAAGGTGGTGCTTCAAGTTATCTTCACTTTCAGCAAGTCACTCAGTAGGCTACCTCTGCATCCTCTAGATTGAGGATGAGGAAGTAGAAGAGGCAGAAGTAAAGAACAATCTCATTGTCATTGGTACTGCCATGGCACTATAACTGTGCCTGTCTGAGCATGGACTTTTATTTCATAATAACTTCATGAATCCTTTGAAGCCCCTTTGCTTCCTATCATCATGGAATCTCTTGCTTAATATGGTGAAGTAGTGACATGGTGAAAGTTGATCACTTTCTACTCTCCCCTCAGCCTGAATGCTGGTGTGCTAGCATCCTTCTTTTGTGACTCTTTGGGCTTCTGACTTCTCCTTTCATGATCACATCTGGCCTAGAGAACAAATTCATGCATCCTTATCTAGATAAGCTGGGTGTCCCATGCCCTCTCTTATCACCAGTATTGCAGCCAGTTGAACATAGTCTTCAGTCTTTTAGATATTTATTGGGGAAGAAATCAGACAGCAGCTATAGAAGAGGCATGTCTAGCTCTCCAAGGAACTCCATTGAAACTTCTTTCCCTAGACTTAAGGAGAGAGAAAAGCACCATCCTCCACCCTACTCCATGTGGCAAGGGAAAGGAAGACTGAAATGGATCATGAACTGATCCAAAACAATCATCTTCAAGACTCCAACAGAACCCTTCCATATAGTTGTGGAGGAAGAGATGCTAAGATTGCTCAACTAGATTTTTAACAATTCTTTAGAGGTCCTACTTGATGTTCTAACACCTGACTCTCAAATGAAGCATAGTTGATCACTCAGAGTTGGCGCTATAGCTGAAAGCAAAATTGGCGTTGTCTTACTTTAATTTTGCTACCTGTGGAACACAGACAACATGGATAATCTTTCTTCCATAGGAATTCCTTTCAAAGTTCCTTTGGAAGGACCCTCAAGATTCTTTAGAGTTTTCAGGTATTTCACATCCATAATGACATTTGAAACTCAGAATTTCTTTGTGAATTAGGAAGCTTTGGGTATTAAAAGAAGCCCTCAAAGAAGTAGAAGTAAATTATTTAAAGTTCTTCTGACCACAAATCCAGTGCTCAACCATGAGCTGAAAAAAATTAGCAGTAAGTGAAATTGCTTCAGTACAATATCGGATGAAGGTACTATCACTGTATCTATCAAACTATTAAGGACCTTTGTGAAAACATCAACAATTTCTACTACAGTGATTCATATTTGGATGCCTGTTGTTGCTGCTAGGTGCTGTCAAGTTGGTTCTGATCCATAGTGACCTTATGGACAACAGAGCAAAACACTGCCCCAGTCCTCCACCATCCTCATAGTAGTTGTTATGTTTGAGCCCCTTGTTGCAGCCTCTGTGTCAATCTGTCTCATTGAGGGTCTTCCTCTTTTTCAGTGACCCTCTACTTTAGCAAGCATGGTGTCCTTCTCCAGGTACTGGTTCACTTGATAACATGTGCAAAGTACATGAAAAGAAGTCTTGCTATTCTTGCTTTTAAGGAGTATTCTGGCTGTTCTTCTTCTAAGTCAAATCTGTTCATTCTTCTGGAAGTTCACTGTATATTCAGTACTCTTCCCCAACCCCACAATTCAAAAGCATCAATTCTTCCTCAGTCTTCCTTATTCATTGTACAGGTTTCACATGCATATAAGGTGATTGAAATTCTGTAGCTTGAATCAGGCATACTTTAGTCCTCAAAGTGACATCTTTGCTTTTTAACACTTTCAAGAGGTCTTTTGCAGAGGTGCATGGGGGGTACAAACAACAAAGATGAACCGTTTTGCACACAGTACTGCATTGTCAGTGAAAGCAAACACTGATATATGGCTAAATATATGGGTGTAGAGGCTGAACTATTAGGTATGTCTATGCAGAGGGGAGTGTACCCATGACCATGTATCCATGGTCCTACATGTACCCATGTTTCTACAAATGTATTTGTATATTCTGTAAGAATTCCCAGGTATATAATAGAGTTGACAAGGGAGAAGGTTGTAGTCACTTCTTGGCCACAGCCAGCTACCCAGAGGGAGTGAATAGTTGGACCTGTGGGCGTGGGACCATAGTCGTAGGGGACATCAAGCTCAATTGGCATAACATACTATGCAAAAACATTGTTCTATATTCTACTTTGGCAAGTAGTGACTGTTGTTGTTGTTGTTGTTATTTGCCGTCAAGTCGTCCCCGACTCATAGCAACCCCTCCTTGGGTTTCCGAGGCAGTATCACTACGGAAGTAGGATTGCCCAACGTTCCTTCTGAGATCTTAAAAGATTGCAAGCACTATCTAGATGCAGCAATGGGTCTCTCCTCATCCAGAGCAAAAAAGAATGAAGAAAACCAGAGACACATGAAAGCAATTAGGGACTGGTACACCATGCAGTTCTCAACTTATATGACTAGGAGACAAAATAACTGGATGGTGACTAGCTACCACTGTCAACCACTTGGATGGCAATCCATGTAAGAGATCCTGGATAGAATGGGAGAATAATGTGTAACAAAACTCAAAATCATTGAAAAAAAAAAAAAAAAGGAGATCAGGTTTGCTGGTCTGATAGACCCCTATGGATCCACTGAGACTATGGCCCCTAGCTGCCCTTCAGGCCTGGAATTGAACCCACTCCTGTGGCTTCCAGACAAACAAAAGACAAGCATATGAGCTGAACATTTCCATTAGGTAGATACACTCCTTGGAGAGATCAATCATGGGAGAATAGAAGGGATGTGTATGCACAGGGAGACAGCTCAGGAGGGCAGGAGGGCATGGGAGGGAAGGGCACAGGGAAGAAGTAACCACAGGGAGAAAATGGGAGGAGAACTGTTGCATTGTGGGAAATTGCAGTCAATGTCATGAGACGAAGTGTATGTGAGCTGCTGTATGGAAAGTGAATTTGCTCTGTAAACTTTCACCCAAATCACAATGAAAATTAAAAAAAAAAAGGAGGTCTTTTCAATAGATTTGTGAATCCAATACATTGTTGTATTTCTTGACTGCTGATTCCATGGCATTGATTTTGGATCCAAGTAAAACAAAATCTTTGACAACTTCAATCTTTTCCCCATTTATCATGATGCTGATTATTGGTCCATTTGTGAGGATTTTTGTTTTCTTTATGTGAAGCTATGACCCACACTGAAGTCTTTGATCTTCATCATTAAGTGCTTCAAGTCATCTTCACTTTCAGCAAGCAAAGTTCCATCATCTAAACATCACAGCTGGTTAATGAGTCTTTCTCTAATCTTGATGCCGTATTCTTCCTCTTATATTTCAGCTTCTCGGATCATTTGCTTAAGTTATTGAGTAAGTAATGTGAAAGAATACAACCCTGATGCACACTTTTCTTAATTTTAAATGATGCAGCATCCCCTCATTCTGTTCACATGAGTGCCTCTTGGTCCATGTACAGGTTCCATATGAGCACCATTTAGTGTTTTGGAGTTCTCATGTTATCTGCAATGTTATCCATGATCTATTATGATCCACACAGTCAAATGCTTTTGCATAATCAATAAAACACAAGTAAACATCTTTCTGGTGTTCTTTGCTTTAAGCCAAGATCCATCTGACATCAGCAATGATATTCATTATCTAGATGTCTATGTTATGTCTATTTTTAAAAAATTTTATAGGTAGTATCACTTCTGATGGATTTCCCTCCTTTCACTTCCCCTTTCTTATCATCCCCTCCCCACCCACTTTCCATGAATCACTACCCTAACACACTGATCTGAGAAAAATAGTGATAGGGAATTAGACAATTAACCAAAAAGTTGTGAAGACAAAATAACATTTGCAATGCAGGTAGATTGTTGTTCAGACACATAGTCTACATTCACCTCCTAATTTTTCAGTCTTGCACCTCTATTGTGTTGGAATATCAGTAAAGATTGGAGAGTAGGGGAAAAAGCAGGGTCCATATTATGGTTACTTAACATGATACAGTAAATTACCAAGCACTTCTTAAGATATTACATAAATTAGCTCAAAGAGAAAGAGGTAGCTGACTGTGACCTTCTATTGTCCTTATATCTACTTTCCTTTTTGTTCTTCTCTTTAAATTTTTTTCCTGTCAAGTTGCAGCATTAAAAGAAATTGATTAAAGTAATCCTAGGAAACAATTTAGATATAAACAAATTTACTTGACTTAGGGATGCTTTAACACAAAAATCTTAACTAAGTCTGAATATTTAGAACATGCAGTCATTGCAGCAGAAGACCCAAAAATAATGAGAAAAGGTAGTTGTTTTGTGTGGAGCAGCTGGGGGGGGGGATAGGGGATAGATTAAAAAGAAAAAGGTTTTTAATGTCAGGGGTTATGCATTAACTATATAATATATAAAGAATTTGGTACTTGAAAATAGGATGCTGCCCTGAGAAAAATGTAAAATATGTGGCATTGCCCCTGGGACTGGGTGACAAGTAGAACTGCAAAGGGCCTATAGAGACTATTCCTAAGAATTTAAAGGACAGTCAAAGCAAAACCAAACTCATTGCCATCAAGTCAATTCCAACTCATAGCAACACCTCCTGGGGTTTCCAAAGTGGTATCTCTCCAGAAGTAGATTCCCTCCCTAGTCTTCCTTCTGAAGGGTGGCTGGTGGGTTTGAACTGCCAGCCTTCTGGTTAGCAGTCAAATGCCTTAGGCACTACACCACCAGAGATCCTTAAAGGACAGTGTGGAAGACATTATTATGCAGTGGTGAAAAGTTTGGTCACATTGTCCCTAGTGATAATGTAGAAAATAGAAAGGATATTTAATGGACTCATGGATCTGGCTGGGGAGATTGCCAGGCAGAATGTAGAAGGTGATAGGTTTCTTCTAGATCCCTCTGACTGACAATATACTAGACAAGATAAATGATCTTAAAAAGGGATTATCAGGTTTTCAAGCAGGATTTAGAGAAAATATGAAGAAGCCAGTACTTGCTTGCTTTGAAATTTTGTTTCTCATCACCAGTCTCTCCTAGCTAAATATTCTCAAAATAGGAAATAGCTTCAAGGTAAAGATCAAATCCAGGGTGACACCAGTAGAGTATGACTTCAGGGTAGTAAAAATTTCAAGGGCATGCCTATCAAGACTTCAGAATTATTTCAGAGTGTGCTGACTAGGACATCTAAGAATCTTAAGGGTATGCCTCATAGCCCATCTCAGGTAAACAACAGGGCTTTTTAGAATTTAATGGCATTATCCCATAGCCAGCTCACAGGCAGTCAAAGGTAGAAAAGAGCCTGTCTAAAAAAGAAATACTTGTGTGGCTTTTGACTAAAGGAGTTTGCTGTCAGTTGATACCAAAGAAACTCAAAAAGTTTATAAAGGGCAGATTCGGCAAGATGGCGGACTAGGCAGAAAGACTGCACAGACC
>NW_006921727.1:2788194-2791463 GCF_000298275.1 Orycteropus afer afer
GGGTTTGAACTGCCAGCCTGCTGGTTAGCAGTCAAATGCCTTAGGCACTAGGCTACCAGAGCTCCTAAAAGATATCCTAGGAACATATGTTCTACAAGGTGATTGATTATTTGGCAAGAGAGGTAAACTATTTTCTTCAGGAAAATGCCCACTGTATTCTAACAAGTCATTTAGGACACAAGTCATTTACATGCTAAAACATTAACTTTTAAAGACAAATATTTGACACACTTAGTAGTGTCTCAATTAAGAATTTTTTTTTTTTAATGCTGCATCTGTTATCTTTTCATTTGTCCCTGCACAGTAACAGTATGGACAATTTGTACAAGAGTTGGCTTATTGGTGGGGACAGGAAGTTTAAATTCTTCCTTTGATTCTCCAGAGAGATGAGACATCTTAATGAAAGACAACAGAACACATAAGAGAAACTAATGAAAAGAA
This sequence comes from Orycteropus afer afer, assembly GCF_000298275.1. Classification (NCBI taxonomy): domain Eukaryota; kingdom Metazoa; phylum Chordata; class Mammalia; order Tubulidentata; family Orycteropodidae; genus Orycteropus; species Orycteropus afer. The sequence goes on from NW_006921727.1 coordinate 2,788,636, forward strand.
CATGTTGATGTCCCAAAGGTGCCTAATACATTGTGAATTCCATTATAAATAAAATCTGATCATTTTTAGTTTCTTATCAGATGAACCTTCTAAGCTTGTCTTTCATTTCTGCTACTAGAAATTCTTTACTGACACTGAATTGGAGAAGTGATTATTTTCCAACTGATGGCTTTGTGTTTCTGGAAAGATGACTTTCAACATGCAAATTGGATGTATCAAAAATCATTCTAATGCAAGACCACAGCATCACAACTCTTTTTACAATTTCAAAATGAGTTTGCTGCTCAAAGGAAAACATAAAATATACCAAATATGGAGAAAGAAATTAACAACTCCAAATACTTTAGAAATTTCTCTCTGCCTGATAAACTGCTTTTATTAAAAAGTCTATTGTTTTTCTCCAATTTAGAGTGAATATTTCTAAAGATGAATAAAGGCAAAAGGAAAGAACTGTAACCACAGTAATATTTGGACTCAATAGGAATGTAGCTGTGAACCAGGAAGATGCTACTGACATAATAATGATAGCAAATACACAAAATGGTGCTATTGACATAATAATGATATAAATTACTGATACAGTGTTTATTATGTACCAGACACTGTTGTGAATACTTTACATATAGTAATCTAATTCTAATTTCCATTTTACAAATGAGGAAATTGAGTCACAAAAACATTAAGTAAACTGCCCAAAATCTAGTACTAGTCATGCCGGGATCTAAATGCAGGCAGCACTGGTTGCAGCTTCTCGGATTATTTGCTCACCATACAGATAAATAAACACAGTGAAAGGAAACAACCCTGACACACAACTTCCTTGATTTTAAACCATGCAGTATCCCCTTGTTCTGTTTGAACAACTGCCTCATGTTCTATGTATAGGTTCTATATGAGCACAATTAAGTGTTCTGGAATCCTCATTCTTCAAAATGTTATCCATCAGTTTTAATGGATATGATGAACTAATAATCCAAGAAAGTGGACAATGAAGAATGCATCATCAGGATTAGAGGAAGATGCATTAAGAACCTGCAATATTCAATATGTGTGTAAGATGACACAACCTTTGTTGCTGAGAGTGCAGAAGACCTAAAGTACTTACTGATGAAGATGAATGACTACAGCCTTCAGTATGGATTACATCTCAAGATAAAGAAATATTTAAGTTGCCAAGAATTTCATTTTACTTGGATCCAAAATCAACACCCATGGAAGGAGCAGTAAAGAACTCAAATGATGTATTGCATTGGGCAAACCTACTGTGAAAGACCTCCCTAAAATGTTAAAAAGCAAAGATGCCACTTTGAGAACTAAGATGCACCTGACCCAATCTATGGTATTTTCAATAGCCTTATATGCTTACTACAGCTGGAGAGTGGATAATGAAGACCGAAGAATAATTGATGCCTTTGAATTGTAGTGTTAGGGCAGAATATTGAATATACCATAGACTGCCAGAATGAACCAATCTGTGTTGGAAAAGTACAGCCAGACTACTCCTAGAAGCAAGGATGGCAAGACATCGTCCCACCTACTTTAGACATGTTTTCAGATGGACCAGTGCCTGGAGAAGGACATCATTCTTGGTAAAGTAGAAAATCACCAAAACAGAGGAAGATTTTCAATGCAATGGAAAATCTGACACAGTGGCTCAACAACAGGCTCAAGCATAGCAACAATTGTGAACTAGCAGTTTTGCAGAAGAAAAACCTATTGTTAATTGTCTTAGAGTCGGACTCGACTCATAGTGACCCCTCCTTGGGTTTTTGAGGGGGTATCTCTACAGAAGTAGATTGCCCCATCTTCCTTCCGAGGAGTGGCTGGTGGGTTTGAACCTCCAGCCTTCTGGTTAGCAGTCAAGTGCCTTATGCTACCAGAGCTCCTAGTCATCCAGTTTAGGATAACTAAAAAGTCCTGTGTGTGTGGAGGAAATTACTATACTGTTTTCTTGTGACAGTGAGGTCAGAGACTGAGAGCAAAGGCTTCATCTTTCCTTATCTCTTAAGAAGTCTTCACACAATTTCTTAAAAGTAGTGAAAGAAACATTTCCCAGGGTAAGTTGGTGTCAAGGGAATGATAAAAATAGCAAAGCTGCCTAAAGCTCCATATATCATCTACAAGGAATTCCATAAGAAAGTACAACAGTGGGCTGGTTTCAACCATCAGTCCTGTTACTTTAACAGACCAAGATGTTTAGATATATTTCAAGTTCTATAGCAAAACTAGGTTTATAGACTATTTTTTTTTTTTTTGAGTGAAAAAAAAGAACATTCATGTATTTTGGTAGTAAATGCATTTTGGGTTGATAGAGGAATTTTTGTAGTTGAGAGTCAATAGGGAACCCACAAGAGTTATTCAAATCCAACAGGTTCATTGAGTTACCATATAAAAGCTGTAACTCATCAGGACATACTAAATGTGCCAAAGTGTAGTATAGCTGGAGTTTTTTCAACATGATGAACTTGGAAAGATGTCTGCCTGAATAGATTTTGTTTTTGTAGTTAAATAGAAATCATAAGTTACTTCAAAAAGAAAGCATGCTTGCATTTATCTTTCCACATGGCAAATGTTTTTCTCGGGATTTCATTTGTTTCAAATTTTTACTTTTCTGGGAAGAAGGAATATGAAATCTGATAAAATGGTGCTGTGAATAATGTTTAATTTATCTTTCAAAAAAGAATTTCAGCCACTTATTTCTCTGCCTTAAGTCAAACTTTATTATAGGCTTTTAGAGCCTGATAGAATCATAAAATAGAATTATTCATTCAACCAAAAACTGTTTATTGAGCATCTACTATGTGCCAGGCAGGAGCTCTGGTAGTGTA
>NW_006921727.1:2795043-2804053 GCF_000298275.1 Orycteropus afer afer
ACTGGGCTAATAAACAGCATCACAATAAATGGAGAAAAGATTGAAGGTGTCAAGGACTTCATATTAATCCGTTCTACAATCAACACCAATGCAAGCAGTGGTCAAGACATCAGATGATGTGTAGCATAGGGAAAATGTGCTGTAAGAGACCTCTTTCAAGTGCTGAAGAGCAAAACTTTCTCCTGGAAGACTAAGATGTGCCTAACCCAAGCCATGGTATTTTCAATCACCTCATCTGCACGTGCGAGCTGGACAACAAATAAGAAAAACTGAAGAAGAGTTGATGCTTTGGGATTGTGATGTTGGTGAAGAATACTGAGAGTACCATAGACCACTAAAAGAACAAATCTGTTCTTGAGGAAGTGCAGCCAGAATGCCCCTTGGAAGCAAGAATGGCCAGACTCCATCTCGCTTACTTTGGTCATGTTGTCAGAAAGAACTATTCCCTGGAGAAGGATATCATGCTTAGTAAAGTGAAGCATTGACAAAAAAAGAGAAGGCCCTCAATGAGTTGGATTGACACAGTGACTGCAATGATGGACTCAAGTATAGCAAGGATAGTGAGGCTAGTCCAGGACCAGACAGTGTTTTGTTCTGTTGTGCATAAGGTTGCTATGAGTTGGAGATGACTCAACAATACCTAACAACAACAATCTTTATGAAAGCACATTGGCACATCTTTCACCTGTGGAATAACTAGTGGGTTTGAACCACTGACCTTTTGGTTAGCAGCCAAGCAATAACCATTGAGCCACCATAGAGCATACAACAAGACCCTTTCCTTCAAAAATCTTTCAATTTAATTGTAGCAACAGAGGCATATGAAAAGCAAAACAATGATGTCAGAGGCAAGGCAATATAGTATAATGATGTGTGGACTGTCTCACAGAGGTTGACCTTACTCATTCTACTTACTCGTTCTGCATCCCCCTAGGTTCTTAGGGAAGAGGAGAGCTCATGTTTATGGAGCATCAACACTGCCAGAAACAGTGCTAAATATATCACTTATGAGATAATTTTGTTTTCACAAGCATATTGGGACAAACATATTATTATTCTGCTTGCATTTAGGAAAATGAGACTCACAAATAATAACCTTATTCAAGGTCTTTTAGGTGGTAAGAACTGAAATTTAAGTCCATGATTCTCTGATAGCATAGCCTAAGTTCTTTGCACTGTAGTACACTCCCTTCTTTCACAACACATACAAACCCAACTGGCATTTCCCTTTCCCAGGCACAGCTGACAGGTTAAAAAGAGGTTGCAAAGAATGTTGGGAAGTGGTAGCTGCCATGCACTGCATCCTGACTTCCTCTAGAAGCCAAATCAGGGTGGGAAAGTGAATTAGGTACCATGTAATACTAAGGTCGGCCCTGCTCTTCTCCATGTGTTTATGCTCAAAGTAAAAATGAGTTTTTGTATTTATGGATAATTGGATTACAGGTCAGAAATATTCACTCTCTTTTCCCCACTTCCATGGGAGATGTATCCTCACTTCAATGATTTTGGGCTTGGTCATGTGACTCACTTTGACCAATGAAATGACCAAATTCCTTAGAGATCTATAATATGTTCACATGGGTAGGCTTGTTCTTTTGACTGCTGTCACCACTGCATCTGTGATGGCCAGTTGGGAGATGAGGCATGTAGACTGCACAATATGTAGTCATGATCAAGAATAAATGATTGTTGTTTTGAGTTACTAAGATTTGGGGTGGTTTTCATGCAGCAAATGCTAGTTAATTCACTATTCCAGACCAATAGTCTATCATATTGAGATTAAAAAACAAAAACAAAAAATCAAACCAAAACAAATAATAAACCCTCTTTAACTTCAGATATTTTATGAAAGTTTGGATTTTCTATTGTCAGTTGATAGTAAAAAATATCTTCGTTGTGGGTCACTATTCTCAGATACTACCCTGCCACAGAAAGAAAGGCAGTAATAATATTGGAGGTGGTGGTGGTGGTGGGCTTTGTGTGTGTGCTTAAGTATGTGTTTTTTAACAAAAAACTATAGCACCTATGCAAATAATAACTTTGTCATTTTGCACTTTGCTAGAACATTTTAGGAAACACACTTGCTGCTATCTAATATATTTATGATATTCTTGTGAGGATGTGTTCAATTGACAAGAGAGCTTTCATTGTCTTAGGGAATACTAATACTATCTAATGAATATTTATTCTTTGTGTTTATGCAACTCCTTTATACCAGAGAATTCAAGGTGCTATTTTAGTTGGTTCTTGGTCTTTAAATGGATTTTAAAATAGAAAGTCACTTACCAGTCAATGGATGATATAGGTATGCTTAGGGAGCATCTGGGATAATTATTTTCCTGTTTTGCCTCATTTTATTGTTCTTTTCCAATCTGATGTTATTTCTCCAAAATAGCTAGAAAAAATTCCATTTGCCTCACATAAAGGTAAATGGCTGAACCTCCCAATGAGTTTATTTTGGTCTTTACTGAAATTCCATTAGATTTGTCTACATTTTCATTCCACCCTACAAAAAAAAAAAAAAGAAATCACGTATAGGAAGAAAAATAATGACTTAATCTCTCTTTTTCCTTTTTGGTTGGAGAATTTATTAAAGTGTACACTACAGGGGATTTTTATAGTTTGTGGGGGGTTTTTTGTTTGTTTCTTTGTTTTTTGTTTTTACTTTAAAAAACGACTCTCAGGATAATCTACTCCAACTATGGCCATTTGTTTTCAGATATGCAAATATTGCAACCACTAGCAGAACTGAAATAAAGTAAACAAAAATTTGACAAAGATAAGGATAACCTCAACCTTCTTCTTAGCCAGACCATCATTTTCTACTCATCTGATGGTACGCCATTTCCTCTGTCAGTTAACTCTTGCCATCCATTCTTTTGTAATTGTCAACATTTCACTCTTGTCTTTTAACTTTACCAGGCAAGATTTGCTAGTGTTTTAATGCTTATATTGTATGTACATGGGCATCTGAACAAACCAGTACTAGCCTAATTTTTATAGATATAACTATAAAAGAGTATACTATAACAAATATACATTTTCTAAAGATTATTGATATTAAACTATAAAGAAAAGATTTAAAAATTCTCCCCCTTTATTCTTTCACCCCCCCACACACCCCACAACACAGTATTTATTCTTTCTAAACTACAATGACTGATTCACCATTAAAACATTTTCTAACAACTAAAGAAATTTTTTTTTTTTTATTGTGGTAACATGTATTACAAAACATTGGCCATTTCAACAAATTTTAAGGGTACAATTCAGTGACATTAATTATATTCACTATGTTGTGCTACTATCAGCACTATACATTTCCAAATGATTTTCATTTCCCTAAATAGAAACTTTTTTTTAAATAGAAACTCACTGTCACTTAGTAGTAACCACCAATTTCTATCTTCTCTTAACCCCTGGTAATTATTAATAAATGTTTGTCTCTATACGTTTGCTATTCTGAAAATTTCATAAAAGTGGTATCATACAATATTTGTCCTTTTGTGACTGACTTATACCACTTAGCATAATGTTTTCAAGTCTCATCCAAGTCATATCAAAACTCTGGTGAACACATGGGTTATTTTTCCCCCTTTTGGCTATTGTGAATAATGCTGCAATTAATATTGATGTATGAGCATTTATTTGAGCCCCTGCTTTCAATTCTTTGGGTGTACACCTAGGAGTGGAATGGCTGGATCATATGTTGTTATGAGGAGCTCTGGTAGCATAGTGCCTAAGGCATTTGACTGCTAACTAGAAGGCTGGCAGTTGTGCTTCTCCCTAATAATATATATATATATATATATATATATATATATGTATATGTGTGTTGGAATCTTAACCCCTATACCTGTGGAAAATGAGCTCTGGTGGTGGAATGGCTAAGGCATTCCATTGCTAACCAAAAGCCTGGTTGAGAAAGGTGATGCTGTCTGCTTCCTTAAAGACTTACAGCCTTGGAAACGCTATGAGGCAGTTCTACTCTGTCCTACAGGGTTGCTATAAGTAAGAATCAACTCAATGGCAGTGGGTTTTATACCTGTGGATGGACTCTTATTTGTAAATAGCGGGGGGTTTTTTATATATATTAATTAGATCATACCCCAGTAGGTTGGCTTCTAAATCTAATCACTTCTGAGTTACCAAAAAGATCGGATTTGATGTAAATGCCATCTGCAAATTGTCTAAAAGCCAAGGAATGCCTGGGACTATCTACAGGGAAGAAATTGACTCAACCAAGATCCTGATTTGAACTTTTAGCATCCAAAATTGTGAGAAAACAAATTTCTGTTCTTTAAAACCAATCACTTGTGGTATTTGTGTTACAGCAGCACTAGGAAAAAAGATATTCAGTAATTCTAGGTTTAAGTTTTGGGGGAACCACCAGTGGTAAAAGCAGCCATCCTTGTCTTGTTCTTCATCTTAGGGGACAGCTGTTCAGTATGATATTCATTATGGGCTTTCCATAAATGCCCTTTATCATATTGAGGGATTTTCCTTCTATTTCTAGTTTTCTAAGCATTATATCATAAAATGGTGTTGGATTTTGTCAGATATCATTGGAGAATCATTTGAGAAGATTATGTGGTTCTTTTCCTTCAGTTTATTAACATGGTATATTACATTGATTTTCTTATGTTGAACTACTCTTGCATTCCTATGATAAATCCCTCTTGCTCATGGTACATAATTCTTTTAATATGCTATTGGTTCATTTGCTATTTTGTTGAAAATTTTTGCATGTGTTCATATGGAATACTAGTATGTACCTTCCTTTTCTTGTGGTATCATTATCTAACTTTGGAATCAGAGCAGTGTTAGCCTCACAAAGTGAGGAAAATTTAAGAAGGCTTGGTGTCAATTCTTCATTTAAGTTTGGTAGAATTCCCCAGTGAAGTCAACTGGTTCTAGACTGTTCTTTGTTGGGAAATTTTAATTATGGAGAATATTTCATTTCAATTAATTATTGTATTTTTCAGCTCAAGTAATTTTGCTTGCTCCCTTTTTACATTGTCTGTGCCTTCACTGATGTTCTCATTTTGTTCGTGTATGATTTTCTTGATTTCCTTTATTTGATTACATTTAATACTTTGTTTCAAAGACTTTTAGTCTGTCATTACCTTGGCTTTCTTTCATAGGGATGATTTTTGTCTCTTCAATTTGTTCTTTTCAATGGGCTATCCTTCCTTGTTTCTTTTTATGCCTTTTTTTATTTTTATTGGAACTGGGACATTTGACTATTACCATTTGCTAACTCTGAGGCTCAGATTTTCCCCTTCCCCAACATCTGAATTTTTCCCTTTTTGGTTATTGAAGGTTGGAATAGTTGTCTGCTCAGCAGCATCTCCTATTTTTGCAATAACTGCCCTCCTGAACACACGTGGATACCAAGCACTCTGTTTTCCACTTCATGCTCAGCTAATGCTTCAAAAGATACTTCCTTGTATGCCAGGAAAAGAGGGGAAGGTGAGAAGGAAGTAATAAAGTAAAACGTGAATTTAAAAAAGAAGGAAAAAATCAAGTAAAGAAAAGGAATAAAAGAGGGGGAAAAAAAAAACTCCCACCTCTCCCAGTGTTTATAACTTGGGTCTGTGCTTAGGAATTAGCGCAAGGTGAATGCATACGCTCTGCTCAGGGATTTGGTACACATGTGTTTTGCCCTAAACATGTGTGTATCTTTCCCAGTTGCCCGGTATATATGGTGATTTTGAAAGATCTAAATTCTACAATAACCTTTTCTACTGGGTTCTCTTTGGCCCTTGGAAATTCATTGTGTGCTCCAATAGCTCTCTGTCTCAGGCAGAGCAGTCTCTGCCTCAGACATTGCTTTCCACTCCTCTGTCCCCCTATCCCATGTGAGCTCAAAGGAAGGCTAAGGGAGGAGAAGTACCTCACTTCAATTCTCCAGGCAGCCTTCCAATAGACCAGAACAGACACTCAAAATGTTTTGCTAGTAAGCTTTACTCTTTTCACCCCAGAGTCAGAGACAGTTCCCCTCTCTGAGAGCACAGACTGCAGTCCACTACTGCTGCCACCATCACAGATCTAGGGTTGGAAAGGAGCATCAGCAGAAGAGGAAAAAGTTTCCTTACCATCTAAGACACTATTTTCTTGGTTTAGCATTTGCTTAATTGCTACAACCCTCTGACTGCTTTTTTAGAGTTCTTATAAAGTAGAGACTATCAATTTCTGGTTGTTTTCCTTGGTAATTACATAAAGAGGCAAGGATGTGGAACAGCTCACACCACCATCTTCCAAATAGTCTAAGGCAAAAGTTTTTTTATAAAACATGTTTTAAAAGAATTTTTTAAAGATTTTATTTTTTAAATTCCAAATCTTATTCTGAGAAAGCAATTTGTCACCATGATGAAACATAACAAATACCTGCTTAGAAGTCAAAAGATCTTGGCTGGTTTGTAAGTTTGCTAATACTGCCATAACAAAAATACCACAAGTGGGTGGCTTTAATGAACAGGAACTCATTATCTCACAGCTTTGGAGGCTAGGAGTCTGAATTCAAGGTGTCAGCAGGGATATTCTCTTCTCACTCTAGGAAACTTGTCTTTTTCAGCTTCTGGCAGCCCCAGGCGCTTCATGGTGTTCCTTGGCTTGCAGATGGATGCATACATAGTTTCTTTCTCATGTGTGTGTCTATGCCTCTTCATCTCTTTTTATAAGATGTCACTCAGAGGCGATTAGGTTTTGGACCCATTCTACTCTGGTATTTATTACCTCATTAACCTAATAAAACAAGGTCACATTCCAAATATTTCAAAACAGGGTCACATTAACAGGTATAGTGGTTCCAAACTCTCAATCTGACTCACAGTGACCCCTTCTTGGGTTTCTGAGGCAGTATCACTATGGAAGTAGATTGCCCAATCTTCCTTCCAAGGAGTGGCTGGTGGGTTTGAACCGCCAGCCTTCTAGTTAGCAGTCAAGTGCCTTAGGCACTACACTACCAGAGCTCCCAGTATAGTGGTTAGGAACTCAAAATGTATTTTTAGAAGACATAATTCAATCCATAATAATTGGTGTCATGGTTTTGTTCAAAGTTTTGATCTTGTGCTAGTCACTTATCTTGTCTAAACATTAGTTTTCTCATTTATGCTGGAAAGATAATATTGAGATAATATCAGTTACATTTACATAAGATAATTATTGGGAGTATGAAATGATGAATGATGATTAAATAATTGCTTCAATAGTATCGGGGATGAAATAATCAGTTAAAATTAAAGACATAGAAAGGAATAAAATAATTAACAAAGTTAGTGATGTTCAATGCTGAGATATATCATTATTTGCTTGTTGTTGTTGCTAGGTGCCATCGAGTTGTCTCCGACTCATAGCGACCCTATCAATGTACAATAGAATGAAACACTGTTTTTATTTAGGTTTTTTAATATCCAGTTTGAGGATGGCTTAATAAGCACACTGAGTCTTACATAGAGGCTTGGAGTTCATACTCCAAGAAATCCTCATGGGGTATTGTGGTAGGCTGAAAAATGCCTTCCTACCACCGAAAAAGAAAAGATTTCCATGCCCTAATTCCTGGAATTTATGAATGTGACACTATATAGCAAAAATTAGTCTTTGCAGAGGCAATTGTTTTTTAACTATTATATAACACTTTATCTCAATGCAACAGAGCAAGACACAAACGCTATTTTCAAGAAAGTTACATACAAGAAGCATCAAAATAAAAATAATAGATACTTTGTGAATTCATATATCATATAATACACTGGTTAGTATCCTGCAAAATCTCATAAGGAGATATGCTCTTAGGAACTTATTCAGCCTAGAGGGCTATGGGCAATGGTATAGTGAAAACTGTGTCCACAGGACCTATTACTTGTCTGGCATGTCTCTCCCAGGAAGTCAAGATGCACAGATATTGGATCTGCCCCCAAATTCCATATGCAATTAACGTGTCCTGAAATCTGCTCCTTATTAGTACATAGGCAATGGCATCCTTTACTCAATCAATAAACAAATGTTTATTGAGTGCCAACCATGTGGAGTTCTGTGCTAGAGCTGCAGGTGATATAAAAGTGAACATTGCACATCTCCTACTCTGAAGGAGCAGACAACGTGGCAAGATCCAGTCTGCCTTTTTGGGTTTCCGTAGTGCCTAAGGCATTTGACTGCTAACCAGAAGGCTGGAGGTTTAAACCCACCAGCCACCCCTCAGAAGGAAGGTTGGGCAATCTACTTCCATAGTGATACTGCCTCGGAAACCCAAGGAGGGGTTGCTATGATTTGGATCTGACTCCACGGCAGTGGCTTTGGCTTTTTTTTTTTTATTATTTCCGGAAGCTTTTTATGACCCAAGGCTGCACATCAATAATTGACGTGGGTCTCACAGCATACCATAAACTACGGAAGAATAAATTTTCTGTGGTACCATCTGGGTTACCATTATTTGTAAGCAGTGCCAAAATCTTCTTTCCATAAAAAAAATAGTTTTCCTTAGAACATTTAGAATATTTTCACGAGTTGTTCTAAGGTCCTTTTGTGTTCTGCCCTGTAGGCACCGAGCTATAAAAGTGGCCTTGTGGGAATCAGCAATGCATGTCATTCTATTAACATACCAGTCAAGATCTGAGTTCAGAATTCTGTTTCTCCTGAAAGAGCTGGGGGACATTAGAAGCATCTAAAGCAGAGTTTTCCCCTGCACTGTCTGTGAGTCTTCAGATCTTGAGATTATAAGCAGAAGTGTCTTGTATATTTCCCATGTAAAAGAGAGAAGACTGACATCTCAATATTTTTCGAGATAGTCTTTTTACTCCTTCTTTCAGAGCACTGTCAGAAAACCTTGACCAGTTTTTTTTTGTTTGTTTGTTTTTTAACAGGCTGCATCAGTCAAGATCTCATTTCATTTAATTTGTGGAAACAGCCCATTCTAAGCCTGGAGAGAAGAAAAATGCTTTTCACCTCTACAGGTTATCATCTTACCAACTTTAGAAACATTAACCAGAGGTTCTAATTTATATTATTA
>NW_006921727.1:2804290-2805553 GCF_000298275.1 Orycteropus afer afer
CAGCCCTTCTTTCTCCCATGATTGTTCTCTCCAAGGAGTGTATCTACTTCAGGTCAATGTTCAACTCCTATGCCTGTCTTTTGTTTGGCTGAAGCCACAGATGTGGGTTCAATTACAGATCTGAAGGCAGCTAGGGGACATAATCTCAGTGGTTCCACCAGGCTCTATCAGACCAGCAAACCTGGTCCTCCCCCCTTTTTTTTCCCCAAACGATTTTGAGTTTTGTTCCACATTGTTCTCCCTCTCTATCCAGGATCTCCCTCCAAGGGGTTGACAGTGGTAGCCGGTCACCATCTACTTCTTCTGGTCTCATAGTCGTATGAGCTGCAATCACATGGTGTACCAGTCACTAAGACTAATTATTTCCATGAATCTTTGGTTTTCTTCATTCTTCTTTGCTCTGGAAGAGGAGAGACCCATCGTTGCTTCTAGATGGCTGCTTGCAAGGTTTTAGGATCCTAGTTGCTACTCGCCAAAGTAGGAGGTAGAACAATGTTTTTTGTAGTATGTTATGTCAATTGAGCTTGATGTCCCCTGTGACTATGGTCCCAAGTCCACAGGCCCAACTGCTTGGTCCCTCTGGGTAGCTGGCTGTGACCAAGAAGTGACTACAACCTTGTCCCTAGTCAGCTCTACTATATACCTGGTGTGGTGGTTATGTTTTTGTCTAAACTTAGCTAGGCCTGGATGAGTGGCTGGGCAGCTGCATGTAGTATTCCCCATGATGAGACTAGTAATCAACTCCATGGTGGAATCTACTGGAAGCAGCTGAGTAGCTGCCTTAGGCAATGTAGTCTGCTGCCTGTATATAAGCAGAAGCCTATGGCATGCTTGGACCCTGCATGTAGCTGTGTTCAGCAGCCTGCCATGTTTTTCCAACCATGGGGCTTACAATGGACTTAAATTAATGGCCTGCCATGTGATTTGGTAACATTGAAACTGTGCCTTTTTTCTTGGCAACCTTGGGTTTGTCAGCCTCAGCAGCCAGCAGCTGAGTGAAAAAATGCCTCTAGCTCCAGTGGGACAGGAGCAGAAGGCAGAGCTGGATGCCAAGGTTGAGGGGCAGGCCCTAGACCTGGGACTTTGAACTCAGACTTAAAGCCTCCGAATTGTAAGAATAAACTTCTGTTTGTTAAGGCCATCCCATTTGTGGTATATACTCTTGTCAGAGTGGTACTAGGTAACCAGAACACCTGGGAATTCAGATCATACAAATAAACGTATAGGACCATTGTCTGCCAACCCTATACATGGTCTTGGGTA
>NW_006921727.1:2807395-2808871 GCF_000298275.1 Orycteropus afer afer
ATAGTTTTAGGTTTCACATTTAAGTCTTTGATCCATCTGGAGTTAGTTTTTGTGTATGGTGTGAGGTACAGATCTTGTTTCATTCTTCTGCAAATGGATATATAGTTTGGGAAGCACCATTTATTAAACAAACATTCTCTTCCCCATTTAAGGGATTTTGGCTCTTTCTTCTTTTTTGATGTGTGTGTTTATTGCTATAAATATATTGCTATAAATTGGCCTCTGATCATTGCTTTTGCTGTGTCCCTAAGATTTTGGTATATTGTGTTTTCATTCTCGTTTGATTCAAGAAATTTTTGAATTTCAATTTGTATTTATTCTCTTACCCAGTCTTTCTTAGGGAGGATGTTGTTCAGTTTCCATGTGTTTACTCTTTTTCCATTGATCTTCCTATTGTTGATTTCTAATCTGATAGCATTGTGATCTGAGAAGATGCTTTGCAGTATTTAAATGTTTTTAAATTTATGAAGGCTTGCTTTATGGGCTAATATATAGTCTATCATGGAAAATGTTCCATGTGCACTGGGAAAGAATGTATATTGTGCTGTTGTTGAGTGAAGTGTTCTGTAGATGTCTATAAAATCAAGTTGGTGGATTGTATTGTTTAGCTCTTCTGCATCTTTGTTGAGTTTCTTTCCAGTTGTTCTATCTTTCATTGAAAGTGGTGTATTAAAGTCTCCCACTATGATGGTGGAGTCATTAATTTGACTTTTCAACTCTTTTAAAGTCTGATTTATGTATTTTGGGACTCTTTCATTGGGTCCATAAATATTTATTATAGTTATATCTTCATGTTCAACTGATCCTTTAACCATTATATAATGTCCTTCCTTGTCTCTTTTGGTGATTTTTGTCATAAAGTCAATTTGATCGGAAATTAATATTGCCACTCCTACTCTTTTACGGTTGCCATTTGTTTGATATATCTTTTCCCAACCTTTGATTTTTAGTTTATTTTTGTCTTTGTCTCTAAGGTATGTCTCTTGTAGACAGCATAATGATGGGTTTTGTTTTCTTACCCAATCTGCAACTCTCCATCTCTTGAGTGGTGCATTTAATCCATGAACATTCAGTGTAATTATCAACAAGTATGAACTGGTTGCCGTCATTTTGTTATGTATTTTTTCCTGGTGTCCCTGGTTTCTTTGTTCCATGTTATTTTCTGTGCTGAGCTGATTATGTTTATGAATTGTGTTATCATTTCTTGTGTTGCTGTTGTTTTAGTATTTGCTGAAAATTTGTGCTTGTCCTCTTTTTTATTGTGATGTGAAGGCTTATATTATTTTTTTTTAGGTTACCCTGTGATTTATAATTTTCTCCCTGTGTTTAGAACAGTCCATACTATCTTGTAACTCTCTTGACTTCCTCAGCATCTAGAAGTTCTGCAACTATACAGTATTTTCCCTATTTTTTGTTTGTAGTTGTCCTTACTTGCCAATTGATGTCTCTGGTTCCCTGTTTACAATCTTGTAAGCT
>NW_006921727.1:2809785-2811266 GCF_000298275.1 Orycteropus afer afer
TCCTCAGGGATGTGTTCTGGGTCTGTATCCTGCTCCCTTGTTTCTACCACTTTATCCTGCTTCTTTGTGTGGACTGTGATGGTCTGTTGTTTCCAAGGCATCGTGGTGTTGTTGTATTTAGATCTCTGTTAACTGTTTGTGAAGAGCAGCCAAAGGCATGTCAGGCTCTTCTTGGTGGTTATCATTGGCCTATTTGTGGAGAAGAAAGTGGTGGCTCTCACTCAGTAAGTGAAGCTGCAGGAGGTGTGGTTGTAGTTGTGTCATATAGGGACTATTGCTGTTTTCCACTCTGTTAGACAAAAATAACAATTGAATAACCTCAAAAATGTAAAAACAAATGGACAAAAAATACACCATGTAATCACACAGGAACAGTAACTAAAAAAAGAAAAAGGGAAAAAGAAGAAAAAAACCCCTGCAATATCTGGGGAGAGGGCAATAAGAAAAAAAAGGTAGAGAAGGAGAATATTGAAGGAAAAAATGGGAAAAACAAAAAAAGGAAAGCAAGGAATGGGGTTAACCACAAAAAAGAAAGAAAAAAAAAAAAAAAACTGCAACCAGGAACAGGAAAAAGAAAAAAAGCTGAAAACTAGAACCTGGGAGGGGAAGAATAAGGAATAATAGTAAAGAGGAGAAAAGTAATAATAATAATAATCATTTTAAAACAGACAAAAACAAACTAAAATACAGAAAAAAGGGGGGAAAAAAAAACATCAGGACAGGGTGGGACAGGGCACCCAAGCTCCATCCGAGTACACAGACTGGGATGCAATTGCTGCTGGCCCAAGAAGTAAGTTGGAGGGAGGGATGGCTGCACCTCCATTCACCAAGAGTGCATGGGGTATACGAGTAACAAGGGGAAGGTTGCATCTTTCCAGCCATTTGGGTCTGGGATGTCCTTGGGGTTCCTGGCAAGTGGAGCCTGTTCTTAAGTGCCTGGAATCTGGGAGAACACTGTTGCTTTTAATATCCAAAATGGTCAAGCCACTTGTAAATATTCAAAATGGCTGTGCCCTCTGGACAGAGAAATGTGCACAGCTCAGCCTGCCTTCCTCTTCGCTGCTTCCCCTTTTATTCCCCAGCCACCAGAACAGTCCTCTGTGCAGTCCCTGGCTAGCAGGGCTGATTTTTAGGTTAATTCTTAGGTGCTACCACCACTCAGCAATATCCAAGCTGTGTGTGCCATCAGGATCACTGCCAGACCACAGCTCCATATGTCTCCTTTTTGGTGTTCCATGGAAATTCTTCTGCTAGTTGGAATTTAGTCCACTTCTATATCCTTTCCTTCAAGGCTCAGGGGTCCAGGATTATCTTCTGTGTCTGTGTTAATTGCTTTCCCTTTTCTTTGTTGAAGAGGGTCTATGCAGTCTTTCTGCCTATTCTGCCATCTTACCGGAACTCCTCTCCCAAAATATTTTTAAGAGAAATAGAGAAGATTATTGCATGCAATTTCCATGAAATGTAAGTCTCTTCTCTGAACT
>NW_006921727.1:2811461-2812520 GCF_000298275.1 Orycteropus afer afer
ATTAGGACATATCCACAGCTATCTTCTTATAAGCCATGAATGAATACATGCAATGTTCAACAAAATGAATAAAGTATTTAATTTTTTACTCTTACCACAAATAATTATGGAGGACTATGTGTGGAACACTATGTTCAATATTTTCAACATGTAATAGTTTGATCACAACATAATTACATAAAAACAGATTTATCAGACTCCTACTCTGCCAGGCACTGTTTTAGGTGCTTTAAACATATTCTTTCCAATTTCCCACCAATATTGAGGAGTAGGTATTATTATCCCCAGTTTACAGATGGGATTCAGAAAACTCTCATGGTCAATATGTTGCAGGATCAGAACTCTATCCTATAACTCCAAAGCTCTTGCTTCTCTTGCTTCAGTATAAAACCAAAGTAGTAATCATCATCAAATGGGTGCTACAATAGCTATCTAAAAGTTTCTTCAAATTCTATCAAACAAAATCTTGCAAATCCTAATGAGTTTTAAGGAATAGAAAGGAAAGTGGTAGAACAATTTTGTAGTTATAATGTATAAGTAAGATAGGCCAGATGATGTGTATATTTAAGCAACACTAACCATACCTAAAACTATCAGGCACTGGTTAAAAACTATTATGTTCAACGAGTCTCAGTAGACCAAAACCAGGTGTTGTAGAGTTGATTCTGATACTGGGAGACACCCTGTGTGTCACAGTAGAACTGTCTTCCATAGGGTTTTCAATTGCTGATTTTTCAAAAGTAGCTCACCAGGCCTTTTTTCCAAGACACCTCTGGGTGGACTCAAACCTCTAACTTTTGGTTAGCAACCAAGTGTGTCAAGAGTCCACACAACCCAGAGACTGTTTCAATGGGCCAGGAATCTCGAAAAGCCAAAAGCTAATCCAATTCATATATATATATATGCATATACATATATATATGTATATATATATATACATCCATACCAAACTCACAGCCATCAAGTCAAATCTGACTCACAGCCATCCCTCCTTGGGTTTCCGAGGCAGTATCACCATGGAAGTAGATTGCCCAACCTTCCTTCTGAGGAGTGGCTGGT
>NW_006921727.1:2813238-2814328 GCF_000298275.1 Orycteropus afer afer
TTTTTCAGGACCAGTAGGTGAATGCTTAGGAGCCATCCAATAAGAATGGTATGAACATGTGTTCATTCACAGCTTCTTTGATGCATTCATATGATCTCCTATCACCTCATCTGTAAATTAGACTATCCACATCAGAGGATAAATATATAAGGATTGACTGAGGTATTAATGTACACAAGTGTGTTGAGCTCATTATCTCAGACATCAGAAATGCTGATTACATTAAAATAAAGAAAGATAGAGTGACTGGAAGTACTTTACTATTCTTCAAAACTTCTGAACTATTTTATTTAAAAAAAAAATTCCCCAGAATTTTTGCATATTTTCAAAATGTAATAGTTTAATTGCTGTAAGCCAGACCTGGGATCAGTGGAGGATAGGTGTTTGCCGTGTGTAGAGCCACCCCCAGGCTGCAGAGCCCAGGGACCAGATGAGAAGAAACAGCTGCAAACATACTTTTTTTTTTTTTTTTTTACATTTTCCATTTACATATAGATAGTAGCTAAAGCGAATGGAAGAATCGACAGGATAAAAGAGCTGAACATAAGATTTCAAAGAGCAGCTCAAGAAGACAGACTCAGTATTTACAATGAAATGTGCAAAGACCTGGAGTTGGAAAACAGGAAGGGAAGAACACGCTCAGCATTTCTCAAGATGAAAGAACTGAGGAAAAAATTCAAACCTCAAGTTGTAATGTTGAAAGTTTCCATGGGTAAATATTGAATGATGCAGGAAACAGCTAAAGAAGATGGAGGGAATACACATAGTCACTGTACCAAAAAGAATCAGTCGATGTTCATCCATTTCAGGATATGGCATATGATCAAGGACCAATGGTACTGAAGGAAGAAGTTGCAGCTGCACTGAAAGAATTGGTGGAGAACGAGACTACAGGAATTGACAGAATACCCATTGAGATGTTTCAACAAATGGATACCATGCCGGAGGCACTAATTCATCTCTGCCAAGAGATTTGGAAGACAGCTACCTGTCTTCCAAATACAAATCCATATTTGTACCCATTCCAAAGAAAGGTGATCCCACAGAATGTGGAAATTATCAAACAATATCATTAATATCGCATGCAAGT
>NW_006921727.1:2814943-2816628 GCF_000298275.1 Orycteropus afer afer
GCTAAGACACTTGCCTGCTAACCAGACAGTTGGCGGTTCAAATCCACCAGCCACTCCTCGGAAGGAAGGTTGGGCAACCCTACTTCCGTAGTGATACTGCCTCGGAAACCCAAGGAGGGGTCGCTATGAGTCAGGTTTGACTCGACGGCACATAACAACAACAACAACAGTCTGCAGTATGGATTACACCTCAATATAAAGAAAACAAAAATCCTCACAACTGTACCAATAAGCAGTACCACAATAGATGGAGAAAAGATTGAAATTGTCAAAGATTTCATATTGCTTGGTTCTGCAATCAATGTCAATGGAATCCAGCAGTCAAGATATCAAAAGACTTATTGCATTAGGCAAATCTGTTGCAAAAGACCTCTTTCAAGTGCTGAAGAGCAAAGATG
This sequence comes from Orycteropus afer afer, assembly GCF_000298275.1. Classification (NCBI taxonomy): domain Eukaryota; kingdom Metazoa; phylum Chordata; class Mammalia; order Tubulidentata; family Orycteropodidae; genus Orycteropus; species Orycteropus afer. The sequence goes on from NW_006921727.1 coordinate 2,815,342, forward strand.
CACCTGACCCAAGCTATGGTATTTTCAGTCACCTCGTATGCATGTGAGAGCTGGACAATGAATAAGGAAGACAGAAGAAGAGAGGATGCTTTTGAGTTGTGGTGTTGATGAAGAATGCTGAAAGTACCATGGACTGCTAAAAGAACTAACAAATCTGTCCCAGAAGTGCAGCCGGAATGCTCCTTGGAAGCGAGAATGGGTGGACTTCATGTCACCTACTTTGGTCATGTTGTCAGAAGGGACTGTTCTCTGGAAAAGGATGTCATGCTTGGCAAAGTGGAAGGTCAATGAAAAGGGAGAAGGCCCTCAACAAGATGGATTGACTCGGTGGCTGCAGCAATGGGCTTGGGTCTAGTAGGGATTGTGAGGTTGGCACAGGACCGGGCAGTGCTTCATTCTGCTGTACATAGTGTTGCTGTGAGTTGGAGATGACCCAATGGCACCTAAAAACAACAACAACAATAGTTTAATCACAACATAAATACATAAAAACAAATTTACCAAGCTCCTACTGTGCCTCAAAAGCCTCATGAGCCTATGAGAATGCAGCAGTTTGTGTAAATATTATTTCAGAGGTGTTGGTAATGTTCTTCACCCCTTATAATCTCCTCCTTTGTTTGTAATTCACCCTAAAGACTGGTTCTTTGGGGTTCTAACACCTTTTTGTTCTCTAGAAGATTCTTATTAATATACAATTACCACTAGAGCCTCTGTGGCTAACATTAGAGGGAATTCTTATCAGCTGGTGTTTCCACTGTAGCAGCTGGCAAAGAATAACATTCTCCAGGAATAAGGAACAGGACAGCTGCCCAAGGGCTACGTTAGAGCTTGGCACTGAGTGGCATGGGGGAAGAGAACCAAAGACCATCCTTGCTTGTTTCAGAATGTTGCCCAGGGCCAACCTGCTAAGAGGATTTTGTCATGAAAATATCTTGCTTGACAATTTCAAAGCCTATGAGACACTGGTATTTAACATTCCTTTTATACTTTCAGGCTACTAGCTAATTACAGTGTCAGTGCACTGAATGCTGTCCCAGTTTCTGAAGGAGAGATCGCAACTCCCTGAAGATCATAACTCACTCAAAGGGATTGTTTTACACCAAGTAAATTCTGACTAAGGAGCCCTGGTGATGCAGTGGTTAATGCATTTGACTGCTAACTGAAAGTTTGGCAATTTGAACCCACTACTGCTCTGGTAGAGTCTAAGGCACTAGACCGCTATCCAGAAGGCTGGCAGTTCAAACCCACTAGCCACTCCTCAGAAGGAAGGTTGGGCAGTCTACTTCC
>NW_006921727.1:2820153-2839538 GCF_000298275.1 Orycteropus afer afer
GTATCCTTCCCTTCAAGGCTCAGGGGTCCAAGATTATCTTCGGTGTCTGTGTTAATTGGTTTCCCTTTTCTTTGTTGAAGAGGGTCTGTGCAGTCCTTCTGCCTAGTCCGCCATCTTGCTGGAACTCCCACTGTCATAATAACTCTTGATTACCTACTATTGCCAAGCATTTTACTATATGATCTCAAATAAAACCCCTGTAAGCTAAGCACTATTATACCCATTTTACAGATGTTGAAATTAAAGGTAGGAAAAATTAAGTCCAAGACACAAAAGCTTCTGAGGTGAGGAAGAAGGCCTGGATTTTATGACAGATCCAAGCATGCTCTAACAAATGCCTCTCAACAAGGGAGATTTTACATTCCCACTCACCAGTACTATTGATCATGTTCACTATTATCTTTAAATAAGAATTATGGGCTCACCAATCACCAAGGAAACAGAGTACAGAGATGCAGCTCCTTAGTACAGAGACTAGTTGGAAATATACATAAAGAAATGAGAAATAGCTCAAGATAACATTCATTATTGTTTAAGAATTAATAAAGACAAGAAGGGTACAAGGGTTTTTGATGAAGGGCATTAAAAAGATGATCTTACTAGTTGTTGTTATTGTTGTTATGTGCCATCAAGTCAGATTCGACTCATAGCAACCCCTCCTTGGGTTTCCAAGGTGGTATCACTACAGAAATAGATTGCCCAACCTTCCTTCCGAGGAGTGGCTGGTGGGTTTGAACCGCCAGCCTTCTGCTTAGCAGTCAAGTGACTTAGGCACCACGCTACTAGTACACACTAAAATTAAGTTGTAGAGTAGTTTCTCAACTTCATCACCATTGACATTTTGGGTCAGATAATTTTTTGTTGTAGGGCTGGCTGTCTTACACATGTAGACTGTTTAGCAGCATCCCTTCTTGTACCCACTGAATGTCAGTAGCACTCTCCAGTCATGACTATCAAAAATGTCTCCCAATACTGCCTTTTAACCCCTGCGATTTAGAACCTGTTGTTGAAGACTATTTGAAATTATACAAAGATCTTACAACTTTTCATTTTAAAGTACAAAGTGGTAATAAGATTGAATGTGCTATATGTTCTAATTTGTATTTTTGAAAAGGATGAATATATATGCAAAAGATGTAACTAAGAAAACATCAAAATGTTAAAATGGTCAGACTGGTAATAAGAGAATAGGTAATGCTTATTTTCTTCTTTGTGTATTTCTGAGCTTTCCACATTTAAATATAAAATGCTTTTCAATATATTATGACAGATTAGGATTTCTAAGTACTCATTTATTTTAAAATCTGTACAGTAGAACAATAGAAAATCATACCTGCCTCTGAATTCAAGACAAAGGAAAAAGGGAAAGAAAAGAAATTTCTGATAAATTTAAACCCTAGATTTATAAATCACACAGATCTGCAACATTTCCTCTACTTTTGTGGTTTGCAGAACTCTAAACTGAGAAATTAACATAAAAATTGGTCCTAGACCAGTGGTGCCTCTGGAACATATGCTATAAGGAAACGAAAACCACTCTGGAGGAATTCTTCCACATCTCAGGCCACAAGGGGGGATGGTCCACCAAAAAACAATAGCAACAAACAAATCTCCCCTAAGCAAATCACAGTCATTTGGGTACCAACCCACCATGGGATTAGAGCTGCAAGAACATGAAGTAATTGGAAGACAATCTGAAACAGAATTTAAAAACATCATGTTTAAAGTGATAAGAGAAGGAATAAAACACCCCACATCAAAAAAGAAAGACATTATGAAAATAAATAAGAAATCAGTAACTGTCTAGAAATAATCAAATGGAATTTTGAGAAGTAAAATTTATAATTGAAAAGAAAATTAGAGAACCAAAAGATAAATCTGAGACAATTACTGCAGCATAGAGATGGAAATCACAAAAACCAAGTTAAAATCACAAAGAATCAACTCAGAAACTCCAATATTTGGAGAAACTCCAAACAGGAGTTTTTAGCAGGAGAGAATTGAAAGAATAGAGGCAACACAATATTTGAAGAGATATCACTGAAAAATTTTTCAGAATTAATTAAACCATGAATCCTGATTTAAGTAGCCCACAGTACCACAGTAAGCAAGATAAAAATCTACAACTACACACATAGCAATGAGTTGATGGAACATGAAAGAGAGACCAACAATTATATTGATAGCTGATTTCACAAAAACAACAGCAGAGGTTTGAAGGTAACAGGGGAAAAACTTCAAAATGTTATGGAAAGTAACTGTTAGCTAAGTACTTTATTCCCATATAAATATTATTCAACAAGGAACACAAAATTTAAAAAAAAAAAAAAAAGAGAGAGAGACAAACACAGAGAATTCATAAAGACTCATGCCATTCACTTTTTCTGAAAGAACTACTGAAAAACAGTTTAGGAAGAAGGCAACTGAAGCCAGAATGAATAAATGGGATGAAAAATGCATAGCTGAACAATATAATTGATGAATGTATACATAAATCGAAGTATCATCTGTACAAAACAACAATAACAACTATGGCTGATCTGGGGGACTAAATACAAGATGGAAGTAAATTCTTAGAGAACATATGGAATTATTTACACATAAATTGATATAATGTGTGGAGTACACATTAAAATATCTAATGATGGCTGAAGGTAAGGGGAATTGAGGGATGTGGATGATGCAGACTGGGAATATATTGATAAGCTGAGTGAAGAGTACATGGGTTTATTATACTTTTTCTATACTTTTAAGAATAAGTAGAAAATTCTACTATGAAAAGTTTAAAATAATGGAAAATACTGAAAATATATATACTATGGAAGGAGGTTGTTGTTGTTGTTATGTGGCGTCGAGTTGGACCTGACTCAACGACCCCTCCTTGGGTTTCCGAGGCAGTATCACTATGGAAGTAGATTGCCCAACCGTCCTTCTGAGGAATGACTGGTGGGTTTGAACCGCCAGTCTTCTGGTTAGCAGTCAAGTAACTTAGGTGCTACACTACCAGAGCTCCTAATGGAAGGAGGATTGGAGTCTAATCATTTTTTCTATCCTGATATTTTTTAGAAGGAGTAGAAAAATATTGATTACCTTTAAATTTTATTATGTAGAGTATATAATCATTTTAGCACACCTACCAAAAGAATGAGGGGCCCTGGTTGTGTAAAGGTTAAGTGCTCAGCTACTAACCAAAATGTTTGCAGTTCAAATCCACCCAGTGGGTCTGTGGGAGAAAGATCTGGCAATTTGTTTGTGCAAAGCTTACAGCCAAGAAACCCCATGGGACAGACACATGGGGTCACATGTTATTCTGTCACATGGTGTCACTATAAGTCAGAATTTACAGCATTCAACAATAACACTGAAATAATAAATAAAAATATATAACTTTCAAAACATTGAAAGGAAAATAAGAGAATAAAGAAAAATAATCATTATAATAGAAGATAGGGGTGAAGAAAAGAAGCAAAGGAAAAGCATGGGACATCAAACACATACAAAAAATAAGATGATAGAAATAAATACTAATAAATGTAACTAGACTAACCTAGTAAAAGTTAGAGGATCTGAGACTGGATTAAAAATAAAAAAGAAAGAAAGAAATTCAGCAAGAGGCTCGTTCAAAGAAGATTCAGAAAGGTTGGAAATATAAGGCAAATAATTAGCAAAATAAAGGCAAAAATAATTTATTGGAAATAAAAAGAGACATAACATAATGAAAAAAAAGAAAGAAAAAGAGGTCCCAAGTCAAAAACCTGTAGTCTTTCTTTCAGAAGCAGATTACCAGGTCTTTCTTCTGAGGCGCGTCTGGGTGGATTCAAACAACCAAACTTTTAGCTTGTATTCTAACACATAACCATTTGTATGACCCAGTGATTTAGCAATTCTAAATCCACTGCCATTGAGTCAATTTTGATTCATTACTACCCTATAGGACAGAGTAGAAATGCCCCTGGGTTTCCAAGGCTGTAACTTTACAAAAGCAGACTGCCATATCTTTCTTCCACAGAGTGGCTGGTGGGTTTTCAAACTGCCAGTCTTTTGGGTATCAGCTATGCACTTAGCAATTGTGCCATCAGGGCTTCTTCTAGCAATTCCACTTTGGAATATATACCAAAATAAAATGAGTATATAATGTTGTTGTTAGGTGCCATCAAGTAGATTCTGATTCATAGTGAACCTGTCTGTGTACAACAGAATGAAACACTGCCTGGTCCTGCACCATCCTCGCAATTGTTGCTATGCTTGAGCCTATCATTGCCACCACTGAGTCAGTCTGTCTCTTTGAGGGTCTCCCCTTTTTTTGCTGACCTCTACTTTACTGAGCTTGATATTCTTCTCCAGAGATTGGTCCTTTCTGACAACCTGAACAAAGTGAGAAAAACAAAGTTTGGCCATTGCCTCTTCTAAGGAGAATTCCAGATGTACTTTATCCAACACAGATTCGTTCCTTCTTTAGCAGAGCATGGTTGCTATTATAGACAAATCTATGAAAATCTACTGACAAATTAACAGAACTAATAATAGTAAGACTACAGAGTTCTACATGGATTATACCTCAACATAAAGAAAACAAAAATCCTCACAATTGGACTAATAAGCAACATCACAATAAATGGAGAGATTAAAGTTGTCAAGGATTTCATTTGATATAGATTGAAAATCAACACCTATGGAAGCAGCAATCTAGAAATCAGATGACATATTGCACCAGGCAAATATGCTGCAAAAGACCTCATTAAAGCATTAAGGAACAAAGATGTCATTGTGAAAATTAAAATGTGCTTAACCCAAAATGTGGTATTTTCAACTGCCTTATATGCATGTGAAAACTGGACAACGAATAAGGAAGACCATTTAAAAATTGATACATTTGATTTGTGGTGTTGGTGAAGAATACTGAAAATACCATTGACTACCAGAAGAATGAACAAATCTGTCCTGGAAGAAGTACAGCCAGAATGCTCCTCAGAAGGGGGAATGGCCAGACATCATCTCACCTACTTTTGTCATGTTTTAGAAGGGACCATTCCCTAAAGAAGGATAACATGCTTGGCAAAGTAGAAGGTCAGCGAAAAAGGACAAGATTCTCAAGGAGATGGATTGACACAGTAGCTGCAACAATGGGATTGTGACAATGGCACAGGACCAGATAGTGTTTCCTTCTATTGCATATAGGGGTGCTATGAGTTGGTGCCAACTCAGCAACACCTAACAACAAAAACAATATTAGCAAGTTCTGTGGATACAACATCAATACCAAAAAGTAATTGCACCTTCATCCATCAGCAGTGAATGCTTAGAAACTTTAATATTTAAAAGGTACCTTTTAGGGATTCAAAACAGAGTCTCATCAGTAATCACCACGCTATTTTCCTGTAGCATCTTAGTGCTTGAAAAACTAGATACAGCAGTTTAAATTAGGGATTTTGGTGCTCTGAACAGCTCACTGAGTCAGAGTGCACCAAACTCAGAGGAGTAGAATTAGAAGAAAGTACAGGGGGGAAATCCAAAGATCTATCCTGTGGAGCATGGACAGGCAGCTGAGAAAGGCCATTAGAGACTTCCCTGGGGGAATGACCAGAAGATGAGAATGGCCATCCGAGACCTCCCTGGGTCAAGGCAGAAGACACACCACACCAGCATACCAGTGACCACACCAGCATACCAGTGATCACCTCAAGGATCTACCCTCAGCACCTGATTTTATCAGTAATTTGGGTCAGCTAGGTGCAAACGGGCACATCCAGCACCACTGAAACCCAAGCAGAGAATCCACTGGTGCTTCAGGAGGGTGGGCTCACTTCCCCCTCAGCAGGTCACTGAATAGGTTTGGGTCAGCTTAGTGGCACTGAGAGGTCTGCTTGACTTTATCACTAATATTGGGACCACAGATTACTAGCAGGCACTCTCCTGACTCCAGTGCAGCTGAAACTGAGCACATCTTTGGCGCCACAGGTGTGCGAACTCACAGAGGAACTCCCAAGCTGATCACAGTCTGGGTGGGTTGGGCTGGTGCCATGGATGGACGGGGCCAGAGAGAGAAACCCCCACAGTGGATTGCAGAGCCAGGAAGTTTCCTTGGGTTGGCTTTTTGGCACTGAGGGGATTTGGGAGCAGGGTTTTTGCATGAGTCTGAGCCTGGCAGAAAGTGGTGACCCCCTAACAACTGGAATTTTTGCTGAAATTAAGCTGTGGGCCTGTAAATAAAAGTACGATGTCATCAGCAGCAGCCTGCTCAAAGCCCTAGAAACTGCCCCTAGCAGCAGCAAGTTTCCTTCTTCCACTCCCACCTTCTCCACCAATAACTTCACTCATCCAATAGAAGAAACCACATTCAGTCAACATAAAACCTCCCAGTTTGAGCTCTAAACCCTCTCTACGACAAACAGAAACCCATATCCACATTCCACACAGTGATTCCATCATCACAAAGAAAGCTGCAGAGCAACCCAGCATACCAGAAGTAGTAACTAAATAAAATAAAATAAATCAGCTTCACCTTTTGAAAATATAAAACCATACAACCAAGACAAAACAAATCAATACATAACCAACAGTTAAAGACGATGTCAAAATGTCTAAGAAACAACAAGCCACCTCAAATCAAACAAAAAAACAGGACAAGGCATTAGAAGCAAAACCACAAAAAAATGTCTCATTATACATGGAGGAAGAGGAGTCAAAAGAATTATCTGAGAAGGAATTTAGAAGATATGTTTATAGAGCTTTACAAGAGCCTAAGGAAACCCCAAACAGAAACAAGGAGAACACAGACAGTTCCCTGAAAGAACTCAGGAAAATTATTCAAGAACAAAATAATAAGATTAATGCACAATCAGAACTCATACAAAAACAGCAGTTAGAAATGCAGAAGATGAGTACCAGAATGACAGAATTACACAAGACAGTAGAAACACAAAACAGTAGGTGAGAACTGGGTGAAGAATTCATATCCCAATGAGAAGACAAATCCCTGGACACTAGCCTGTATGAAGAAAAATCAGAACAAAAATTTAAGCGAAATGAAGAGAACCTAAGAATTATATTCAATGGCATGAGAAAAAACAACATAAGATTCATTGGAATTCAAGAAGAATAAGAGGCAAAAAAGACCACTGAGAAAATTGTGGAAGACCTCCTAACAGAAAACTTCCCCCATATCATGAAGGAAGAAAAGATATTTGTTCAAGAAGCTCATAGAACCCCACACAAGATAGATCCCAAGAGAAAAACACTGAGGCATATTGTAATCAAACTCTCCAAAGACAAAAAATTTTGAGAGCTGCCCAGAAAAAAAGAAATATTACTGATAATAATCAAACAGCTAGGCTGACCTCCAATTACTCAGCAGAAGCCATACAGGGAAGAAGGCAATGGGACAGCATATATAAAACACTGAAGGAAAAGAACTTCCAACCAAGAATTCTATATCCAAATTATCCATTAAATATGAAGGCGAAACCAAGGCATTCTCAAACAAACAGAAATTAAGGGATTTTGTGAAAACCAGACCAACCCTACAAGAAATGCTTAAGAAAGTCCCTCCAATAGAGAACCAGCAACAGAGATCAACAAAACCAGGATACGTGGCATCAACACTAAAACCAAATCAGAAATAGATACTCAAAATAAAATAATAAAACATTGTACCTTAAAAACCAAGGAAGTCAATCAGCACACAAAACAGCAAATAACCTATTAGAGGGAATAAACTTCTAGGTACAGACAAGAATGTACGTCAAGGTAACCACAGAGAAAAGTAATAATCCTTCCAAGCAAATCCAAAAGGAAGGAAAACATGTGGGTTTAATAAGCACAAAACCAACTATAAAGAATAAAAGGGAGAAAGCCTTAGCCAACAAACTGAACTCAACACAGAAAAGTATATGGACCAAAGGAAAAAAAACAACAACATGACAAAAAACACATAGAAGCAAAAATCTTTAACAAAATCCTGGCAATCAATTCATAACTATCACTAATTACACTCAGTGTGAACGGACTAAATGTACCTATCAAGAGAAAGAGAGTGACAGACTGGATAAGAAAAGAAGACCCATTGATATGCTGCCTACAAGAGACCCATCTTAGACACAAAGATAAAAACAAATTAAGAATTAAGGGATGGGAAAAAATATACGAAGCCAATGAAAACCTAAAAAAGAGCAGGAGTAGCAATATTGATTTCTGATAAAATAGACATTAAGGTGAAAAACATCATAAGAGATAAGGAGGGATGTTATATGATGCTGAAAGGCTCAATTGACAAAGAAGATGCTGCAATAATAAATATTTATGCACCCAATGAAAGTGCTCCAAATATGTGAAGCAAATATTAAATGAATTAAAAGGGATAATAGACAACTCTACAATAGTAGTAGGAGACTTTAACACACCACTTTCAAAGAGGGACTGGTCAACTAGAAAAAAAAAAAAACTCAACAAGGATACAGAAGAACTCAGCAATACAATCAACCCACTCGACCTCATAGACATATACAGAGCATTCCACCAAACAAAAGCACAATTCACATTCTTTTCCAGTGCACATGGATCCTTCTCCAGAATAGACCACATGTTAGGACATAAAACAAGCCTCAATAAATTCCAAAGCATTGAAATACTGCAAAGCATCTTCTCGGACCACAATGTTATAAAATTAGAAATTAATAATATGAAGAGCAAGGAAAAAACATCGAGCATATGGAAGCTGAACAACTCACTGCTCAAAAACTACTGGGTAACAGAACAGATAAAACCTGAAATAAAAAAATTCCTAGAAACAAATGAGAATAAAGATACATCATACCAAAAGCTATGGGACACAGCGAAAGCAGTACTCAGATGACAGTTTATAGCAATAAATGCATACATCAAAAAGAGGAAAGAAACAAAATCAACACTCTAAATCATCAACTCCAACTAGAAATAGAACAACAAAAGAATCCTACAGTATCTAGATGCAAGGAAATAATAAAGATCAGAGCAGAAATAAATGAAACAGTCAACAAAAAAAAAACATAGAGAAAATCAACAAAACAAAGAGCTGGTTCTTTGAAAACTTTAATAAAATCAATAAAACATTGGCAGATCTAACAAAAGAAAAGAAAGAGAAGATCCAAAACACAAGAATTGTAAACAAAAATGGTTTCATCACAACAGAACCAACTGAAATAAAGATACTGACAGAATATCATGAAAAACTGTACTCCTATAGATTTGAGAACCTAGAAGAGATGGACAAGTTTCCAGAATCACGGGACCTACCTAAACTATCCCATTCAGAGATAGAAAACTTGAACAGACCTATAACAAGGGAAGAAATTTAACAGGTCATTAAAAAACTTCCCACAAAGAAAAGTCCTGGCCCTGATGGCTTCACTGGAGAATTTTATCAAATATTCAGAGAAGAGTTGACACCTATGCTACTCAAGCTATTCCAGACCGTAGAAAAAGATGGAATACTCCCAAACTGATTTTATGAAGCAAGCATAACACTAATACCAAAACCAGGGAAAGACACCACTAGAAAGGAAAACTACAGACCAATATCACTCATGAACATAGACGCAAAAATCTTTAACAAAATCCTAGCGAACAGAATCCATCAACATATCAAAAAATTAATACACCCAGACCAAGTGGGATACATACTAGGTTTACAAGGGTGGTTCAACATCAGAAAATCAATCAATGTAATACACCACATAAACAAAACAAAGGAAAGGATCATATGATTATATCAATTGATGCAGAAAAGGTATTTGATAAAATCCAACATCCATTCCTGTTTAGAACGCTCAGCAAAATAGGGATAGAAGGGAAATTCCTCAACATAATCAAGGGTATATATGCAAAGCCAATGGCCAACATTAATGGAGAAAGACTCAAGGCATTCCCCTTACAAATGGGAACCACTCCTTCTATCATCACTCCTATTTAACATTGTATTAGAAGTCCTGGCCAGGGCAATAAGGCAAGAAAGAGAAATAAAAGGCATACAAATTGACAAAGAGGAACTAAAACTATCTCTATTTGCAGATGATATGATCCTGTACATAGAAAACCCAAGGGACTCAATAAAAAACTACTGGAACTAATAGAGAGGTTCAGCAAAGTGGCAAGATACAAGGTCAACATACAAAAATCAGTTGGATTTTTCTACACCAGCAAGGAGTCCTCTGATAAAGAAATAAGGGAAACAATACCATTTACTATAGCTACTAAAAAAATAAAATATCTAGGAATAAACCTCACCAGAGACACAAAAGACCTATACAGAGAAAACTATAAAATGCTGCTATAAGAGACAACAAGGCCACCACATAAATGGAAGAATCTACCTTCTTCATGGATGTTGTTGTTGTTGTTATGTGCCGTCAAGTCGACCCCGACTCATAGCGACCCCTCCTTGGGTTTCCGAGGCAGTATCACTACGGAAGTAGGAATGCCCAACCTTCCTGTTCATGGATAGGTAGACTAAATATTGTGAAAATGTCAACACTACCTAAAGCAATCTATGCATTTAACACAATCTCAATCCAGATTTCAATACAATTTTTTAAGGACATGGAAAAACTAATTACTAATTTCATATGGAAAGAAAGAGACCTCGAATAAACAGAGCAATTCTCAAGAAGAAAAACAAAGTGGGAGGTTTCACACTCCTAGATCTTAAGATATATATATAGCCACAGTAGTCAAAACAGCATGGTATTGATACAATGATAGACAGATAGACCAACTGAACAGAATCAAAAGTGCAGATATAGACCCATCCATCTATGGACAACTGATCTTTGACAAAGGTCCAAAACTCATTAAATGGGAAGAGACAGCCTCTTTAACAAACAGTGCTGGCAAAACAGGATATCCACTTGTAGAAAAATGAAACAAGACCCATACCTCACCCCATACACAAAAACAAACTCAAGCTGGATCAGAGACTTAAATGTAAAACCCATCAAAGATAAAATAGAGGGGTAAAATTCATCAAAGATAAAATAGAGGGGTAAATCTGGGACCCCTAATTTACAGCATAAATAGACTATCAAGCATAATCCAGAATGGGCAGGAGATAGAAGAGAAGCTAGATGACTGAGACCTTTTAAAAATTAAATTCTTATGCTCATCAAAAGGCTTCGTCAAAAGGGTAAAAAGAGAACCTACAGACTCGGAGAAAATATTTGTCTATGACATATCTGATAAAGGACTTATCTCCAAAATCTACAGAAAACTTCAACACCTCAACACCAAAAAGACAAATAACCCAATTCACAAATGGGCAAAAGACTTAAACAGACACTTCACCAAAGATATACAGGCAGCCAACAAACATATGAGAAATTTCTTGTGATCATTAATCATTAGAGAAATGCAAATCAAAACAACAATGAGATATCTCACCCTAGCAATAATAGCAAAGTTCAACAGGTCAGAAAATAACAAATGCTGGCGAGGTTGTGGAGAGATTGAAACTCTTGTGCACTGCTGGTGGGGTTGGAAAATGGTACAACTATTGTGGCAAACAGTATGGTGTTTCCTTAAAAAACTGAAAATAGAAGTACTATTTGACCAAGCAATTCCATTACTAGGAATATATCCTAAAGAGGTGAGATACTGCCTTGGAAACCCAAGGAGGGGTCGCTATGAGTTGGGGCTGACTCAATGGCAAATAACAACAACAGCAACATGTTCATCGCAGCACAATTCACCATAGCAAAGAGATGGAAACAACCTAAATGCCCATCAACAGATGAATGGATAACCAAATTATGGTATATCCACACAATGGAATACTATGCCACATTAAAGTACAATGAGGGGTACGTGAATCATCTCAGAATGTGGATGAACCTGGAGGATATTATGCTGAGTGAAATAAGTCAATCACAGAAGGACAAGTATTATATGATCCCATTACTGTAAAAAGACAAAGAAGCGTTTGCTTGGGAAAAGGAATTCACTTAGTAGGTTACCAGGATGAGGAGGGAAGGGGAGGGATTAATTTCAGGCTAGTTGGGGCCCACACGCTGACATGGGTAGGGTAGGGGGAGGGATACACAAGAATGATCTATAACCACCATAAGAACATTAGGAAATGGGAGGACACCTAATTGTGCACATAAAAGATAGACGACAGATGCTAATACCAACCAATATGTCCACAATACCGCATTGCCATTAACACCAAACACTAGCCTATACATATAAACACATAAACACCTGAGATGATCAGACAGGGTGAGTGAACAGAAGTATACTCTAGACCAAGGATAGATTCAGCTGAGACTAATCTTGCACAGACACCAGTGATACAAAATACCTGCAATCCTTACAGAAACAACAGCAGACAGACACAGAGTAATCCCTCACAGACAACTAAACACTATGGCAGAGAGATCCAACAGATCTACTGTCTCAGGACCATAGTACTGGGGGACACCAGGCTCAATTGGCACAACAAAATGCATAAAAGGCTTGCTCCACATCCTACATTGGTGAGTAGCAACTGGGTCTTAAAAGCTTTCAAGTGGTCATCTAAGATGCAGCTAATGGTGTCTTAGCATTGGAAGTGAAGAAGAATGCAAAAAAAAAGGGGGGTACATTTGGAAACAATCAGCCATAGGACGTGATGTTCCTTGAGACCAGAAGATGGTGCCCAGCTACCAATGCCAACCACTCAGGAAAGGATCAAGTCTGGAGATCCTGGATAGAGCGAGAGGGAAAACGTGGAACAAAATCCAAAGACTCAATAATGACCAGAATTACTGGTCAGATGAAATCTGGTGAGACCCCCAATACTATGGCCCTGGAATACATTCTGCACCTGGAATAAAAGTCACCCCCAGGGTCAGGCTCTCAGCCCAATAGTTAACAAGTTGTACACGCAGACCACTCAACCCAGGATGACACACCCACATACTCTATGGTAATACATCCCTTAGAGCAATAGACCATGGGACACCAGAAGACCAACATTCAAATTGAGGAAATGTAGGACAAACAGGAGTGCATAAATATGAGAGGCACAGGGGGAGGGTTACAGGGTACAGAGGGGAGTAGACTGGGTTAGGGTTGGACGTGGTAAATGGGGAATGAAACTAAATGTGCGTGTTATGTTGAATGTAAAACAAGCTCTTAAATAAATAAAAGCTACCTTTTATGATAAAATATAAATAAAGTATGAAGTTCTTATGTACCCAGTATAATAAAGTGAATCTTGTTTTTTTGTTTATAAGTAAGCTAACAAAAATGTATATGAGAAAATTATTAAACTTTATTACTGAAGGACACAAAGAAGACCTAAACTGATAGAGAAATATAGTCACAGGTGAACTTAAAGATGCCAATTCTCTGCAAATTTATCTAAAGATCCAGCACTATAGAATCAAGAGGCTGTTACATAGTATTTGGTTATATATTTCCAAAACTCATAAAGAAAAGGAAAGCTAAGACTTGCCAAGATAATTTTGAAGAAAAGTAATTAGGGGGGACTTCCCCACAACATATTAAGATTTTTCTATAAAGCTACAGTTAGTGAAACAGTGTGGCATAAGTACAGTGGTAACTTCCATATATATATAGTTTTGTTTTAGACTGTCATTTATATATATTCAAACTAGATTTATTCATGGATAACTAATACACTAGTAAACAGAATCTCATTAGTAACCAGGAACACACAAACCAAGGAGAAATCTTTTTAAACATATTCAATTGGGATTTTTTTTTTTTTTTTTTAATCAGTTAAACCAAAGCAGTGTCAGAGACATCAGGAAATTATTTCTTTTTTGATTCTAGAATTAATACAAACATGTTGTAAAACAATTTGACAATACCTAGAAACAGTGAATATGGGCCTGCCCTATGAATCAACAATTCCACTCACACACATCCTCAAGATGATGCACACAAGGATGTTTATTGGAGTACTGTTGGTAAGATGTGAACACAACCTAACTGTCGCTAGATGAGAAAATAGATGAATAAATTTGTGTATTTAAATAATGAAATATTTTACAGCAATTTAAATGAATGCACTATCTCTGTGGATAAATCATTAAGAAACACTGTTAAGAATGGGGGGGAAAGAGAAAATTGCAAAAGTATGGTATGATATTGTTTATGTCCACTTTCACAATTATGCAAGATGAAACAAATATTGCTTTAAAGATGCTTGCATATATAACAAATACAAAATTATATGCACAAGGATGCTATCCACTAAAATCAATTTTGAAAGTCGATACCTTTGGTGGCATAGTGCCTAAGGCATTTGACTGCTAACCAGAAGTTTGGCAGTTCAAACCCACCAGATACTATATGGAATGAAGATGGGGTAATCTACTTCCATAAGATTTACCAGCTAAAAAAAAAACCCATAGGCGTCACTATGAATCAGAATCGATTCAATGGCAGTGAGTTGTTGGTTAAGTAACTCTGAGAAGAGAAAATGAAGCAGGGATGGAATGGCTGGGCTTTAGCTCTATGTATAAAATGCATTTATTCTTAAAAGAATAAAAAATAATAAGCTTGAATCACATTTTGAGTCCCAGGCATTCCTTTTCCCCATCATTCCGCCTCACCACACAGTCTTCCCTTCTTGTATCATACTTCAGAGATTCATCTATGCAGGGTGAGAACATGACAATGGCAACTTGTTCTTAAATACTCTTCTTAGCAATAAAACAGAATGCTTTTTTAAATAATAATAATAAAGCATAGCATCCATTGAGAAAATCAAATTATGGTTAGTCATATCCTCACAATTATGCCATGTATTTTATTTGATGCTCCTGGTCCAACTATCCTCTTAAACCCTCATCATTTCTCTAGTGAAGATAAACTTCACTTCATTCTTAAATGAGAAAAAAAGATAAAAATAGTACCCAGGTGCTTGCTGCTGTTCTTAGATTGTATCACCTGGATCCTAATTCTGTTTTTTCCAAGCTTACAGTTTTCAAAGGTTGTGACAGTTGTTGAGTTGAATGTCTTAGCTACTCAACACTAAGAAACTATAATTATCTTCCTTCTAGAAAAAGGAAAAATTGCTTATTTGTCTAACTAGGTCATAAAAAGTCTAAATTCCAAACAAGATAGTTTGGAGTAAGAAAGCATTGAATGATATATCTTAACCTTATCAACTATAAGTGACCTACTCAATAGGGGCATCTATGTGTATACACTTGCACTGTATTTTTATATATAACAGAAGAGTCAACTAATAGTTATCAATGGGGGATTTGTAGATAAAGAAAACAAATAAAACTGGTACATACAGTAGTTTTCTCATTACATAAATTTGAAGTTTATTTAAATTTTATCTACTTGAAGCAATAAAATAAATTGATTACTTTAACCAGGTAGCTTATTTTTAAAACTTAAAAGCTATTCAAATAGCTGAGATTGACTTACTGTTTGCATTGAATTGTTTAGGTTTTCTTTTTCTATTTTAAAATACTTTTGTTACTCATGGTACATGTTCTGCCTCTGGGAGGCTTTTTTCTCCACTTCTATCATGTGCTGCAGTCAGAGTGAGAACTTGCATAGCTAGGTAAAACAGAAGGAAGTTCATCAGTGCCATATTGCTTTGTAGAGAAGGTATGGTATGAGGTGGGGCATCCTGGAGGAGTACTTGTGTGAAACTTTTCTCTCTTTGGGCTTCTATACAACAAGATAAGGGTTATACGTATGTTTACTGTTTCCTGTGTGTTAATGTGAAAGTGAGGTGTTCAGGATCAGGTAACATTCAAGTGAAAAAGTTATTTCAAGGTGCAATACAATGTAAATAAATATGTGTCCTTGACTTACTTCATGACCACAGGTATGTAAAAGTGCCACTTACATTTTTCTCTGGTTCCTCCTCAGTAATTCTCATGCCTAAAAGCAGTTGCAGAATACAACACAATTATGGGAGGAGTGGATCACGTTGACCAGACGTGCAAGAGGTACACAACCAGAAGCATCTCTGTCAAACTGTGATAGCAACTGCTGTGTTTCCTTATTGACCTTGGCATTGTAAACAGTTTTCCAGTGTGGAACTGGAACAACAGATCAGATGTGACCAACTCTCCTTCAGGATCACTTTCATTAGGCAGCTTACTGTGGGGTGGAAAATCAAAAGAAGAGCTGTTAAGAACAAGCTAGGAAAGAAGAATACCTTCCTTTCTTGTTAAGAACAAGCTAGGAGTCAGTGGAGTGCCAAATAATGTCCAGCTCCCACAGGTTGGAAATCACTTACCTGTCAAGGGAACCATAAAGTGATGCCGTGAATACAGCAACAAGAAACAGACTTGAACAACAATTATTTGCAGCCAGTGCAGGGTGCCTTTATGTGTTACCTTATGTTTCAAAAATTTTGCTCAATAAAATAAAATTGCTAAGATTACAGTGATTTTTTGATTCACCTTCTAAAGTGCAGCTGTTGGTCTGTCCCCATTCAGAGCAAGGAAGAGTAAAGAAAATCAAAGATGCAAGGAAACAATTAGCCCAAATGGACCATGTGAACTCCAGCATCCACAACTCTGAGACCAGAAAAACTAGATAGTGTCTAGCTATCACTGCTGACAGCTCTGAAAGGGATCACAATAGGTGGTCCTGGATAGAGTGGGGAAAAAAATGTGGAACAAAACTCAACCCACAAAAATTACCAGACTTTCTGGTCTGACAGAGACTGATGGAACCTCTGAGACTATGGCCCTTTGACTTCCTTCATTGTGGAGATTGCAATCAATGTCACAAAACAAAATGTGTATTAATTGTTAAATGGAAATCCGATCTACTATGGAAATTTCACCCAAATCATAATTTTTTTAAAAAAAGATACAATACTTTTTCCTATCTCATCACACCTACACTACCACCAGAATCTGTTGGGACCATATGTTCCACATAATATTTATCAAAATCCATCATGCCTAACAAAAATTTCAAAACACTCAATGATTCAGCATGCATCGCACTAGCAAAAAAAAAAAAATAATAATAATATATACAAAATCTCACAAAAATTCAGTAAAAAATATTAAACACTCAATAGCTGCATTGACAGTACAGAGGTAGATAAAGTATTAATCATTTTTTCATATCAGATTGATGCAGTGTGTGTGACCTATATTGTTTGTGTTCTGCACCAACTTTCTAAATAAGTTTATCATGTGCATTTTTGGGTTAATATACCACAGTACAATTTTCTTTTTTTGTACTATATAATTTCTCTTTTTGTAGTACAAAATTCAAAAGCTTTCACAAGCCACTAAATACCAATACCCTTCATAAGAACCCAATTTCACAGAAAAACAATGATAAAGTCTTCAAGTGATTGCCTTTAGTCTTGTATCACAACAAAAGTTTGGCCATAGAAGTCTGTTATACATGTTTCCACATAAACTTGAGTAATGCACAAATCATAGAATATATTTTTTAGTTTCTTTAAAGCAACCATCCAGCTGGAAAATTGGATAAAAAGCAAAAGCTACTATAACAAGGTCAGAAGCTGCTTTAAAATGAAGCTTTCTAAACCAAATGAAATGCTGTTTATTTGTTTGTTTAATATGTGTGGGAAAATCCGCAGAGAGTAATTACGTTTTCTAATCATTTTTATTTGTACTTGCATTTATGAATCAATATTAGCTACTGGATGTGTTTCAAAATTGTGCTGGTGTGATTTTTCCCCCTTCTTAATTGCCAGAGACATTGTTACCTGGCAATCTATTCTCATTTCTCTTGCATTATTAAGTAAAAATCAATAGGCTTTCCTCAAATTTCTTCTTTCCTCTTAAATTCTCCAGTGAATACAAACATAGCTTTTTACTGGATAAAGGAGATGTTAATGAATATTTGCAGCTTGGTAATCCATTGAAATGGCTGCAATTCAGTTCATTGTCTACAATTATTCACCACTGCCATTTCTATAAACGGAAAGCAAAGAATATATTTTGAAAATGTAAGAGAACTGTAATCTTGAATGAAACACTGAAAGAATGTCTTTTATTTTTTGGTATTAAGAGACTAGGAAGGAGGTGAAGAAGGTAAGAAATTGTTTGCACAGTTATTTGAATATCTATTATCTAAAGAAATTAAAATAAGGCATTTAGTTGAGACTCATTTATAGAAGCTTAATATACTTTCTACTTCTCTATTCCTTCACCTCTTTCTCCTCTTATTTCCTTGATTTAATGATTATTTAATCAAAATGGTTAATTTGGTTAGTTTATAAGATCAGCAAGCATTCAGTTTAGAAACCAAGAGGTGGGTGAAGGAACTTGTCATGGCTATAAAATATTCTCTACAAGTGGTTGGACAGACACACATAATTAGACAAACCAAAAAACAAAGCAGTTTATGATAAGAGTCAAATAAGGAGATACATATTGTGTCATTAAAATGAAATGAAATTGTGTCAAACAGTCAGAATTTAGACTATATTAAGCGTTCAATAAATATTAGCTTAGAAATAGAGCTTAAATCAGGGATCACATTTAGAAAGATAATTTTTTGAAATTAAATTTTAGAACTTGAAAATCTCCTAACTCTTCAATAAAGCTATAGAGATTAATATCGATGTCTGGAAACTAAACTCTGTTGGATTATATTTAAAAAAGAAAGAAAGAAAGAAAAGCAAGGAGTTGAACCATCAAAGAAAATAGAGAAACAGTCAGGAATAATTCTTAACTGTTATACCCTCCACAAAGGTGTCACTAAGGTTCATGTCACCTAGTACAGTAACTTCTCTCCCACCCATGGATCTCCTCCTGTACCAGACCATACACAATCCTTAATAATACTTTTGAACCAATGTTACTCATAAATCATAGTTTCCACCTATCAATGAATATAATGGCAATAGTAGTGACACAGGCAATTAACAAAATTTATATTAGACCTTTAAATTCATTATCTGGAGACTTCCAGTAAGATGGTGGAATAGGCAGACAAGCTACGCAGACCCAACTGACAGAGATACAGAAGATAATCCTGGAGCCCTGAGCTTTGAAAGGAAGGATACAGAAGATTAGGCACCAACTAGTGGAAAAACCTTAATGAAAACAGGACCTAAGAATAGGCTTCATTTGCTAAGGATGGCAGGGACATAAAAGGAGGCTGACAATGGGAAAGGAGACAGGTGGTCAAATAAGTATAAGTGCTGCCCACTAGCAAATAGAGGAGCACAGCACAATACCCTGCTTACATAGGTAATATACAAAGAAAACAAAAATCGTGGCAAGTTACTCCAACATACAATCAACAATTAAATATAAACACAAAAATGTCACAATGTCTGGGAGACAACAGAGCATCACAGTGCACACAAAGAAGCAAGATAAAGCAGGAGAAAAAAGGGACCAGGATACAGACCCAAAACACATCCCTGAGGAAGA
>NW_006921727.1:2840258-2841446 GCF_000298275.1 Orycteropus afer afer
GGAAATTTGTAAAAACTAGACCAACCTTGCAAGAGGTCCTTTGGACAGAGAACCAACAACAGCAAACAACAACTGACCATTAACATACATGATGACATAACCCAGAAACCGAACCAGTTACAGAAGTATCCAAAGTAAATAAGCCTACAAGATTGTAAACAGGGAACCAGAGACATCAATTGACCAATGAGGATAACTACAAACCAAAAAGAGGGAAAAAACTGTGTAGTTACAGAACTTCTAAATGGTAAGGAAGTCAAGACAACTGTAAGATAGAATGGAATGTTCTAAACTTCGGAAGAAAATTATAAATCGCAAGGTAACCTTAAAGAAAAATGATAAACCTTCACATGAAAATAAAAAAGAGGACCAGCACAAATATTTGGCAAATATTAAAACAATGGCAATGAAGGAAGTGATAACATGATTCATAAACAAAATGAGCTCAGCACAGAAAATTATATGGAGCAAAGAAATCAACACCACAAAAAAGCACATAACAAAATGACAGAAACAAATTCATATATGTTGATAATTATATATCTGGCAAGGGACTTATCTCTAAACTTTATAGAAAACTCCAACATCTCAACAACAAAAAGATTAACAATCCAATTGAAAAATGGGCAGAAGACATGAACAGACACTTCATCAAAAAGGATATTCAGGCTGAGGAGCTCTGATAGCATAGTGCCTAAGGCATTTGATAGCTAACCAGAAGCCTGGCGGTTTAAACCCACCAGCCACTCCTTGGAAGGAAGGTTGGGCAATCTACTTCTGTAGTGATATCACCTCGGAAATGCAAGGAGAGGTTGCTATGAGTCAGGTCCAACTCGACGGCACATAACAACAACAACAGCAAATACATGATCATTAGCCATCAGAGACATGAAAATCAAAACAACAATAAGATACCATCTCACCCCAGCACTGATGGCAAAGTTCAACAAGACAGAAAATAACAAATGGTGGCAAGGATGTGGAGAAATTGGGACTCTCATACACTCTGGTGGCACTGTAAAATGATACAACCACTGTGGAAAACAGTATGGCAATTCCTTAAAAACAGGAATTAGAAATACCATTTGACCCAGCAATCCTATTACTAGAGGATCCTAAAGCAGTGAGTGCCAGGACAAGAACAGATATATGCACACCCATGTTTATTGCAGCACTATTTACAATAGT
>NW_006921727.1:2852695-2859273 GCF_000298275.1 Orycteropus afer afer
ACTTTGCTGGTTTTTGTGTTTCTCTAGAGAACCCAATCCAACACACCCTCTTATTTTCTTTTCGCAGAGTGGGTCCAGCATCATTTGCTTGCTCCTCATCCCCTATCATTCTCTTCTTGAACCTGGTTTTTCTCTCTTCTGCAATACCATATTTGTCTGATTTTAAAACCACCTATCCAATTGCATTCTCCACTAGGACACTGCACTCCTCATGCAGAAAAAGTCTTAGCTCCTCTAGTTTTGTCACCACCTTGTCAAGAGATAAGCTCTTAGTCTGTAGGCACTGCTGTATAAGATTAACTTCCTGAAGGACATCACATCAGAAGTACAGGTAGCACAGAAAAGCAAAAGCACAGACAGCAGGCAAAATACATTGTGCTGCTCCTTTTGTGTCCACATTTTCATGTGGATCACAAAGAGCTTCAATCAACGCCACAAACTTAACAACTTTTAAGCTGACTGAATTGCAGCATGAAGAGCACTCCAGTGTCTTTTTACTGACACTTCTGTATGGTCAATTAACACACCCCACCAGTAAGTGGAAGTTGCAAAGAAAACATCGTCTCAAGAGTTCCAAGATATGTCACACACGATGTATTTTCTGCAAAAGAATGCTGACTGTACAAGTTAAGCGAATGGTCCACAAATCCATTAAAAATTATTTTCTTGTTCTTTCCCCTAAGAATGGCTTGCAAACCTCCATAGATTCCAGTCATACTGGCAGTAGTATTGTAACCTTGCAGATGGCACAACATTATGTTCAGGGCATCACTTTCCAGTTTTTTAAGAACTGAAGTCAGTAGTTTTTTCCCCTTAAAAGGGAAAAATCCTAGAAAGATTTCTTTCACTTCAGCTTTCCTGTTGTTGATATTTACATATCTCTTCACTTCCGACTTCTGATCAGTATGTGACACAGTGGCATCACTACAACTGGTATCAGCCAGTGCAGTAACTTCTGGTATCATTCCCACTCCATATACCTCCTGTACTAGACCATACAGAATCCTTTGTGTTCTGGTTACCTAGTGCCACTCTGACAAGAATATACCACAAATGGGATGGCTTGAAGAAACAGGAGTTTATTCTCTCACAGTTCGGGAGGCTAGAAGTCTGAGTTCAAAGTGTCAGGCTCTAGGGGCTGGGTGAAAGCCCCTCAACCTCGAGCTTCAGCTCTGCATCTTGCTCCTGGCCCTCTGAAGCTAGAAGCATCTCTTCACTAAGGCAGCTACTGGCTGCTGAGGCTAACAAGCCCAAGGTCGACAAATAAAATGGCACAGTGCCGATGTTACCAAACCACATGTTGTTGTTGTTATGTGCGGTCGAGTTGACCCGACCCATAGCGACCCCTCCTTGGGTTTCCGAGGCAGTATCACTACGGAAGTAGATTGCCCAACCTTCCTTTCGAGGAGTGGCTGGTGGGTTTGAACCGCCAGCCTTCTGGTTAACAGTCAAGTGCCTTAGGCACTATGCTACCAGAGCTCCCCCAAACCACATGGCAGGCCATTAATTCAAGTCCAATGAAAGTCCCAAGATCAGCAGAGCATGGCAGGCTGCTGAACAATGACATGGCTACATGCAGGGTTCAAACGTGCCATGAGCTAGAGACCATTCCCAAAACTGCTTCTTATATACGGGAAGCAGACCACATCCCTAAAGCTGCTACTCAGCTGCTCCAATACATTCCACCATGGAGTTAATTGCCAGCCTTACCATGAGGAATACTACATCAAGCTGCCTGGCCACTCAACCAGGCCTTGCCAAGTTGACACACAAACTTAACTACCAAGTTAGTAATGTTTATTATCAATTTTAATTATAGAATATGTGATACATATAGTTGTAAATAGCTTAAATGTAATATATCTTTGATTGTATTAATACTAACAAAAATGATAAAAATCTTTCTACATTAAGTTATAACATTATTAGTTACACTATCAGTAACTGGATGGAAGCCTACTTTGATTTTTCTCCTTCTTTTCCTTTAATTACTACTTCATTCTTTAAAAAGTTGTTGATATTGTTTCAAAAATACTACTTACTACACTATTGTAGCTATAACACAAGAAAATTTGACAAAATCAGCAACTATAAAAACACCAGCAGAAACAAACAACAGCAACAAAAACAGTGTTCTTGTAGTACATGCAGATGAAATCATGTGATTCAGAGTATCATTGCAACTGGTTAATAATGCCAGCTCTGACTGGAGTTCATTAGAAAGTTCAAAAAGTAAATTAGCATAGAGCTTTATAGCTTTATAGGTATATTGATACACATAAACTGAGCTTAGGAAAAAATATTTTTGCTGTTATAACTAACTTCAGGGATCTTTTTATTAGAAGTAATAAATACCTGCTGAAACACTGCACACAAAATTTTAAGATGCTCATTTTGGTGTCTTCCTCTCTGACAGTATCACCCAGTGCACAGTCCACACTATTGTACCCCCCTGGGGATAGCACTGATGGGATATGTCAGGTGTGCTATTAAAAAGTGCTTTGCAAACTTTATGTCCATGAGAAGCTTCTCCTTCCTATGATTTGCTAAGGCACTTATAAACTCTTTCTGAGCTTTTGGTCCAAGATAAGAGACATAGTTGGAGTTAATATGTGGTTCACTTTAATCTCATTAGGTTCCATTTCAGCACTGGATCATATTTTGAAAGTATATCGGCCACATCTAGAAAGTTCCCTTTATTCCATGAAGATTCATCTTGGCCATGGAATGCCAGATTCTGCTTGGCAAGAAACAATATGAAATCGAGCAATCTGTGCTTCCTCTTCTTCTCCATTTCCATCAAAACAACAGTTTCAGAGTCAATGGTTTTATGCCATCCTGCTACCAGTGTTTTCCACTTTTCAAGGCAATGTAGGTGCTCTTTGGATGCCTCATGGTTATGCACTTTAAGGCTCAGTTTCCACCATTTTTGAAATGCAGTCATGAATTTGGATGTTGTACCTGTAGCAATAATGCAAATAGTCAGCAGCAAAAACAGTACATAAATTCTCACTGATGAGTGAGTAAACCATCCATGACTGTAGAATGGTCTTGGTATTTGGTATCACCTTGTAAAAGCACTCTTCTGAAAGCTAGTACACATCTCCCTTGCCTTGCCGCAACACTAGAAGGCCCATCTTTGTTCTGGAAAGAAGCACTTCCCTTTTTGATGATTTTTAACCCAAAAATGATCTGGAACTGGTATCTCCCAGGTAGAAACATCACACAAAATTTGCAAATGTTTCTCCTTAACGTCACTCATCTCATTTTCATTATCATGGCTTCAGTCATTTTGAACACACTACTGCTTCAGACATTGCCATTTCCACTCTTTGCTCTTCTGCAGAATGCAGGCTAGCATCAGTTTTATCAATTGGAGACTGACTAGCAGTGTCTTTTGATGAACTCTGGCCATCATCTGGTCTTTTGACATACTGAAATAATATCTTGGAGTGATTTAATTCTTCTTTTTCTTTCCTTTTCTGGAATTTACTCAGCCTCTTTGATTTGTGCACTCCATGTGGCATGATAGAATATTCCTGCACAATTAAAAAAAAGAAGAATTAGCAAGATTAGGGGAAAATCAAAAAGAGAAAATGTAAAGTGTAAGTCTATTGGATGTGGTAGTTTCATCAAATGTAAATTTTAATGTGTCACTATTTTTAAAAACCGTAATTCAAACTTAAACCCTGAAAATGTCATTAAAACCAGATATATAGCTCTTCCCCCATTGCAGCAGAGTTGTGCAGAGGTGTCATTCTGGGTGCAGACAAGATTCAGCTCCACCCATAACCCACTGCCATGGCCAAGGAAGGCATTGCTGCTGGAGGTGTAATGGATGTTAATACTGCTTTACAAGAGGTGCTGGAGATCACCCTCATCCACAATGGTGTAGTACATGGCATCGACTGGCCAACTGAATCCAGTGAAAATTGCACTTGCCTTGTTGGATGTACATCAACAGGTTCTTGCACAATTTGTACTGTGGCAATGCTGCACAATGTTAATTCAATGTCCAAGCCAGGAACAGACGTCAAATCTGCCTTTGTGTGCTTGTATCCAACTGTGATAAGCGTATTATGGCAAGTTAGTAGACGCCCTTTGTGCTGAACACCAAATCAACCTGATTGAGGTTGATGACAACAAGAAACAATGAGAAGTGGGTAGGTCTCTGCAAAATTGACAGAGAGGGAAAACTCTGTAAAATGGTTCGTTACAAGTGTGTAGTTGTTAAGAACTATGGCAAAAAATCTCAGGCCAAGGATGTCATTGAAGAATATTTCAAATGCAAGAAAAGAACAAATAAAAAGCTTGGCTTTCAAAAAAATAAGATATAATTGCAAGACAGTGATGATTTTTTAAAAAAATTTAAAAGATTGGTTTTTAAAAAAAAAAAACTGAATCTAAATTTTAAATTACATTTCTAAACTTGTATCAAGAAACAGCATTTCTCCAACTTCATGTTTTAAATTTTTAATTTCTCTACTTAGTTATCAAAGAGTTATTTATATAATCAGTAACTGTTATGTACTTTACTAATTTTTAATAATAGAATAATATGTGATACGGGAGCTCTGGTAGCTTGTTGTTGTTGTTGTGTGCCGTCGAGTCGGACCCGACTCATAGCGACCCCTCCTTGGGTTTCCGAGGCAGTATCACTACGGAAGTAGATTGCCCCATCTTCCTTCTGAGGAGTGGCTGGTGGGTTTGAACCGCCAGCCTTCTGGTTAGCAGTCAAGTGCCTTAGCCACTGTGCTACCAGAGCTCCTAAGGTATTTGACTGCTAATCAGAAGGCTGGTGGTTCAAACCCACCAGCCACTCCTCAGGAAGAAGATTGAGCAATATACTTCCATAGTGATAATGCCTCGGAAATCCAAGGAGGGGTCATTATGAGTCGGATCTGACTCAATGGCTGTGAGTTTTATGTGATACACTTATAAATTACTTAAATGTAATATTTCTTAAATTATATGAATACCAACAACAAAAATTGTTTTGTTAAATCTTTCTACATTAAATTACATTATTAGTTACAACATTATTAGTAACTGAGAGGATGATTTTTTTTTTATTTTTTTCCTTACTTTCCTTTAATTTCTACTTAATTCTCAAAAGTTGTTGATACAAGTTCACAAATACTACTTGCCACAATTTGTAGCTAAAACACTAGAAAATTTGACAAAATCAGCAACTCTAAAGACACCAGTAGCAATGAAAAGAGCAGTGTGTACTTGTCACACATGCAGAAAATACCATGTGATTTGAAGCATCACTGCAATTGGATAGCATGACAGTTCTGATTGGAGTGCATTAGAAAATTCAAAAAGTAAATTAGTATAGAGTTTTTGACTTGTAGATATATTGATACATGTAAGCTGGGCTTACAAAAATTGTTTTGTCATTAAAACTAACTTCAGGTATATTTTTATTAAAAAATAATAAATTTCTGCTGAATAACTGTACAAAATTTTTAAGACACTTATTTTGGCATCACCACCTCTGAGAGTGTCACCCAGTGTGGTCTCCACCCACTGCACCCCCCTAGTGATGCCACCACCCTTGCAGAATACAGGCATGATGGGACCTTTATGAGAGCTTTTTTTTCCCTGGAGAACTAGAAGGCAATGTGGTGAGAAGTGATGGATTAACAGTAGAATTTTGAGTGGAAAACACCAAACATCATTCAATATGGATGCAGATATCTGAAGGCTTCAAAATATCCAGGTGAAGCTATATAAAGGATCAAATGGGATAGCCAGGTATCCCAAGAACCGTGTAAATTTCAGAGCAAATCTGGGATAAAGACTAAGAGGAGGAAAGAAGCATAGTGAAGCTGTATTAGTGTTAGCAAAGTTCAGAAGAATATCTGCGCAGGTAGCCACATAGAATCAAAGGAAAAAATCTGTGTAAGTCTACTTTACCCAATGAATGGAGGAAGGGGAGGTTGCATAGATTTGTGACTCCTCTAGGAAAACATGGCACATTGAAGGTCTTGGGCGCTGGCCAATTGAATTAGCAAGTATTGCTCCCTTTAGGGCAGTTGGAAAAGAGATTGTGAAAAGAAGAAAGCCTAGTGCGGGGAGAGGGACAGATGGCACCAGGACTATTGTTTCCCTCTTGTCCCCTGATCTAGCTATCATCTAAAATGACTTCAGTGTTCAAGAAATTGAACCATAGCTCAACAGCTTCTCCACCTCTTCAACTCTAATCACTTTAACTTACCTATACAGCAACCTTCCTGCTAGTGTCAAATGCTAAATAAGGTCATGAACAAGAACATTCCACCTTTGAAATTCCTAACACCAATTACCTTCTCAGCAATAGAACCTTCTGTCTTTGCTAAGAGTGCTTTTGAGCTTTCTCTTTCAATTCTCTCTCTCTCTCTCTCTCTCTCTCTCCCTTCCTTCGACCCTCCTCCCTTCCCTCCTCTCTTTTCTGTCTTTCACTCTCTCTAAAACACCCTATCCTTAGGTTACATTCAGCTCTTCCAGTTTGTTGACCATTCCATTTGCTCACTATTGCTGTAAAGAGGCAGCAGATGTAATGATGGAGAACAAATGCAGTGATTAAGAATAAG
>NW_006921727.1:2860103-2861198 GCF_000298275.1 Orycteropus afer afer
TAGAAAGCAGAGAATACCCGAAAATACGTTTACCTGTGGGTTATTGACTATGTAAAGGCATTCAACAGTGTGGATCCCAACAAATTAGGAACATTGTGATGAACGGAAATTCTAGAACACTTAAGTGTGCTCACGCAGAATTTGCACATCAACCAAGAGACAGCTGTTCAAACAGAACAAGTGAATACTGCATGGTTTAAAATCAGTTAATGTGTTCATCTGATTGTATCCTTTCACTGTACTTAATCTGTAGGCTGAGCAAATAATCTGAAAAGCTGGAATATATGAAGAACAGGACATCAGAATTGGAGAAAGACTTATTAACAACTTGTGATAGGCAAATGCTTACTTACTGAAAGTAAACAGGACTTGAAGCACTTACTGATGAAGATCAAAAACTACAGCCTTCAGTATGGATTACACCTCAACATAAAGGAAAAAAAATCCTTATAACTGGACCAATAAGCATCATGATTTATGGAAAAAGATTGAAGTTGTTAAGTCACAAATTTACATAATATGTTTGAAATAAAATTCACTGTTTTCCCCAAAAACTTGCTGCTCCTTCCTGTGTTCCTTATGAGCATAATGTTCTAGTGTCATTCCATAGTTTATGACAATAATCTTACAGGAGGGTTTCTCACTCTTGGCACTACTGACATTTTAGACTGGCTAACTCTTCATGAGCGTGCTCTCCTGTGCACTGCAGGATGCTCACCAGCATCTCCGACTTCTACCCTCTAGTCAACATGCTCTGTGTGCTGCCCCCATCCCCACCCCCACCCCCCCTACAGGAATCAAAAATATCTCCAGACATCACCAAATGTCCTCTGGAGAGCAAAAACTGCCCCTACTGGGAACCACTGACTGAAAGACATCCATGACTCTTCTCTTTCATTTATTCCCCATTTCCTTCAATAGCTTCAACTTTTTATCCCCCCTAATAATAATACCCCCAAAAATTGAACATGTCCAACATCTCAGGCACTGTGCTAGATCTTTAACGTACATTGACTCCTGGATTCCTACATTCCAGGAATACTTTTTTGATTATCATGCCCATTTAAAATATGATTAAACACCTTTACAGGGATT
>NW_006921727.1:2862263-2864827 GCF_000298275.1 Orycteropus afer afer
TTCCTAATGTTATCATGGTGGTCACAGACTCTTTCTGTATAGCCTTCCCCTTACCCATGTCAGCGTGTGGGTCCCAACAGGCCTGAAATTAATCCACCCCATTCCCTCTCCATCCCGGTAACCTACTAAGTGAGTTCCATTTCCCAAGCAAACGCTTCTTTGTCTTTTTACAGTAATGGGCTCATACAGTACTTTTCTTTCTGCGATTGGCTTATTTCACTCAGCATAATATCCTCCAGGTTCATCCACACTGTGAGATGATTCACATATGCCTCATTGTTCTTTAATGTGGCATAGTATTCCATTGTGTGCATGTACCATAATTTAGTTATCCACTCATCTGTTGATGGGCATTTAGGTTGTTTCCATCTCTTTACTATAGTGAATTATGCTGTGATGAACATAGGTGTACATATGTCTGTTCATGCACTATCTCTCACCTCTTTAAGATATGTTCCTAGTAATGGAATTGCTGGGTCAAATGGTATTTCTATTACTTTTTAAGGAAATGCCATACCATATGCCACAATGGTTGTACCATTTTACAATCTCACCAGCAGTGCACAAGAGTTCCAATCTCTCCACAACCTTCCCAGCATTTGTTATTTTCTGACCTGTTGAACTTTGCTATTATTGCTGGGGTGAGATGATATTTCATCGTTGTTTTGATTTGCAGCTCTCTAAGGACTAATGATGGCGAGCAATTTTTCATGTATATCTTCTTTGGTGAAGTGTCTGATCAAGTCTTTAGCCCATTTGTAAATTGGGTTATTTGTCTTTTTGGTGTTGAGGTGTTGAAGTTTTCTACAAATTTTGGAGGTAAGTCCTTTATCAGATATGTCATAGGCAAATATTTTCTCCCAATCTGTACGTTCTCTTTTTACCCTTTCGATGAAGTCTTTCGATGCACATAAGAATTTAATTTTTAAAAGGTCCCAATCATCTAGCTTCTCTTCTATCTCCTGTGCATGCTGGGTTATGCTTGATAGTATATTTATGCTGTAAATTGCCCCTATTTTATCTTTGATGAATTTTATAGTTTTGGGTTTTACATTTAAGTCTTTGATCCAGCTTCAGTTTGGTTTTGTGTATGGGGTGAGGTATGGGTCTTGTTTCATTTTTCTACAGGTGGATATCCAGTTTTGCCAGCACCATTTGTTAAAGAAGCTGTCTCTTCCCTTTTGCACCTTTGTCAAAGATCAGCTGTCCATAGATGGATGGGTCTATATCTGGACTTTTGATTCTGTTCCAGCTTTTGTTGTTCTTTTTCTAGTTGTTGTTGGAGTTGATGAGTTAGAGTGTTGATTTTGTTTCTTTCCTCTTTTTTGATGTATGCATTTATAGCTATAAACTGTCCTCTGAGTACTGCTTTCACTGTGTCCCATAGGTTTTGGTGTGATGTATCTTCATTCTCATTTGTTTCTAGGAAATTTTTTATTTCAGTTTTTATTTGTTCTATTAACCAGTAGTTTTTGAGTAGTGAATTGTTCAGCTTCCAAGTTTGATATTTTTTCCTTGATCTTCCTATTATTAATTTCTAATTTTATAGCATTGTGGTCCAAGAAGATGCTTTTTAGTATTTTAGTGCTTTTGAATTTATTGAGGCTTGTTTTAAATCCTAACATATGGTTCTACTGGAGAAGGATCTATGTGCACTGGAGAAAAATGTGAATTGTGCTTTTGTTGGGCGAAATCCTCTGTACATATCTATGAGGTCAAGTGGGTTGATTGTATTGTTGAGTTCTTCTGTATCTTTGTAGAGTTTTTTTCTAGTTGACCTGTCCTTTTTGAAAGTGGCGCATTAAAGTCTCCCACTACTATTGTAGAGTTGTCTATTGTGCCTTTTAATTCAATTACTATTTGCTTCATGTATTTTGGAGCACTTTCATTGGGTGCATAAATATTTATTATCGAAATGCTTCTTTGT
Organism: Orycteropus afer afer; assembly: GCF_000298275.1. Classification (NCBI taxonomy): domain Eukaryota; kingdom Metazoa; phylum Chordata; class Mammalia; order Tubulidentata; family Orycteropodidae; genus Orycteropus; species Orycteropus afer. The sequence continues at coordinate 2,864,191 of NW_006921727.1, forward strand.
CAATTGACCCTTTCAACATTATATAATATTATTCTTTGTCTCTTATGATGTTTCTCACCTAATGTCTATTTTATCAGAAATTAATATTGCCACTCCTGCTTTTTTTGATTACCATTGGCTTGATATATTTTTTTCCATCTCTTAACTCTCAATTTGTTTTTCTCTTTGTGTCTAAGATGGGTCTCTTGTAGCAGCATATTGATGTGTCTTCTTTTCTTATCCAGTCTACCACTGTTTTTCTCTTGATTGGTGCATTTAGTCCATTCACATTGAGTGTAATTAGTGATAGGTATGAAATGATTGCTGTCATTCTGTTGTGATTTTTTTTGTCATGTTGTTGGTGTTTCTTTGGTCCATATACTTTTCTGTGCTGAGTTCGATTTGTTGCCAAATGCTTCCTCTCTTTTCTTCATTGTTGGTTTTGTGCTTATTAAACCCAGATGTTTTCTTTCCTTCTGGATTTGCTTAGGGGGATTGTTACTTTTCTCTGTGGTTACCTTGACATACATTCTTGTCTCTACATTTTTAGAACAGCATGTTCTGTGAAGACATTGTCCTGTTTTCTTCTCCATTTGGAAGTTTGTACCTAGAGGTTTTATTCCCTCTAATAAGTTAGTTGCTGTTGTCATGTGCTGGT
>NW_006921727.1:2864927-2869515 GCF_000298275.1 Orycteropus afer afer
TCCATAGATGGATGGGTCTATATCTGGACTTTTGATTCTGTTCCAGCTTTTGTTGTTCTTTTTCTAGTTGTTGTTGGAGTTGATGAGTTAGAGTGTTGATTTTGTTTCTTTCCTCTTTTTTGATGTATGCATTTATAGCTATAAACTGTCCTCTGAGTACTGCTTTCACTGTGTCCCATAGGTTTTGGTGTGATGTATCTTCATTCTCATTTGTTTCTAGGAAATTTTTTATTTCAGTTTTTATTTGTTCTATTAACCAGTAGTTTTTGAGTAGTGAATTGTTCAGCTTCCAAGTTTGATATTTTTTCCTTGATCTTCCTATTATTAATTTCTAATTTTATAGCATTGTGGTCCAAGAAGATGCTTTTTAGTATTTTAGTGCTTTTGAATTTATTGAGGCTTGTTTTAAATCCTAACATATGGTTCTACTGGAGAAGGATCTATGTGCACTGGAGAAAAATGTGAATTGTGCTTTTGTTGGGCGAAATCCTCTGTACATATCTATGAGGTCAAGTGGGTTGATTGTATTGTTGAGTTCTTCTGTATCTTTGTAGAGTTTTTTTCTAGTTGACCTGTCCTTTTTGAAAGTGGCGCATTAAAGTCTCCCACTACTATTGTAGAGTTGTCTATTGTGCCTTTTAATTCAATTACTATTTGCTTCATGTATTTTGGAGCACTTTCATTGGGTGCATAAATATTTATTATCGAAATGCTTCTTTGTCAATTGACCCTTTCAACATTATATAATATTATTCTTTGTCTCTTATGATGTTTCTCACCTAATGTCTATTTTATCAGAAATTAATATTGCCACTCCTGCTTTTTTTGATTACCATTGGCTTGATATATTTTTTTCCATCTCTTAACTCTCAATTTGTTTTTCTCTTTGTGTCTAAGATGGGTCTCTTGTAGCAGCATATTGATGTGTCTTCTTTTCTTATCCAGTCTACCACTGTTTTTCTCTTGATTGGTGCATTTAGTCCATTCACATTGAGTGTAATTAGTGATAGGTATGAAATGATTGCTGTCATTCTGTTGTGATTTTTTTTGTCATGTTGTTGGTGTTTCTTTGGTCCATATACTTTTCTGTGCTGAGTTCGATTTGTTGCCAAATGCTTCCTCTCTTTTCTTCATTGTTGGTTTTGTGCTTATTAAACCCAGATGTTTTCTTTCCTTCTGGATTTGCTTAGGGGGATTGTTACTTTTCTCTGTGGTTACCTTGACATACATTCTTGTCTCTACATTTTTAGAACAGCATGTTCTGTGAAGACATTGTCCTGTTTTCTTCTCCATTTGGAAGTTTGTACCTAGAGGTTTTATTCCCTCTAATAAGTTAGTTGCTGTTGTCATGTGCTGGTGGACTTCCTTAGTTTTTAGTGTACAATGTTTTATGGTCTTATTTTGAGTTTCTATTTCTTATTTGGTTTTAGTGTTGATGCCACGTATCCTGATTTTGTTGATCTCTGTTGTGGGTTCTACATTGGAAGGACTTCCTTAAGCATTTCTTGTAGGGTTGGTCTGGTTTTCACAAAATCCCTTAATTTCTGTTTGTCTGGGAATGCCTTGATTTCACTGTTATATATTTTTAATGGATAATTTGTCTGGATATCGGATTCTTGGTTGGAAGTTCTTTTCCTTCAGTGTTTTATATATGCTGTCCCATTGCCTTCTTGCCTGCATGGTTTCTGCTGAGTAATCAGAGCTTGTTGTTGTTGTTGCTATGTGCTGTCGAGTTGGACCCAACTCATAGCAACCCCTCCTTAGGTTTCCGAGGCAGTATCACTATGGAAGTAGATTGCCCCATCTTCCTTCCAAGGGGTGGCTGGTGGGTTTGAACCGCCAGTCTTCTGGTTAGCAGTCAAGTGCCTTTGATTATTATAAGTAATATTTCTTTTGTCCCAGGCAGCTTGCAAAATTTTTTCTTTGTCTTTAGTGTTGGAGAGTTCGATTATAATATGCACAGTGTTTTTCTCTTGGGATTTATCTTGTTTCTATGAGCTTCTTGGACAAATATATTTTCTTCTTTCATGATATGGGAGAAGGTTTCTGTTAGTAGGTCTTCCACTATTTTCTCAGTGGTTTTCTTCATCTCTTCTTGTTCTGGAATTCCAGTAAGTCGTGTGTTGTTTCGTTTCATGTCACCCCATATAACTCTTAGGTTCTCTTCATTTCTCTTAAATCTTTGTTCTGATTTTTCTTTATACAGGCTAGTGTTCAAAGATTTGTCTTCTAGTTGGGATATGCATACTTCAGCCAGTTCTATCCTACTCTTTTGTGCTTCTACTGTATTGTGTAATTCTGTAATTTTGGTACTCATCTTCTGGCTTTCTTACTGCTGTTTTTGTATGAGTTCTGATTGTACATTAACCTTGTTGTTTTGTTCTTGAATGATTTTCCTGAGTTCTTCCAGGTAACTGTCTGTGTTCTCCTTGCTTCTGTTTGGGGTTTCCTTAGACTCCTGTATAGCTCTATAAAGATATCTTTTAAATTCCTTCTCAGATAATTCTATTGCCTCCTCTTCCTCCATGTTTAATGAGACATTTGTGGTTTTGCTTCTAATCCTTTGTCTTGTTTTTTTTTTTGTTTGATTTGAGGTGGCCTGTTGTTTCCTAGACATTTTGAGGTTGTCTTTATTGGTTATGTATTGATTTGTTTTGTCTTGGTTTTATGATTTAATATTTTGAAAAGGTGGAGTTGGTGTATTTTATTGTTTTGTTTATTAATTAAGGTTTGCTGGGTTGCTCTGCAGTTTTCTTTGTGATGATGGAATCGTTATGTGGAATGTGGATATAGGTCTCTGTCATAAAGAGGGTTTAGAGTTTGAACTGGGAGTTATTATGGTAGCTGAATGTAATTTCTTCTACTTGATGAGTGAGGGTATTGGCAGAGAAGGTGGGAATGGAAGAGAAAGAAGGAAATCTCCACATTGCTAGTGGCAGTTTCTAGGGCTTTGAGTGGTCTGCTAACGATGACATTGTACTGTCATTCAACAAGCATGCAGCTCAAGTTCAGCAAAGACTCCAGTTGTTAGGGGTCATCACCAGAGATCTCTCAACTTGGTTTCAGTGGTACTGGAGTCAGATGAATGCCCACTCACACCCAGTAGTCCCAAGATTACTGATAAAGTCAAGTGTGGGCTCCTCAGTGCCAAAATGCTGGCCCAATCCCATTCAGTGATTCACTGCAGGGGCTCCTCCCCAGGCCCACCCTCTTGCACCACCAGTGGACTCTCTGCTCAGGTTTCAGTGGCACTGGAAGTGCCCACTCACACCCAGCTGACCCAAGTTACCAATAAAAGCAGTTACTGAAGGTAGATCCTTGGGGTGATCGCTGGTATGTTGGTGTGGTCACTGGTATGCTGGTGTGGTGTGTCTTCTTCCTTAACCCAGGGAAGTCTCAGATTGGCTTTCTCACCTGCTGGTCAGCACTCCCCAATGGCCTTTGTCACCTGCCAGTCAGCCCTCCACAGGGTAGATCTGTTCTTGTTATTTTTTTCCCCCTGTCCCTTTCTCCTTTCTAATCCTAGTCCCCTGAGTTTGACATACTCTGACTCAGTGAGCTGTTCAGAGCACCAGAGTCCCTAATTCAAATTGCTGTACCTAGTTTTTCAGGCACTAATTACCATGGTGACTACTGACAAGATTTCATTTTGAATCCAGAAAGTATTTGAACTTATTTAACTTGGAAGTCTGTACATTTTGCATCATATTACACTAACTGCTTTATATTTCCCTGTCCCCTCATCTCTATTTCACAGCCTTGGTTCAGACTTTCATCCTTTTTTGCCAAACAGGTATCCATAACATGTTAATATGGCTCCTTGCTTCTAGCCAGTAAATACATGACACAGGAGTCTTTTACCCCACAAGTTGGATCACATCATTCCTCTCCATAAAATTTATATATATATATATATATATATACACACACACACTACATTATACTATAGTATCTTGAATTACACATTAATGGTTTCATACAAGTGTTTTCCTCAACAAGATTGGAAATTTGAAGGGAGAAAAGTATTTATTTTTGGTACCTCTCTCTTCCTATCTTACCAAACCTCTCCATAATCAATAAAATTAATTTATTATAGAGCTGGAATTCTCTTGTATCAGCTTTTTGCAATATTATGCTTTTTGATAAACTGGGGTGGAGGAAGACAGAGGTGCCTAATCTTAATGGGTAAGAGAAGTAGGTTATGGAGGGCAGTACCCTATGCATTTCCCAGTTATTAATTCTATTACATCCTTGTATATGTTATATCACTTCCTGTTGATTCTTTTATATCTACTCTTTGGACATTTTGTCTCAGGTTAATGACAGTGCTAACAAACAGTGTTAGTGTTTTTACATGTCATGGGTACTTTATATCTAAAAACATGTTTTACACTATATATAATATCAAATAAAATAACAAAGAAAAAATATCACAGGTCTTTTTCCTCCAACTCTGTCAGTTAATATCATGTGGAATTCATAGGAAAAAAAAAAAAAAGCACATTGCAAGTCTATTGATTTAAAATTTGTTCAAGGACCTGGTGGACTGCTGTTTACTCTGTGGGCATGCAAATAATCACAGAGCTGC
>NW_006921727.1:2878545-2889083 GCF_000298275.1 Orycteropus afer afer
GAGGAGGTAACTATGGGGAGGAAGTGGGAGGGGAGCTGCTGCATTGTAAATTTTGGTCAATGACATGAGACAATGTATATGTGAACTGCTGTATGAAAAGTGAATTTACTCTGTAAATCTTCACCCAAATCCTAATTAAAAAAAAAAAGAAAAGAATCTAAGCAGAAGATAAGTGTTTACAAATCATGAAGTAGGCTTGGTAAGTATTGAGTGAAATTTCTGGAACAACTGAACTGTATTCCTAAGTATATTGAAGGTTTTAAGAATAATCAATCAATCAAAAATAATTTGTTGGGATTCAATGTGAAGTACTCAAGCACAGGCATTAGATTCTGTATTTTAACCTCCATGAATATAGGGAAAGCGTGTCCATGAAAGATGAGATCATGAAGGGCTATTTCTTAAGCTGGTTTTCAAGGGATGGAAGCACCAGTTTTTTAAATATTCAGCCATAAATTAAGCAAATGCTTAATTTATGTAAAGCAGATGTTAAAACACATGAGACAATTTACTACAGGTGCTCCTTACTGTATCAAGTAAAGCATTTCTAAAAAAATGTCAAATTTCTATGAATTTAATATTTCTAGGATTTTTTTCCCAAAAAATCACCTCAAAAGATACTATTTTCAGTTTTTATTTCTTTTAAGTGATCAACGTTTCCTAATATTATAACTTTAAATTTCCTTTCCAAAGTATTTTCAGAGTTATTGGGAAATCTATTAAAAAAAAGAAAAAAGAATATAAGCAACAGATAAAAACATATCTTCTATAGACAGGTCACCTTAACAACAACTAATACGTAGAATGTTTGTTTTGTGCCAAGCATTATATAGATTAAATAAGTTGATTCTCACAACAAACATATGAGTTAAATGCTACTACTGTTCCCTTCTACAAATGAAACAATTGAGATGTAATTTCTATAAATGTTGACTAATTTGTCCAAAGTCACACAGCCAGTAAGCAGCAGAACTAGTTTTGAGCATCTGCTCTTAATCACTGTCCTCTGCTCCAGGAGATGTACACAGGTGTGCAATAATTAACACATGCTTTGGTTTCTCCATGATTCCTCTGAATTTCAACTACAAGCTCCCATCCAACCAAGCTGTTTCTTGAGTCTTCCCTCATGCACACTCCCCAGCATTGTGCTAGTTCTTAAGATTGTAAAGATTGTCCAACATCAGTGAGGCTTGTCTCATTATTGACCACTTATGCATTAATTTGCCCCAGTCATGTAGTTGTATCAAATTCCCTTGTCTGCTGTTTCTGTGACAATCGGGGATATGGAAGGCTTGAGCACAGCCTCCCCAGTGTCCCATAGGGTCATGTTCCCCGATGCTCTCCAGGGTTGTCCACCCTCAGTCCTGCCACATCTCAGGTATGGCCAAGGTACAGGAAAAGTCATAAAACCTCCCTGTGATAGTTGGAGCTGTGTGTCAACTTGGTTGGACCACAGTTCTGTGTGGTTTAATCTGTTGTGATGTGGTTATTCCCATGATAGGATCAGATGATTATGTTTTGAACAGCTAATCTGTTAAAAGGGAGTTTCCCTAGGGGTGTGGCCTGCTTCCAGTATATCTATGGCCATCCTGGGAAAAGAGACATTCCTCTGTAGATCGGGATTCTGTTGTGCTGCCTACAACTGTCTGTGAGCAAACAAACCACCATTCAGCCTGGAGATCTTGGATTTGTCATTCGTTGGAGTCAACAGCCGGTACACTGTCTGCCAGCTCTGAGCTCCTCAGCCTCTGCAGCTGCAAGAGTTGGGAAAAGCCTCCAGCTTGACGTTTGATCCAAGAACTTTGGACTTGCCAGCTTCTATAGGTGTGTGAGCCATTTTTCTAAGATAAATTTTTCTCCCTCTCTCTCTATATATATGTATGCTTTACTGGTTTTGTTTCTCTAGAGAACCCAGTCTAACACACTCCCTATTTTGCTCAATTGGTTTATGCTCTGGAAAAATAGAATGGATATCCTAGAAATGAATTTTCCCTGAACCATGAAGAAACAGGGCCTACCATCTGTTTGTATTAGGAAAGGAAAGAGAAGGGAAGATCTGAGCATGTGGTACAGCCACACATGGATCCTAGCTATTAAGTAAGTAACAACTGAGGGTGTTAAGGAGGGAGAAATTTGGACTCCATTAAAATGAAAAGGAATGCCAGGATAACTAGATTAATCCTGGGTACCAATGATGCTGAGATAAGTAAGTTGTTATTGTAGGTGCAGTTGGGTCAGTTTTAACTCAGTGACAGAGTAGAACTGTCCCAAAGGATTTTCTATATTGTAATCTTTACAGAAGCAGATTCATCAGGTATTTCTCCCAAAGAGCCACTGGGTGTGTTCAAACCACCATATCTTTTGGTTGGCAACTAAGTACTTAACATTTGCATTACTAGGGCTCTTTGAGAGATAAGCATAACCTCTTTATAGATGGCATGAAGTGGCAGTGACTAAACATGAGGAAACAGTTGTGCTTTTTTTGTGGACAATCTTCCCAAGGTCATTGGGAGAGACCAGGACTTGATCCTAAATGAGAACCATATTGCCCAGTCCTTCATCAGCCACCTGAGAATGGGGACCCATCACCTTGGCTGAAATTGCATGGACCCTCCCTCCCTATAATCCTGAGTAGCTGGTCTATACTCTGGTAGGAACGGAGGGAAGAAGTGTCTGTAAATATGCAATGATGAAAGAATCTGTGGTTTGTGATCTTTCTACGCTTCCTCTCAACCTACGATGACCAAATTTATGACCCTAAAATGTAAAAAAAAAAAAAAAAAGAGCCATTTTGTATTTATCTTCACAAATATTGGAAGCTAAAGACAATGCCTAAGTTAACTGTAAGTCTCCCCACCAAATATAAAAAGCCAAAAAGATATTGAGCTTGAAATAATAACTATCAACACAGTTGTTTTCCCTAAACAGTGAGAGAAAAGGTGCTCAGAAACAGGAGAAACTAGATTCTGATAAAGATCAGCACAACACCCTAAGAACTCAGAACAGCACCTGCCCCATAATAGCTGACTGATAAATATTTGATGTTTGAATGAATGACTGAATCAACCGAATAAAGAACTTAGACTCTGACTTGGACCTAGATATGAAAAAATATAGCATCTTCCGCCCTCTATAAAGCTGCAGCCTGATCACTGTATTGCACACATTAGTTTGAGAGGAAAACAGATATTGGAATTACTGTCCCACAGGCCCTGGGAAAAAGGAAAAGCAACTCTTGTTTCTTTCTTCCATGTCTTGGAGAGGACAGAGCTGTAATAGCTAAGATTAGGTTGAGCCGTGAATAAAATTTTATATGAGATTAGCTCAGACAGGATAGATGTTTGTTTCTCTCTGATGTAAAATTTGAGAAGGTGACAATCTAGAGCTATGTGATGGCTTTTCTCCACAGGGCACGTTTTTAACCTAAGAAGGTCTTGAGAATCCAAGCTTTATCTTGCAGCTCTGCCCATTCCCAAGATCACCTCAAGGTCCAAGATGGTAGTAGGTGCAGCCATCTGTACAATCAAAAGAAAGAAGGAAAGAAAAAAAATATTAATAAAAGCGGGAATGTGGAGCCAGCTTTCTGGAAGAATATTTCTAATACTGCCACAACCTTTATCCCATTGGCCAGAACTTAATCAAAAGGACAAAACTCAGTATAGAAAAGTCTGGCAAATGGAGACTTTCTTATGGACAGCTATATGTCCATAAACATTCTATTAATACAACAGAAGGAGAAAATGGATATTGAGGTATAACAGCAGTCTTTAACAGCTACTATCCTCCTGAATGGAAATGGAACCCCAAAACACTAAGAAGTATGATAGTTGGAATTTCTGAAGGGCTTTTCTCTAAAGAACTCATCATTTACATATAACTCACCTAACAAAAGAAAAAAGCCAAATGCTATTACTTTATGCTTATAGAGTTAAAAGACTTGTGGAGGACTAAATCATGTATCAACTAATCTCAAGAATAACACTGGTTACTGCCACAAAAGAAAGCACAGAATTCAAAGATGTGGCCTAGTCAGTGGGGGTTGGAAAAACTTCCCTGAGCAAGAGATATTTGAACCAAGATCTGAGGCCTGGTGCCCAGTGGTGGAGATTGGAAGCACTCTGGGCAAAAAAAATACAGTATATGCAAAGGTTTTGAGGTGATAGGGAAGACAATATAACTAAGGAACAAAGCCTGGTGGTTAAAGTGAAATGAATGTTGATACAAGAAAAGTTAGAAGAAAAGATAGTGACCTGATTATAAAGTCATTGGAAATATTTTGGTTTTTAATCTAAGAACAACAACAAGAAATCTACTGAGGGATTTTACCATGAAGTGGTAGGGAGAGAAGGGTAGAAGGGGTGGAGTCTGACATGATTTTTTTTGCATTTTCATGAAAGCAGTATTTTATCTATCTTGCTTCCCACCATATTGTTCACACATAGTAGGCCCTAAGAATACATTTGTGAGCACACACAGACACTTAACCAAAGAAGATATTCAGGCAGGCAACAAATACTTGAAGAAATGGTCACAATCATTAGCCAATAGAGAGAGACAATGAAACAACAATGAAATATCATCTTATCCCAGCAATAATAGCAAAGTTCAACAAGACAGAAAACATTAAATGCTGACAAGAGTGTGGAAAGATTGGAAGTCTCATATACTGCTGGTGGGACTATAAAATCATACAACCACTGTGAAAAATAATATGGCTCTTTCTTAAAAAGTTGGAAATATAAATACTGTACAATCCACTAAATCCCACTACTAGGTATATGTCCTAGAGTAATAAGAGCCATGACATGATAGAAATATGCACACCCATGTTTATTGCAGCATTCTTCACAGTAGCAAAAAGATGGAAACAACCTAAATGCCTACCAGTGGATGAATGGCCAAACAAACTATGGTACTTAAACACAATGGAATACTATGCAATGTTAAAGAATAACAATGAATAAGAATAACAATGAATCTGCAAAACATAACATGGATGAACCTGGAGAACATTATATTGAGTGAAAGAAGTCAATTACAAAAGGACAAATACTGTGTGAAATCACTACTATAAAAAGTCAAGAAAAGGTTTACAGACAAGAAGAAACATTTTTTGATGGTTACCAGGAATGAGAGGGGAGAGGACAGAAAACATCACCAACTAAACTGTAGACATATATTAACTTGGGTGAAGGGAAAGGCAATATACAATAAGGGGCAGATCAGCACAATATAACCAAGGCAAAGGAAGACACTGGGAGATACACAAGAGTTACAGACAACAAAAGTAAATACTATTACATACATAATTCTACACTAATAGTAATAATAGACAATAATCTGTGAGTGAATACATAGGCAGGCATGCAAGCCAAACACCTATGGAAAGGTGAAAGGTGAATGGGATTACACATATGAGCAGAGGATATTTCTACATATGTATTTGTATGTACTGCTATACTGTATGTATATATATATATATGTATGTATGTATATGCTAGAGCAAAGAGGGAGCAAAGTTTTGAAAACTTCTTTGCCATAACCAAACACTGAGGAAATGAGTCACTGGGTTAAGGGATTAGGATCACTGTCTCAGGGGACCTCTAGGTCAATTGACATAACATAGTTCACAAAGACAATATTTTACATCCTACTGGGGTGAATCACAACTGGGGTCTCAAAAGCTGTCAAGTGGCCATCTAAGATGTAATTACTGCCTCTCCCCACCCAGAGTAAAGAGAGTGGAGAAAATCAAAGACTCAAGGAAACAATTATCCCAAAGGACTAATGCACTACAGCCTCCACTACCTGGAGATCAGAAGAACTAGATGGTGCCCAGCTACCACTATTGACCACCTTTGATCAGTACCACAGAATGTCCTGGAAAGAATGGGAGAAAAATGCAGAACAAAATTCAAAATCATGAGGAAGACTAGACTAACTGGTCTGATGGAGACTGGTGGAACCCCTGAGACTATAACCCCTAACACCCTTCAAACTTGAAACTGAATCTACCCCCAGGGATTACCTTTCAGCTAAACAACATGAAGGTCTATAAAGTGAACAGTAACACTCATGAGGAATGTATCTTCAGAACTATTAACCACATGAAACCAAAAGGGCAGCATTTGCCCTAAAACAAACTCAGATGGCAGGAAGAGGCAGGAAAGAAAGACAAATGGATATGGGGAATCATGGAGCAAGTGAGAAGACTGCTGATATATTGAGTTAACTGCAACTAATGTTAAAAAAAATGTGTACAAATTGTTGAGTGGAAAACTAATTTGCTCTGTGTACTTTCACCCATACCACAATAAAACAAAACAAAAAATATATATTTGTGAGATGAATTAATACAATAGTAGATGACTTTTGAGAATATCATTCGGGCTGCAGTGTGCAGAATAGAGATTAGAGGATGAGCAAAGGGTGCAAGAGAGGCTGATTAAGGAATTATTCAAGAACTAAATAGAAGGACTTGGTTATGGATTGAATATAGCCAGGGGGAAGAGGAAGGTATCAGAATAGCTTCTAGGCTTCTGGCATGAGCCACTGGGCAGATGACAGCCTCATTCATTGAGACCGGGAAAAGGGCCAGGTTTGAGGAGGAAGGTCACATCGTGTCACCAGAAGTAGCTTCCATTTATACAACCACAAGCTGTGAATTCTGTCTAAAAGGGTAGCAGAACATAATAAAAATACATCCAAATGAGTCCAAGCTGCAAATCTGGAGTGAGAAGTAGCTGGAGGCTTCCTGACCCAGTCCTATTCCTTCAGCTTTGAAAGTCATCATGAGAAGCTAAAATAAAATCTCCCCATGATCCCTTATCTTCAGCATTTGTGCAAAGGTAATACAGGGCTCAAATAAATATGAAAAATCAGTGTGTGGTGACTGGATGTACAAGAGAGGTAAAGTTGTTCAAAGTGCATTCATTGGCTTGGTAACCATAGAGGCAATGTGGGCTAAGGGTATGTCTAAGAGTTTCAGGCCTTTTGAAAAAATAGATCACCAACTAGTAGAGTTACCACCTCACTGAACAAGTTGCCTTTCTGAGAAACTGCAGAATTGCTGGCAGGGTTATGGCTCAGTGCTCCTTTTCACCACTCTCCACTCTAACCTACTACCACAGCAACCAAAAACATACATAAAATTCACAGAGTGACCAAAGAGCTGGTTTGGACAATTTATTATATCCCAGTGACCTTTTGGTTTCATTTGGTCTGAGACAGCTAGACTGTAAGGCTTGATAATATGGTTCTGTCCAGGGAAGGAAAACTTATGACCTAGTAATAACATGGGCATAAAATGAACTGCTTTCATAGGCTGGGAGATTTTCATGTACTTTAAAAATCCTAAGTCTTCAATCCATGTATCCAGGAATTCATCTAAAGTGAGTGATGTTGATAAAATATCCTTACCTCTTGCGCCCTGCTTTATTCTTCTACAGAACAGTAATTTTCCAAAACTAAAATCTCATGGTTTCTCTAAGGTAAGAATGATTGACAACATTTTACACTACAGATGGCTGAGCAGATGTGAGCATAGGTATGATCTCTCACTGCAGACAACCTGGCCAACCAGAGAGGAGCTGAAAATTGCACTCTGAAGCAATTACGTCTTCTATCCAGGAAGATGAGAGATCTAACTTGTAGAAAATAGTCCCATTTTTAACCATGTTGAAATGCATAATTAGGCTATCCTTGAGCTTAATCAGGTATTACCCACATCTACAACTAATATTTCCACCTCTATGAGCTAAGCAGGGAGCTCCAGTTCATGAAATCCTTTGCTTAAACAATATTAGAGATTAAGAGCACAGTCTTTGGAGACAAACAAACCTGATGTTGGATCCCTGCTCTGCCTGTGGAAATGTAGGCAAATCTCTAAGGCTCAGGTGGCTCATCCAGAAAATGATAATAATATTTCCTACTTCAAAAGGATATTGTAAGCACAAATACTATGCCAAGCACAGTATTTTCCATATACCAATAGCCATGACAGTACTAGTAATTCTAAATATTAGTAATTAGAATTACTAATTCTAATTAATTTAAATCATAATACAAACACACCTCATTGTTACTCTAGATCAAAATTAATAATGTACAGCATAATGAATTGCCAAAATTCCTACCAAAGCACAAGATGTAACTTGGTAAATCTGGAATTTACCATCCAACACAAGCAGATGTAAGGATGATATTTTAATTTTTCTGTTTGTTCCTCTTAAAAAGGGGCAAAGTATTTGTTACACTACATAAAATAGAATGCGTATTTTGAGATTTAAATTCATGACCCTTGAATAAAATGTCTCTCAGGAAAATCTGCCATATACCCCTTGGTGAAGTGCCTGACCTGCTTCGAAGAAGTTTGGTAAGGAAGCAACAAGAACGTTGGAGCCAGATAGGGCTGAGGCTTGAATTTTGGCTCCCTTTCTTATTTCCTGAGGCTTTAAATTTCCCACATGTAGAACTTAAATAAAAATACATTATTTACAAGGTTTGCTTCCATTTCCTCTCTCCCACCCATCTTTATCTCCCATCTCACCACTTCAGGCTTAATAAGTCCCTAGGTGTATTATAAGATACTGTCTGAACAAATATACAATTTTAAACATATTTATAGAATTTGGTGTCAGACATCATGGTAGAAACTATATTACCAAAAGATAGCTTAATTTGAAAAATTTACTTAAAAGTTACTCAATCTGTCTGATCACTTATCTACAAAAGGGAGAAGTATTAATAGCACTTATCATATCAGAAGTAAATGAGTTAAGTGCTATGAACAGTGCTTGTCATGTAGTAAGCCATTCAATAATTATTAGTCATTGTTTGGATCCTTGACTAGACTAAAATTTGATGAGAACAAGTTCTTTTCTCACCTACCATGGAATCTGGCCAGTAGCAAGGCAGAAGTCCAAGTGTTAGACATAGTACACCAACCAGAAACAAGAACAGCTGGCTGAGTTGAGTCATCTAAGCTACTGAGTAGATTGTCCTTCAATTCTCCTTTAAGCTGTAGCTGGTCCCAGGGACCAGGGCAGAGATAAGCACATGGAGAACTTAACAGCTGTGAGGAATAGAGAAATATAGAGGCAAGAAGCCCCAGATAGTTCTTGCACTGCCAATTTTCAAAAGATTCCATGGAGAAAATGGTTGCTCCTTTTTTTCCCACAAAAGTCAATCTTAAATAAAACAACTTTTTTAAATTATATATTTATTAGGTAATCATACATTTATAAGTGATTCAAAGAACTGAAGAAATTTGAAAAATTTGACAAAGACAGATGGGCAACCTGAGACAAAGGCAGATTAGATTTAGAAGAGAGGATATGGAAAATCACACACAGGCAGATGACTCCCTGAGAGTCATGTAGTTGGAGAGCATAAAAGACACGAAAAGTAATTTTATTTGTCTCATGTTAACTGCTATTCACCATTTTCTTTTGAGGTTCCCCACAGTACTGAGGAATCAACCACAAGGCTAAATAATGCTCCATATTTGGCCACTGACACAAGAGAGAATACAACAAAGAAACTGTCTAAGTGAAAAAACTCTGTTCCTTAGAAGAGAAAAAGCAGTTCCTTAAAAGTCTTGATGGGAGTTGTGGAGTTAAGCCAAGGGAGTCAAAACGTAAGAGTTCTCATAATGCAGTGGTGGAAATTAATTTGATAAATTTTTGATCATATATTTTTCTATCTTCATTGTCATTATAGATGTAAAGCTCAAAGAAAGGCAAGATTCATTTCAGGGATCAAAACATATTTTACTTTGTTGTGTTACATGTTTTACACGAAGATGACATGTTTATTACGTTTCAAGCAGTATGTCATCAACTGAAAGGTAAAATTTGAGATATAAACTCTATTCAGTGGGAACTGATGTGCTATAGGGACACTTTGATGGTAGGAATGTTTAAGTATTATTCACTACTGTGAACCTAGCAAAGTATCTCACCTATAGAAGATTCTCCGTTAAAAGTGACTAAAAGAAAAGAAGAAAGGTGGCAGAGGAAGGGGACAGCAAGCTGTAATTAATCAGGCAAAACTTCATAGAGAAGGATGGTTTAACTCTGTATTTTGTTGAAACTTGAAAAATTCTCACTGATGTTAAAAGCACTTTTATTCATCCTGTGCAGAAAAGAGTTAGCATACCAGATCTGAGAACTATCTATCCTTAAAAAAAAAAATTATAAGGTTGATTTTTGGCTGGAATATGGGGACTTGACTGGTAAACCATTTCTTACATGATATAAAACTTTCTCCAACTGGTAAGAATGGTTCCTTGTGCCTAAACTATACATTTTTATATAGTTTTATATCTGATTTCCTTTTGGAAATCTAGAATTTTGGTACATGTGATAGTTGGAGCTGTGTGTCAACTTGTCTGGACCCCAGTTCTGTGTGGTTGTTCCCATGATGGGATCAGATGACTGTGTTCTGAGTGGCCAATCTGCCCAAGGGGAGTTTCCCTAGGGGTGTGGCCTGCTTCCAAGATATCCAGGGACATCCTGGGAAGAGAGACATTCTTTGAG
>NW_006921727.1:2889183-2921977 GCF_000298275.1 Orycteropus afer afer
CCTGGTGTGTGGACTACAAACTTCTGTGAGGGAGCAGCCCACCGCTCGGCCTGGAGATCTTGGATTCGTCTTTTGTTGGAGTCAACAACCAGTGTACTGCCTGCCAGCCTTGAATTTCTCAGCCCCCTGTGCTTGCAGAAGCTAAGGCTGCCGCCAGCCCAAACTTTCCTCCAGGGACTTTGGACTTGCCGGCTTCTATACGTTTGTGAGCCATTTTCCTAAGATAAATTTCTCTCTCCTGGCAGACAATTTTTCACACATGATGTCATAATTCATTGATGGAGGACTTAAGCTTGTCCTGTGTGACTCCAATGGGAGAAGATTCTTGGAAGTTTTGCTTAGTTTCCTGCAGACATTACCCCATGTATCTTTTCCCTCTGCTAATTTTGGATTTTGTCCTTTTGTTGTACTAAGTATTGGCCATATGTAAGACTATATGCTGAGTCCTGTGAACTCTTGTAGTCAATCACTAAAAGTTGGAATGATCTCAGAGACCTCCAACATAGAGCCAAAGATGTATTAGGTACAGAACTAAGTACTGCCTGGAAATTTCAAGTCTATTGATAAACTTTCAAGTCTATTGATAAAGAGATATGTCTCAAATGATCATACAATAAAAGCAGAATACAAGTGTAATAAAAATCAAAAACCTATTGCCATTAAGTCAATTCTGAATCAGAGCAACATTTTAAGTCAGAGTAAAACTGTTCCCTTGGGTTTCCAGGGCTATAAATCTTTATGAAAGCAGACTGCTTCATCTTTCTCCTGTGGAGCAGCTTGTGGGTTTGAACTGCCAACGTTTTGGTTAACAGCCAAATGTTTTAACCACTATATCACCAGAGCTGCTACAAATGTAATAGGTCCTATAAAGAAGGAGGTCATGATGCCATGAGGTATATAATAAGAAATTTGGCCCAACCCAAGAGGTCAGAAAGACTTCTCTAAGGAAGGGATAATGGGCAGCAATCAACTAGGACTACAGCAGACATCCCAAGTAGAGGTAATAGGCTATGAAAGTGTCCTGGGGTTGGTGGTTACTCTATCTGAGAAACTGAGGGAGACCATGATGAGAGATGAGATTAGAAAGGTAAGCAGGAGACTGTCTGTGCAGGACCTTGTGGCCCAGGTTAAAGAATTTGGCCTTTATTGTAATGGTATTGGGAATCTATCTAATATTTCATGTGATTTTATGTGTGTTTTCAAAAGATAGGTATGGATTGAAAGGTAACAAAACAATGTAGAAACAAAAATAACAGTGTAGATGGTAAGGTAGTACTTCAGGCCTGAGATTATGGAAAATTTGACTAGGGTGGTAACAGTAAAGAGTTGATAGATTCAGAGGGTAAAATACACAAGTTTTATTGAATTTGCTCTAAAGTATGAGGGTGAGAAAAGTGTTAAGAATTCTGAGTTGGCTGTATAGCATTATTCCATATTTGTTCCATTATTCCATAAATCAGGTGTGTATGAAAAACCACATATATTACTTTGTAAATAAAACTCTAACTCTAAGATCTCAACTTACTGGGCTACGAAAACTTCCTCCTTCCATTTCTTCCCCAGAGTGTGTCCAGTGTCAGACAGTCCTCCTGGTTCAGTGGTTACCTGCCCACATGGTTACCACTGAGCTGCCCATTGTTCCAGGCCCCTTCATCCTTTGGTTGCCAGAGTATTATGACTTCCAGGTCACAGGAACCTTTGATGAGGCTGGATCCAGCCTCCATAAGGACATCAAACAGTCAGTTGCCTGAGGGCTAGCCTTGTCCAAGAGTGCTATCATGGAAGTGCCACACAGGTCTCCTGCTAGGATCATCAGACTTCTCTCTTCCTTTCCTGATTGGTTTCCTCTCCTCCTTCCTCCCTCTTTGCTCTCAAAAGCTTCACCATTCAAATTCCACTCTACAACTGGTTTAAGCCATATTCAAAAACCAGCTCTAAATTCTAACTTACCCTACTTCAAGCCCAGTCAACATCCCTAAGGCTTACTCTCTTACTACACTATAGAGTCATAATTTTTAAATGAATGAGAAAGGAAAAGCATGAGGAGAACAAGCACAAGTCAACATTTCAATAGATTACATTTTACTACATTTCAATACTACATTTTACTGGATAAAGAATGGTACTATTTATTGAGGTAAGGAACACAGTAAGATAACTACTTTGTGAGACTGCAGGTCTGGTTTCTGGTGTGATGAGCTTGTGGTGTCTTTGAGATATCTATTATGATTGCAATATGATATACAAGCCTGGAGTTCTGTGGTTAACTTTTTGTAGTTGTTAGTTGCCGTCAAGTTGGTTCTGACTCCTAGCGACCCTATGTACAACAGAACTAAACTCTGCCCAGTCCTGAGCCATCTTTACAATCATTGCTATGTTTGAGCCTATTGGTATAGCCACTGTGTCAATCTACCTCACTGAGCGTCTTCCCCTTTTTCACTGATCCTCTACTTTACTAAGCATCACTTGTCCCTTCTGATAACATGACCAAAGTATGAGAAATGAAGTCTGGTCATTCTCACTTCTAAGGAGTATTCAAGATATCCTTCCTCCAAGACAGATTTGTTCATTCTTCTGGCAGTAATTTTTTTTTTTTTTTTTTTGTAGAGTCCAGTGAAAATAGTCATTATTTTCCCACTTAGTTATTTCCAGTAAACTCCACTGTCATCAAGTTGATTCCAACTCACAGCAATCCTATAGGACAGAATAGAACTGCTCCGTAGGGTTTCCCACAGGCTGTAAACCTTTACAGAAGCAGACTGCTTCATCTTTCTCCCATGGAGTACCTGGTTAGTTCAAACTGCCGAACCTTTTGGTTAGCAGCTGAATGCCTTAACCACTGCACCACCAGAGCTCCTTTCATTTCCAATAGGAACAAATAATAATATGCTTTCTTATTGTACAATAGCTCATAGGACCATGTCAGTTTGTTTCTAGCACACTATTTGTTTCTCTAGTTCATCACTATTCTGAAAACGTCTTACAATAATATCATATTGAAAGAAAAGGACAAGAACAGAAATTCAATCTTTTTTTTCTTCTAATTCTCCCAGGAGTATTTGATCAAAGACTATAGTCTTCAGTATGGATTATACCTCAACATAAAGAAACAAAAATTTTCACAACTGGACCAATAAACCACATCATGATAAATGGAGAAAAGATTGAAATTGTCAAGAATTTCAGTTTACTTGAGTCCACAATGAACACCCATGGAAGTAGCAGTCAAGAAATCACGTGATGTATTGCATTAGGCAAATCTACTGTAAAAGACCTCTTTAAAGTATTAAAGAGTAAAGGCATCACTTTGAAGACTAAGGTGTACCTGACCTAAGACGTGATATTTTCAATTATCTCATATGTGTGTGAAAGCTAAACAATGAATAAGAAGACTGAAGAAGAATTAATGCATTTGAATTATGGTGTTAGCAACGAATATTGAATATACCGCAGACTTCCAGAAGAACAAGCAAATCTGTCTTGATGAAGTACAATCAGAAGGCTCCTAAGAAGTGAGAATGGCAAGACTTCACTTCTTGCCCTTTGGTCATATCGTCAGAAAGGACCAGTCCCTGGTGAAGGATATCATGGTTGGTAAATTAGAGGATCAACAAAAAAGAGGAAGATCCTCAATGAGCTGGATCAACACAGTGCCTGCAACAATGGGCCCAAGCATAGCAAGAATTGTCAGGATGGCACAGTACTGAGCAGTGTTTTATTCTGTTCTACCAGGGTTGCTGTGAGTTGGAACTGACTTGACAGCCCCTAACATCAATGAATGGAGTATTGAAGGCCTATGAATATATTTAAAGGCTCTTAATTTTAAAGCAAATTGTTACAGGTGTAGAAAAGCATGTTCCTGAAGATGAATGTTTCCTTTTCAAATGACCATCATATCCTTTCTATTTCACCTACTTCCTACAATGTTTTGTTGGGATTTAAAAAAAAAATGGCTCATAAAATATTTATGAAATTCTAAGAAACTTTCACTCAAAAAACCTGCTGAGTTAATCCCTAAAAAGTGATAGCTGTTCATCTAGTCCTCAGCAGCCATGACTCTTTCCCACTGCTGAAGAGACAAAAAACCCAAATATGGAAAAGACCTTAAAACATGGTTTAGAGTGTACAAAGTTTGTTTTAATCATTTAAGATATTGTGAACCATTCCACGAATACTCTGTACTTGTATTTTTCTGTGGCATTAATGGATGCTGGATCCCTTACTTCTGACATCAATTACAAGTTCAAGGGGTTCCCAATACCACTGTCAGATTCATTAGTTCACTAGAAATATTCACAGAACTCACTTAAAGTTGTTAGACTGATGGTTATGGTTTAATACAGGGGAAGGATACAGATAAAAATTAAATCATATACCAGAGTCCAAGAGGCATTTAAATGTGGGGCTTCCAGTTGTCCTCTCCACTTGGAGTCAATGTGGAAAAAAAGAAGAGTATTCCAACCAAAAGATCTCACCCAAGTCTTTGATATCCAGAGTTTTCATTGAGTTTTGACCACATATAGCCTGTATGGGTGACCTTTAGTCCCCAGCCCCTACTGGGAGTCAGGTAATAAGTTTAATCTCCAGTTCCGCCAGAGGTTGGGACTGATATCCCATGGCCCAAAGCCCTCATTATAAATCACATCGTATAAATCACAAGCAAACAAAGACACTCCCATCATGCAGGACATTTCAGGGTCCTAGAGATCACCTCTCAATAGCCAAGGGCAAAAGCCAGATATCTTTTTGCATAAAATTAATTCTTCACGATGAAGATGTTTGTCCATATCTATTATATGTCAGTGAGATATGTTGCAAAAACAGGTTACCGCTGCAGCAAAAGGAAATATAAACTGAAAAATAATGTGGAGTTTATTACATATAAGCTAGGCACACACCAAAAGCAGAGTCATCTGGGAATACTACATGGTACCATGGCTGCCAGCTGCAGAACAGGATGGAAAACTTGCGGCTCCACTCGAGGTTTCTTGTCATCACCTCAGGGTAGAGAAAGCCCCCTTGGTGAGCACAGTATGCTCTCCTCCATCACTGAACATGAGAGAGAAATGCCAGCATGCAAAGTTTATGTCGTTTGGATCTCTTTCACTTTATACATCTCAAAGTCTGGCCCAAGATGGCCATTAGGGTCTGGAGCCAGCAAATAATATTTCCTACCATTACTATTGTAATATTGGGTACTTCTTCATGATGTTCTACGATCCAAATAAGTACAGATAATACAGCTGCATAGACAGAACGAAGTCAACTTGACATTCATTGTTGTTTCTTCTGTGACGTATAAGTTAGAGGTGATATTTTGGCACAATTCTGATAGCATTAAGAACAGAGATCCAGAAATGACCTGTTCTTGCCTTGTTCACCCATTCTTCCCAAGAAAATAGACTAAGGGGGTTATATGCAAAATATAAATCAGACTGGGACTGAAAGCGAAACTTAAAATAGCTAAGTAGGCATCCCATGCCAACAATGCAATGACTCTCTTGTAAAAGCTGGATTAGCAAACACAGTTTAGGCTCGAAGGCCCAAGTGAGGGCTCCTGGCCTTCCCACCACAATGTATAATGGTAGGAGTCTAAAAGTAAGGCCTGATAATCTTTCCATTCCTACTTGTATGCAGGGTGGAAGAATCTTTCTTCTTAACATATAGCTCAACAAATGGCTGATCAATCTGATTAGCAGAAAAAAAAAAAAAACTTCTTTGATTGGATGAAGCCAGGAGAAGGCTGGCTGAGGCCAGTCTGATATGGAAAGAAGGGTAGAAATGTCCCCTCTTAATTCTCCATTTGTTCTTATTATAGTAAATAGTGGGAGCTCTGGTGGTATAGGGGAGCTCTGGTGGTGTAGTGCCTATGGCATTTGATTGCTAACCAGAAGGCTGGAGGTTCAAACCCACCAGCCACTCCTCAGAAGGAAGATTGGGCAAACTACTTCCCTAGGGATACCACCTAGGAAACCCAAGGAAGGGTTGCTATAAGTCAAATCAACTCAATGGCAATGAGTTTAGTTTTTAGTTTTTTCAGTGCCTTTCCAGAAGACAACCTTATAATTCAACCAAAAATTATTGATTACCTCTTTATTCAAAATGTTGCCACAAGTGTTCCCCCCCCCCCATAGGTACTTACTATTTAGTATATTAAATAATTGTGTTGGTTGTTGTTGTTGTGCTCCCTCCAATCGATTCCAACTCACAGCAATCCTATGACAGAGTAGAACTGCCCAATAGGATGTCCTAGGCTGTAATCTTTATAGGGAGGAGACATGGTGGTGCAGTGGTTAAGTGCTTGGTTACAAACCAAAAGGTGAGTGGTTCCAACTCAACAACTGCTCTACGGGAAAAAGATGTGGCACTTTGCTTCTGTAAAGATTACCTCCTTGGAAATCCTATGGGGCAGTTCTACTCTATCCTATAAAGTTGCTATGAGTTGGAATTGACTCAATGGTAATGGGATTCAATTTTCACAGGAGCAGATCTCCAGGTCTTTTCTCCCATGGAGCTAATGATGGGTTTGAACACTGACCTTTGGTTAGCAGCTGAGTGCTTAACCATTGTACCATCTGGGCTCCTTGCTAAATGATTAGCACATTCAGCTATGATTAAACTAGGATATTATGTACAAGATACTGGGCCAGATGCTGGGAAGGATTTGGCAATGATTATACACATGAACATTCTTTTCAAAGAACTTACAATCTGGAAGAAAAGATAAGAAATGTGTTCAATAAGTATGTCCACACTAATACGAATACTAGACAGAACATGGAAGGCACAGGAAGAAGCTATGACAGTGCAGGGTGGGATTCCCTTTCAGACTGACAGGATCAGGAGAGGCTTCAAAGAGGTAGCTACATTTGAATAGGCTCTGAAAAGATCGGTAAGATGTTTCATAGTAATTACTATTTATTTCCCATAATGAGAGTAATGTGTGGTCACAACCTGGATGGTAATTATATATGGAAATGTTTTTTAACTTTTTTTTCTTTCAAAAATTTTATTGTGGTGAAATACATACAATAAAACACTTGCTGTATCAATCATTTTTATGTGTACAATTCAGTGACATTAATTACATTCACCATGTGGTACAACCATCACCACTATCTGTTTCCAAATTTTCCATTGCTCTTAACAGAAACTCAATGCCCCTTCAGCAATACCTTTCCACTTACCCCTCCTTCCTGCCCCTGTTGTTGTTTTTGTTGTTGTTATATCGAGTTGGACCCGACTCAAGGCAACCCCTCCTTGGGTTTCCAAGGCAGTATCACTACAGAAGTAGAGTGCACCATCTTCCTTCCAAGGAGTGGCTGGTGGGTTTGAACCTCCAGCCTTCTGGTTAACAGTCAAGTGCCTTAGGCACTATGCTACCAGAGCTCCCCCTTCCTGCCCCTGGTAATGCTAACACACTTTTGTTTCATGCTTTTGCCTATTCTGGATATTCCATATAAGTAAGAACGTGATATTTATCCTTTTGAGATTGACTTACTTCATTCATCATGGGGGAAAAATTTTAAGGAAGGAAAAGAAACAAAGAAAATTACTCAGAGTCTAAATCCAAACTATTTTGAGAGACAGTGATGGAGAGAGGGACATTCCAGGAAAAGGGACACACACACCAAAGCACAGAGTTAGGAAGTTTCAATGAGAGGTGAGAAAATATCAAGAGATTTGGTTAGGATACGGGATTTATGTAAGGGGCAGTTAGCAGTCTCTGTCTTCCGAATAGAACTGAGATAAAATGTCTAAAAGTCAGCAGAGAACCTGGCTGCATTAAGAAGCTTCTGATGAGAGAGAAAAATATATACCACCCCCCCCTTCCCAATGCTCTCAGTTCCATTTGCCCTTGAGGACTGCATGAACCAAGGGACCAGAAACTTGTAAAGAATCAGAGATATCACTGCATGTCCAGTGGACTGTGATGACCCTAACCAAGATCTGGTTGTAGGAAAAACTATGGGAACACTGCACAGAGTTTGCCATATTAAACCAGGTCCATGAACTACAAACTCAGGGGCCTATAAACTTGAATAAGGAACCCTCGTCGTGCAATACTTAAGAGCTTGGCTGCTAATCAGAAGATGAGAGATTGGAACTTACCAGTGATTCCACGGGAGAAAAGACCTGGCTATCTGCAACAGCCTAGGAAACTCTATAGGGCAATTTTACTCTGTCCTATAGTGTTCCTATAACTTGGAATCAGCTTGACAGCCCACAACAATATGAATGTAAATGGCTTTATGAGCCAACCATACAGTCTCTGTCATACTTTATTTTCATTAGCCTCTACCTGCAATATAGCATTTCCTTCAATTACAAACCAGACCACACCATTAGCAGTACATGTGACTTTTGTCACCAGTAGAAATCACAGATAATTTTTACAGCATATCACATTTTTGCAGCTAATTCAAAATATCACTTTATCATCACTTTGCAACTGGTTTAAACCTACCACTGAGTTTTGTTATTAAGTGTGTAAATAAAAAATAAAGCATATATATATGTTTGGTAATTGGTTAACTGTATTTTATTATCATTAGCCTGCTTTGTAATTTTATATAAGTTATGTTATGCATTTAAATACTTCATCCTGAAAATGATCCACAGAGTTCAGACTGCCAAAAAGGGCCATAGCACTAAAAAGACTATGAATTTATGGCCAAAGGAGTAAGGAATTCTAAAAACTGGACTCAGCATCAAACCTGAGAGATAGAGGAGAGTTTGTTCTGAACATAGAAAAGCAGGCCAAAAGATAACTGGGGTAGGGGATAAGAAAGGGCAATAGTTGTTTTGAACATTCTTCAAAAATGATGCCATTTTTACCCTGTGACCAGAAGAACTAGATAGTGCCCGTCTACCACTGTCAACCACTTGGAAAGCAATCAAAATAGGAGAGCCTGGATAGAGTGGGAGTAAAATGTGTAACAAAAGTCAAAATCATAAAAAAGACCAGATTTACTGGTCTGTTAGAGACCAGTTAAAGCCCCACGTCTATGGTTCCTAGTCACCCTTCAGGCCTGGAATTGAGCTCACTCCTGTGGCTTCCAGCCAAACAATAGATAGGTATATAAGTTGGACATTTACCACCAGGTAGGTATACTCTTTAGAATGATTCACCATGGGAGATCAGAAGGGCAGTATTTGCACAGGGAGATAGTTCAGAGGGAAGGAACGCATAGGAAAGAAGGACAAAGGGAAAAGATAACCACAGGGAGGAAATGCGAAGAGACCTGTTGCATTGTGGGAATCACAATTCATGTTTGTTATTAAACAGAACATGTATGAACTATTGTATGGAAAATGAATTTGCTTTGTAAACTTTCACTCAAATCACAATTTTTAAAAACAATATATATATACAACTATATATGTATATATATGTATGTACACATACACATATATATATACATATATCTATACATGTACTTGACTGCTAACCAGAAGGCTGGCAGTTCCAACCAACCAGCCACTCCTCAGAAGGAAAGTTGGGCAATCTATTTCTGTAGTGATACTGCCTTGGAAACCCAAGGAGGAGTCACTATGAGTTGGGTCTGACTCGATGGCACATAACAACAACAACAATACATGTATATGTATAGATAGGTAGGTATATATATACATATAATCCTTCTACAAATAAATAAAAATAAGATATGCAATACAAAACAAAAATGGATTAGGAAAACTAGAAAATAAAGTTTATACAAATGTCCAGTGAAATTATGCAATGCATTCTTTATCACTGATGAAGGAAATGCAAATTGAAAAACACTATACCCACCAATATGGATGAATTTCAAAAGATTCGCAAACCTAAGATTTACAAGGCTGTGGAACAACAGAAATATCATGGACTTCTGGTGGGTGATAAATTGGTGCAATAGCTCTGCATAACACTTCGGCATTATCTACTAAAGCTTAATATGCACATAGCATAGTCTCCAGCAATTGTGTTCCTTGATACATAATCAACAAAAAATGTACCACATGCCTCAATAGACATACATTAGTTACGATAGGCAAAAATAAGGGAAAAAAACAAAAATCTCCATCAATAATAAAATGGATAAATAACAGTATATTCCTATGTAGAGCACTATGTTGTTGTTATGTGCCGTCGAGTCAAACCTGACTCATAGCGACCCCTCCTTGGGTTTCCGAGGCAGTATCACTACAGAAGTAGGATTGCCCAACCTTCCTTCCGAGGAGTGGCTGGTGGGTTTGAACCGCCAGCCTTCTGGTTAGCAGGCAAGTGTCTTAGCCACTGTGCTACCAGAGCTCCCTATAGAGCCACGAAAATGAATAAAATACAGCAACATGGAACATTATGGACTAGTCTCACAAAATAAGATCAAGCAAAAGAAATCTGTTCTGAATGAAATCATTCATCCTTTTAAGTCCTCTCTCCACCCATCTCTGCCTATCTCTGTGCCTGGGAAGTCTGATCAGTAGGGACTTCGTCACTGGATTTTGTTTTGAGTCTAGCCAACAAGAGGCAGATGAGAGCACAGGCAGAGAGGAGTCAGCATATTTGTCCCATTGGCCCCTTCTTTGTGAGAGCATAGTGTCCGCCTTCCTCTTCCAAAAGCTACATCTCTTATCAAGCAGCTCTCTCCTACAGCAATAATGAGCACAGGGTTCCTGTAACTGCTTGCCTTTCTTGTTGCCTCTTCAGGTCTAGGAATAGTAAAGGCTCTCCATCTCCCTGCTGTTGCTAGCCCTAGGATACCACAACATCCTTCGTTTACTTCCTGTAATACTGCTAATATGTTTCAGGTAACCTCTTTTTGGAACACTTTTAAATTCTCCTTTCAAATATGTTTTTTGTTTCCTGGCAAGAATCTGACTGATACAAAGCCAGAAACAAACACTTATCAACTACTTTTATATCAAGTTAAAAAAAAAAAAAAACAGACAAAACTAAGTGATGGTTTTTGGGAATGTATACCTAGGTGGTGAAATTATAGAGACAAGCAAGGAAGTGATTACCATAAAAATCAGAATGGTGGTTAATTTGTGAGTAGGGAGGGAGTCGTGATTGGGAAAGGCACATGAAGGGATTCTGGGTGTTGGCAAAACTGTTTCTTTACCTGGGTGATGGTTAAATACTCTTGCTTTATAATAATTCATAAAGCTGTATTATGTGTTACATGCATTTATGTTTGTTATTTGTCACCATAAAAACAGTTTAGATGAAATAAAATAAGGGAGAAATTTTATTTGAGTTCTGCATCCCATTAAACATACTTCTGCTTCAAGAACATAGATGTTAAGTGCATAATTTAATCATTCTCACACAGTTTGAAGAGAAAAGCAGAAATCAGGAGTGTTGAGAATTCTGTTTCCCCTAATTGCACTGAGATTTAACCGGGGTTATCCATTTACAAAGCCTGCAGTTGACATAGTTGGCCAGAAGAGAATAGAACAAAGGGCAAGAATACAGAGGAAGAGACACAGAGTGCTGGACCAAGAGGAACACAGCGATAATGAAAGGAAGTTATCCCAAAAAGACTTCAGAAACACACAAAAACTAATTACTTTTAGTATTGCAGAGACAGCTGGAGACATCAAGGGAGCCCAGGAAATGTATATTTACATCCTGGGCTTGGATGATGCATATGGAGATGATTTCATTTGTTATGTTCTTCTAATTATTAACTTCTTGATAAACGTCATGCTATTTCAATAAAACATGTAGGTAGAAAATTCAAGGTTTTTACTTGCCCCAAAGCATAAAGGGAATTTTGAAACAAAGGCATGCCAACAGAATACAATCTATATGAAGTATGTTTTCTATGAGGTAAGCTGTTCCTTGCCCCAGTTAAAAGTAAAATACAAAATACAGTGAAATCTGTGAAAGCTAGAACTCCACAAGTCTGCCTTGTTTTATCAGGTCTTGCAAGTTTTCTACCTTTGACAGGGGCAGTTTTACCACTTTTCTATCCTCTCTATTAGTGGAAAATAGTTGTGTTTTCTTTCTCTGACAGGTTTCTGCCTTATACAGGTTCCGGGTTTTGTGGGTTTTACTGCATTTTGTATTAGAAAAATAAATGTAGGGTCATAGGATGAATGCAGACTATTTCAGTGTTGTCATATTGATGGTTTATTCAGTAACTGTGTCATCTACTGTGTTTAAGAATTATACAGCCCCAGTCTAGTATCGGGAGCCCTTCTGATGCAGTAGTGAAAGCATTAGGCTGCTAATTGAAGTGGGAAGCTTGAACCTACTTGGAGCCATTCCTCCATAGAAAGAAGTAGCAATGTGCTTCCATAAAGATTTACAGTCTTGGAAACTCCATGGGGCAGTTCTACTCTGTCCTGTAGGGATGCTATGAATCAGAATAGACTTGACAGCAATGGGTTTGTTTTTTGTTTGCTTAATCTGGTATCAGTAGTTGCATGTGTTCAAATCATATAAACAGATCATATAAATTACCTATTTGTGTATAGTCTAATGAAACAAGAGGAAAGGGGGAGAAAAAAAACTCTTGGAGAGTCTCAAAAACTGTCCATTAGTCAATTTCAAAAATAAAAAACCAATATAAACTTTAAAAATGACAAAATATTGTTAGGGTAAGAAAACCTTCTCTGTTGTGGAGAATATGTAATTACATTAAAAAAAAAAAAAAAAAAAACCCTCATTGCCATCAAGTTGGATCCGACTCATAGTGACCCCTCCTTGGGTTTCCCAGGCAGTATCACTATGGAAGTAGATTGCCCAACCTTCCTTTAGAGGAGTGGCTGGTGGGTTTGAACCACCAGCCTTCTGGTTAGCAGTCAAGTCCCTTAGGCACTACATCATATATAGAATAGGTAATATCTAGAGAATAGAGTCATATTGCACTGAGCAAAAGACCTCTTTAAAATGTTGAAGATCAAAGATACCACTTTGAAGTCTATGGTGAGCCTAACCCAAGCCATGGTATTTTCAATGGTCTCATATGCACGTGAAAGCTGGAAAATGAATAAGGAAGACAGAAGAAGACTTGATACTTTTGAGTTGTGCTGTTGGCGAAGAATATTGAAAATGCCATTGGCTGCCAGAAGAATGAACAAATATGTCCTGGAGGAAGTGCAGCAGGAACACTTCTTGAAAGAGACTGGCCAGACTTTGTCTCATGTACTTTGGTCATGTTGTCAGAAGGGACCGTATCCTGGAGAAGGATATCATGCTTGGTAAAGTGGAGTGTCGGTGAAAAAAGGGAAGACCCTCAACAAGATGAATTGACACAGTGGCTGCAACAATGGGCTCAAGTATAGCAAGGACTGTGAGGCTAGCGCAAGACTGGGCAGGGTTTCATGCTGTTGTACGTAAGGTCATTGAGTCAGAACCAACTCAATGGCACCTAACAACAACAACAGAGAATAGAGGATTCTGTGGACAGGTATTTGGCCTGATTACCTTACAGATGAGAATTACAAAATGTCAAACCTTTGAATTAATTAAAAACTTGTGGGCTCTGTTACTTCTTAAAGGTTTGCTTCTCCATCAAGAAATAAAACCATTTGTCTGGTTTAACTGAAAACGTTTTTCTCAAGAATGGAGTAGGAGCAGAACTGCGGGTCTTTCTGAAGGAGAATTAAGAGGTGAGATCTGTAAGTGTCAGGCAACTTGTTTTTTCACCTCTTTTCATTGCCCCTTAAATGTTAATGCTCTTCTCCTTCCATGCCATGTTTCCCAGGAGATACAGTTCATCTCTGTTCCATAAAGCAAATGACATTCTCCTGAATCCAGAGAATTGAAGCAAAATGGGTTGAACTGGGACAGGCAGATCCAACCATTCAATCTGCCAAGCTACTTGGAACATGGGGTTATGTCATAAGATGCTGATCAATAGGCTGATAATTCCAATGTGAAAAGCCTAAGAGTTTGCTCTGGATCCCATTCCTCAAAGAAGAAATGACAGTTAAACCAGTGAGTTCAATGTATAGTGAGGTCCCAGGAAGGTCATTACAGGCCAAACTCAGGGATAGAGCTAAGAATCAGAAGCAAGAACAGAAGCAGAGATGGTCAGAGAAGAAGATATGAAGGGCTTACACAAAGTGGCATTGGGAACTGCACTGTTTGTCTTTAATTTATCTGTAGACAGAATATCCAGGCTGGCATCTGACTGGCTTCAGACACAAGGTTGCTTGAAACAGATTTTACTGTTTATAACAATGTTCCCTATACTCTCATCTCAAAGGCTAGTAGGAATTCTCAGATCCATGATCTTTGCAAAATCCTATGCAATTTATTACCTGGATTCTACTTTATCGTCATCTAGAAGCATCTGTCAGGCTGTTGATTGCAAGCAACAAAAGTTATCACTAGTTGATGAAGCACAAAAAGATATGAAATCTACAGAAATGTTGATTGAGAGGCCCGGAGAATCAGGCTCAAGAGTGAGCGTGGATAGAAATGCAAAAACAAATGTACAGCCTGTTTGAAAAATGGCAACACTACTATTACCCCACCAAAGACCAGAAGAAACCACTATGTCTATTGTCACCACTGCACCAGCAAGCAGAAGGCTCCCTGTGAAAGCCAGTTGGCTCATATTGCTTCCTTCTGTATCAGAGTCTCTCAAGGGTCCACACCTATTGGCTGAATCCTTGGACACATGCCTGAATTTTAGCTACCAGAGGGTCTTGATGCAAAAATCATTCCCATTCCCATTGCCACCAGCTGCATATTTATATGTGTGTGTGCTTTCTTATAAGTTGTGTTTCTTTCTTAACATCCTTCTCTGCTCTTCTAATTTCTGTTCAGCATCTTCTGATTCAGACTGAATACATTCTATGCAAAAAAAAAAAAACCTTATGATTCCTCTTAGAGTATTTGACCTTAAAAGGTCACCCATCAGAAGCCTAAAAATGTCAGCATCTCCCCAGATGCAGAGGCTGTCTCATTTCTTTAACCACTAAACTAAATGATAAATCAAAGACATTCTAAAGGAAAAAGAAAAAGAGAGAGAAAAAAAAAAAAAAAACTATCAGCAGTCTTACTTGCAAAGCAGAATTGAAGTTGAAAAGAAAGTAGAAAAGAGACACACTATATGGGCATCAGCAACCACAGGGGAATCCTGCCAAAAAGTCAGAAATAACTTATCAAGGGTAACCATTTTCAATCTATTTTATTTCTTTTTATTGCTGTTCCCAGATAACACAAAACTTCAACTGATATGAAATCTTTTAACAAATGCAGCTTGTAATATGGTCTATTTATATTCTCATTTTATTTGATTCAATTATTCCCCTATAATTCTCCTGGTATTAAAAATCTTTTTGATGGTTGTTCTGTTTTCCATTTCCAAAGTCATTAACCTCCATTCCCTACTGAGGTAAGGGGATGTTCTGAGAGTGACAGCCTTGTTTACAGAGAGCAGGAAAGGACTTGGCAGCTATTCTTGGATGTCAAATGAGATAGCCCAAAGAATGCTATAGAAAAGTGTCACCAAATGGGGAAGCAATGTCACACTAACTAGACTGCCTCCTTGTTGTCAGCTAACATAATTCTCTGACGTGTACCTGTTGAAAGAGGAAAAATTGAGAAAAGGGAAGAGTACTGGGTAATTTCTTTTGCACCTTTCATATGAATTTCTCAGTCCTCACAGCCTCAAAAAGCATAGAAAATTACTTATACTGCAAATAATGAGAAGAAAACAGAAAAAGAAAGAAAAGTTGTATTAATTTGAATAAAAGTGGAGTACTCTTTTGATAATGAAGGATTTTATCTTTAACATCTAGAGTACCTCTAATCAACCAAACTTTTAGCACAATATTGATGCTTTTTATTCATTTCAAAAAATGTATCTGTGAGTATACCAAAGTCTTAGTTTGAACTATATTATTGTTTTAAAAAGCATATAACCATATAATATTTAAGTACTCAATCTATATTATCTTATTGTACTTAGTTTCTCAGTATGGTAGTTAAGTTTATGTTTCAGCGTGGCTGGGCCTGCTTTTGGTTGGCTGGGCAGCTGGATATAGTTATTTCCCATGATAAGATTGGTAATCATCTCTATGGTGGAATCTACTAGAGCAGCTGAGTAGCTGCTTTAGAGATGTGGTCTGCTGCCAGTATATAAGGAGAAGTTTTGAGAAAGGTCTCTACAGCTTTTCAAAATGCTTGGACCCTATATGTAGCTGAATCTTCATTTAGCAGCCTGCCATGAATCCTGCTGGTCTTGGGACTGTCTCAGGACTTGAACTAGTGGCCTGCAGTGTTGTTTGGTACTACTGGGAATGTGCCATTTTATTTGTCAACTTTGGGCTTGTTAGCCTCAGCAGCCAGCAGCTCTACCTAAGTGAAAAGACACATCTAGCTCCAGTGGGCTGGAACAAGAGGCAGAACTGAAGCCCAAGGTTGAGGGGCTTTCACCCAGTGCCTAGAGCTTGACACTTTGAACTCAGACTTCTAGCCTCCAAAATTGAAAGAGAATAAACTCCTATTTGTTAAAGCCATCCAACTGTGGTATTTCTGTTACAGTGGCAAGAAATAACCAAAACACTAGGTGACCTCAATTTGTTCATTCAACTGACATTCCTTAAATGCCTACTAAGTGCAGACACAATTCCAGGTACTTGAAATCAGTTTCTAGCTACATCTACCAAAGCCCACCAAACCTACTGCTATCAAGTCAGTTCTGACCAATAGCGACCCTAAAGGACAGAGTAAAACTGCCCCATAGGGTTTCCAAGGTTGTACATCTTTCTTTCTTTCTTTTTTTTTTTTTTAATTGATTGATTTGTTTTTTGTTGTGATTTGGGTGAAAATTTACAGAGCAAATTAGTTTTCCATTCAATATTCCATACACATTCTCTTTCTTGACAATCCCCACATTATAACAGCTTTCTGTCCACTTCCTGAGCCCACCCCTTCCTTTTATACTTTCTTCTCACCCCTCCCCCCTTCCTAGCTCTATCCCTAGGCAAAAGTTGTCCTCCTGATCTCATATTATCAATTGTTCTAATGAGTGCATACCCTCCTGATACTACTGTTCACCTTATAGGCCTGTCTATTATTTGGGTAACTGTTGAGTCACACGGTTTAAATTCATTTCCTAGCTTGAAGGGTGTTTAAGGGCCATAGTCTCAGGGTTCCATCAGTCTTCATCAGAGCAACAAGCCTGTTTTTTGTTTGTTTTTTATAGCTTTGAGTTTTCCACATTTCCCCCTACTCTATCTGGGGCCTCTTAGTGATTCCTTTCAGAGAAGTCCTTTCAGTGGTAGCTGGGCACCATCTAATTCTTCTGGTCCCAGGGTTGTGGAGGCTAGGGTTCATGTGCTCCATTATTCCTTTGAACTAATTGCTTCTGAAGAAGTGGAATGCCTCATCTTTCTCCCATTAATGGGTAGTGGGTTTGATCCACTCACCTTCTGGTTAGCAGCCTATTGCTTTAACCACTGCTCCACCACAGCTCCTATAGCTACATCTAGAAGATATCATATAGTTCAATCTGGTGGAAAAGAGTATGATAAGTGGTACAATAGTCATAAGAACATCCACAAAACTCTATTCTCCTGTGCTTTCTTTGCGCCTAAGCTTTCACCTAAATTCTATTCTACCTCTTCAATTGGATCTCCCATCTTCATTTAA
Source organism: Orycteropus afer afer (assembly GCF_000298275.1). Taxonomy (NCBI): domain Eukaryota; kingdom Metazoa; phylum Chordata; class Mammalia; order Tubulidentata; family Orycteropodidae; genus Orycteropus; species Orycteropus afer. Next base: position 2,906,783 of record NW_006921727.1, read on the forward strand.
GTTAGAATGTTCAAAATAGATTTAGCCATTCTTCCCAAATGTGAAAACAATAACCAACCATAAATATTTATTATACACAAGGCTCTGGATTACATGTATTACACAGATTATCTGATTTAATCTTCCAAATTATATTACTACAGAAAATCTGCAAAAGCAGCAACCTGTGTAAGGAGGAAGCCTGTCAGAGAAGGAAAACTCAAATAATTTCCAAGAAAAGGAACAATAGAAAAATGGTAAGACTGCATCCTGTCAAAGATGGAAAACTTGAAAGACCCAGAAATAGAAGGCAGTCCTGTCAAGTTACAGCTCTCACAGTTTTCATTGAATTTGTTGGAGTTACAAATAAGGAAAGCAAGACTTAGAAATGTTAACATGCCAAATAGCTAAAAAGTGGTAAATCTGATTTTGAAAACTGGGCTCTAGAGCTGCACTGTCCAATAGCCACATGTGGCTATTAAGCATTTGAAATATTGCTAATGCCACTGAGAAGGTGACTTTTTTTTTTAACTTTAATTAATTTAAATTTAATTTTTAAAATTAATGCTTATTCCATTCAGTTTTGTAAGATTGTTTGGAACAGCTTGGATATATACATATGCTTTTTCAACTATATATTTTATGAGATCTAAATGCAGATCAAATATTCCTGACAAAGGTTATCTTCTAAATTGACATATGCTGTAAGATATAATGTATAATGTATGTGACCTAGTATGATAAAAAAAGTAAAGTATCTCATTGATATTTTTTACATTGAATACATATTTAAATGTTAATATTTTTGTGTTCAATAAAAATATATCATTAAAATTCATTTTACTTGTTTATTTTTACTTTTCTAATGTGGCTACTGGAAAATTTTAAATTACATATGTGGCTCACACTATATTTCTGTTGGATAGCACTGGTCTACAGCTAACACTTTTAAGCATGAAACTGTATCAGCTGCCAGGAAGGTTTTAGTCCATTGCTCACGCAAGAACAAGGACCTATTACTTAACTGGCTGTGCTGATTTCAGTCTCTCTGCTTTTTTTCTCATTATCTGTCGTTTGTCTTAAAATATCTTGTTCCTTTCCCTCTCTAATCTCATCTTAATGCCTCTTTAAGAATTCCCTCAGATCTTAACACTACAGTATGGCTTTTTTTGACAGCTTCTCCAAAATACTGTTTCTTTCTCACTTCAACATCAAAATAATGGAAATTGCCAAACAAAACAAGTCGATATTCTATAGCAATGGGTAACTCCAAGCTGCATGTTGTGGTAGCATATGTGTGTGTATTCATATTTGTATTCCAGCCTCTTTTTTCTAGTCATTTGTGACTCTGCTGGTGGTGTAAGTGGTTAACACTGTGGCTGCTAACTAAGAGGTTAGCAGTTAAAGTCCAGCCAGAGGCACTTTGGAAGAAAGAACTGGTGATCTACTTTCAAAAAATCAGCCATTGAAAACTGTAAGGAGTACAGTTTTACTGAGACACACAAGGGGTCACCATGAGTTGGAATCAACTAAATGGCAACTGATTCAGTTTTGGATTATGACTCTGTTGTTCATAAATTCATTCAAATCCTTTTTGAATGCATTTACTTTTACACCTGGTATCATTTGTCAAGCTCCATACATCTCTGGTGGTGTAGTGCCTAAGGCATTTGGCTGCTAACCAGAATGCTGGCAGTTCAAACCTACACCTTGGAAGGAAGTTTGGGCAATCTACTTCCATAGAGATACCACATCGGAAACCCAGGGAGGGGTTGCCATGTGTAGAATTGACTCGATGGCAGCGAGTTTGGCTTTTTATTATTATTATTTTTAATACATCTTCTACAAGAACTTCCTTCTATTTGCTAAATGTTCTACAATCAAATTGTAGAGTATGTCATAATGTTTCTTCAAAGCTTGATGAAGATCACAGGTTGCTTTACTGTTTAATTTATACATTTTAGTCATATAATACTTTAGCTTTTACCTCCCAAATTGACATGCCTAAGGCATAGTGCCTAAGGCATTTGACTGCTAACCAGAAGGCTAGTGGTTCAAACCCACCAGCCACTCCTTGGAAAGGAAGTTGGGCAATCCACTTCCATAGTGATACTGCCTCGGAAACCCAAGGAGTGATCCTTATGAGTTGGATCTGACTCGATGGCAGTGGCATGGGACGCTTCCTATATATGGCAGATATGACCACCAAAAGCCAAAGTTAAAGCCTTGATAAATGTATCCTCGTTTGCTCTATCTTTCTTGAGATGTATCAGAATTGAATGTGGTCCAGATTTCAGCCCCAAAATATGATGATAAGATAGAAGAATATTTTCTGTGTAGTTTCTAGGTCCATTTATAGTATGTCAACTACATGCATTCTTTATCATACATTGATCTAGTATATTCAGGGAATGATCTTCATCTCTGGTTAATAACCATAATTTTTTATTTCCATACATAAAATCATATAACTACTTTATAATTCTTTTTGGTATTCAAATTCATTTGCCATGGTTCTATTTATCTGCATTGACTCATATGTGCTCACTCTGTTCTTTTTCTATCATCTTGTTCATAGATTTAAGACTCAGGGGAAAATAGAAAACTTGGAAATTTCACCACCTACTTTCTGCATTTGATCTTTTATAACAACTGAATCTCCAATTCCAGCATGCATAAGAATCACCAGGGTTTTACATGTGTTGTTGTTGGGTGCCATAGAGTCAGCTCCAACTCATAGAGACCCTATGTACAATGGAACGAAACACAGGCCTCACAATCCTTGCTATACCTGAGGCCATTATCGCAGCCACTATGTCAATCCATCTAATTGAGGGTCTTCCCTTTTTTCACTGACCCTCCACTTTACCAAACATGATATCCTTCTGCATGGAACAGTCCCTTCTGACAACATGACCAAAGTAAGTGAGATGAAATTTGGCCATTCTTAATTCCAAGGAGCACCCCAGCTGCACTTTTCCAGGACAGATTTGTTAGTTCTTCTGGCAGTCCATGGTACTCTCAGTATTCTTTGCCAACACCACAACTCAAAAGCATCAACTCTTCTTCGATCTTCCTTATCCATTGTCCAGCTTTCATATGCATATCAGGTGATTAAAAGCACCATGATTTGGGTTCAAAAAAAAAAAAAGAAAAGAAAACACCAAACTCATTGCCTTCAAGTCATTTTCAATTCATAGTGATCCCTCCTTGGGTTTCTGAGGTGGTGTCTCTATAGGAGTAGATGGCCCAATCTTCCTTCTGAGGAGTGCCTGGTGGGTTTGAACTGCTAGCCTTCTGGTTAGCAGTCAAATGCCTTAGGCACTACACCACCAGAGCTCCTATGGCTTGGGTTAGAGGCACCTTAGTCTTCAAAGAGATATCTTTGCTCTTCAGCACCTGGAAGAGGTCTTATGCAGCAGATTTGCCCATTACAATATGTCATCTGATGTTTTGACTGCTGCTTCCATTGGTGTTGAATGTGGAACCAAGTAATACACAATCTTCAACAACTTCAATCTTTTCTCCCTTTATTGTGATGCTCCTTTTTGGTCCAATTATAAGGATTTTCATTTTCTTTATGTTGAAGTGTAATCCATACTGCAGACTGTAGTCTTTAATCTTTATCCGTAAGTGTTTCAAATCATCTTCACTTTCAACAAGAAAGGTTGTGTTGTCTCCATATCTCAGGTTGTTAATGAGTCTTCCTCCAATCCTGATGCTATGTTCTTCTTCATCCAGTCTAGCTTCTCGGTTTATTTCCTCAGCATACAGATTGGATAAGTACAGTGAAAAGATACAACCCTGATGCACCCCCTTTCTGATTTTAAACCACGCAGTTTGGTTTGAATTGTTTGGTTCGAATGACAGCCTCCTGGTTTATGTACAGATTTCTCATGAGAACAATTAAGTGTTCTGGAATTCTCATTCTTCTCAGTATTATCTATAATTTGTTGTGATCCACACACTCAAATGTATTTGCATAGTCAATAAAACACAAGTAACCATCTTTCTGGTATTCTTTACTTTCAGCCAAGATCCATCTGACATCAGGAAATGATATCCCTCATTCCACATCCTCTTCTGAATCCAGTTTGCATTTCTGGAAGTTCCCTGTCAATATACTGCTACAACTGTTTTTGAATTATCTTCAGTAAGATTTTACTTGTGTGTAATATTAATGATATTATTCAATAATTTCCACATTCTGTTGGATCACCTTTCTTTGGAATGGGTACAAATACTGATCTTTTGCAGTCAGCTGGCCAGGTAGCTGTCTTTCAGATTTCTTGGTATAGATGAGTAAGTGCCTACAGTGATGCATCCATTTGTTGAAACATCTCAATGGGTATTTCATCAATCCTGGAGTCTTTTTTTTTTTTTTTTTTAATCAATTATTTTGATGCAGCTTTGACTTCTTTAATACCATTGGTTCTTGATCATATGCCACCTCCTGAAATATATGAACATTGACCATTCTTTTTGGTACAGTGACTCTGTGTTTTCCTTCCATCTTCTTCATGTTTCCTGCATCATTTAATATTTTGCCCATAGAATTTTTCAATTTTGCAACTTGAGGCTTGAATTTTTTTTCTTCAGTTTTTTTCAGCTTGAAAAATGCTGAGTGTGTTCTTCCCTTTTGGCTCTCTAATTCCAGGTCTTAGCACATTTCTTTGTAATAATTTGACTTTGTCTTTTTGAGCTGCTCTTTGAAATCTTCTGTTCAGCTCTTTTATCTTGTCATTTCTTCCATTTACTTTAGTTACTTTCCATTCAAGAGCAACTTTCAGAGTCTCTTCTGATATCCATTTTGGTCTTTTCTTCTTTTCCCATCTTTTTAATGACCTTTTACTTTCTTCACAGATGGTGTTCTTGATGTCATCCTACAATTCATCTGGTTTTCAGTCATTGGTGTTCAATGTGTCAAATCTATTCTTCAATTCAGGTGGCATATAATCAAGGTCATATTTTGGCTCTCATGGACTTGTTTTAATTGTCTTCAACTTGAACTTGCATATGAGCAAGTGATGGTCTGTTCCACAGTCAGCTCCTTTGCTTTACAAAGCCTTGCTTTGGCTAAAGGTATTGAGCTTCTCCATCATCTCTTTCCACAAAAGTAGTCAATCTGATTCCTGTGTATTACATCTGGTGAGGTTCACATGTATAGCCACCATTTATGTTGTTGAAAAATGTATTTACAATGAATAAGTTATTGGTCTTGCAAAATTCTATCATGTGATCTCTGGCATCATTTCTGTCACCAAGGCCACATATTCCAACTACTGGTGATTCTTCTTTGTTTCCAATTTTCTTATTGCAATCACTAGTAATAATCAATCCATCTTAATTGCATGTTTGGTTAATTTCAGCTGCAGACGTTGGTAAAAATCTTCAATTTCCTCATCTTTGGCTTTGGTGGTTGGTATGTAAATTTTAATAATAGTAGTAGTAACTGGTCTTCCTTGTAGGTGTATGATATTATCCTATCACTGACAGCATTGTACTTTAGGATAGATCTTGAAACCTTTTTTTGTGATGACAAATGACACACCATTCCTTTTCAATTTGTCACTCCCAACAGAGTAGATCATATGATTGTCTAATTCAAAATGGCCAAAATTAGTCCGTTTCAGCTCACTAATGCCTAGGATATCAATCTTTATGCATTCCATTCCATTTTTGACAACTTCTAATTTTCCTAGATTTATACTTTGTATATTCCATGTTCCAATTATTAATGGATGTTTGCAGCTGTTTCTTCTCATTTTGAGTTGTGTCACATCAGCAAATGGAGGTCCTGAAAGCTTTACTCCATCCACATCATTTAAGGAAGCAGCTCTACTTTAAGGAGGAAGCTCTTCCCCAGTCGTATTTTGAGTGCCTTCCAACCTGAGGGGCTTATCTTCCGGCACTACATCAGACAATATTTCAGGGCTATTCATAAAGTTTTTCAGTAATATATCAGACAGTGTTTCACTGCTATTCATAAGGTTTTCACTGGCCAATACTTTGAGAAGTGGATGGCCTCTTCCTTCTTCTGAGTCTCTTTTAGTCTGGAAGGTCCACTGAAACCTGTCCACCATGGGTGGCCCTGCTGGTATTTAAAATACTGGTGGCACAGCCTCCAGCCTCACAGCAACATGCAAGCCAACACAGTATGACAAACTGACAGATAAGTGGTAGACATATGGAAAGGAGGAAAAGGAAAGAACTTCTAGAGATTAAATACCCACACACACATACACAATCTTGAATGAAAACTGTACTGGGTGAGATTAACAACATATTGACTCTGTAGAGCAAATGAACAGAGAACTAGAATACATAGCATAGATGGCTTACACAATTAAGCACACACAAAAAAAAAACCCTCAGTGATGTGTGAGACAATATCAAATGGTCTGATGTATTTGTAATTGGAGTTTCATAAAATGAGGAGAGAAAGGGCAGAAAAACTATTTGAAGAAATAATGGCCAAAAATTTTATGAAAATTACTAAGCAACAGGTTCAACATCCCTCTTCTCAGGAATGACAGTCTTGTTGCCCAATATTTGATGACTCAAGTGGAACAAACATAAAAGCACCAAGGTATATCATAATCAAATTGCTGACTAGTGATAAAGAAAAAATATTAAAAGCAGTGTCACCCACCCTCCCCCACTGCCATTGAGTAATTCCCAACTCATAGTGACTTATAGGACAGAGTAACTGCCCCCATAACATTTCCAAGGCTGTGAATCTTTACTGAAGCAGACTGCCTCATCTTTCTACTGCAGAACAGCTGGTGGGTTTGAACCACCAATCTTTGATTAGCAGTCAAATGTTTTAAACATTGAGTCACCAGAGCTCCTTCTTAAAAGCAGCTGGGGTGGGGTAGGGGAATACATTATTTACTGACGAATAAAAGATAACGACTTCTAGTCAGAAATCATGCAGGCCAGAAGACAATGACATATTTAAAGGGATGGCATCTTTAAAGTGACGAAAGAAAAACATTTAGAATGTTATCCCAGTTGTTGTTAAATCAATTCCAACTCATGGTGAGCCCATGTATGTCAGAGCAGAATGATGTTGCATGTGGATTTCATTGGCTGATTTTCAGGAGTAGATTACCAGGTCTTTTCTCTGATATGCTTCTTGGACTAAAATATCAACGTTTTGGTTAGTAGTGAGTGCATTAAAAATTTGCACCACCCAGGCACTCCTAAAATGCTTTACCCAGTTAAAATATTCTCTAACATAACATCTCAATTCCCCTCAGTGAATTAATTTCATGAACTATTACTGTGTTGCCAAATACTCTAACTGAGTGGTTCTCAAGCCTGGCTATACATTAGAATTATCTAAGAAATTTTTTTAAAATAAAATTTATCCAGGTCTCACTCCACAGAAATTAAGTAAGTTTCACAGGGAGAACAGGAGGGGACTAGACTACTCAGGTGATTTTAATATTCAACTAAGATTAAAACTTGCCTTCTTACTTCATCTCTCACATCCCTACCCCACTGTCAATCTCCTACTTGCCCTCCTGAAAGTATCACGCATTATGTTGTTGTTGTTGTGAGGTGCCACTGAGTTGGTTCCAACTCATAGTGACCCTGTGGACCACAGAACGAAACACTGCCTGGTCTCGCACTGTCCTCATAATCGTTGCTATGTTTGAGACCATTGTCCCAGCCACTGCAACAATGCTGTGTTAATCCATCTCATTAAGGGTCTTCCTTTTTTTTCGCTGAACCTCTACTTTACCAAGCTTGATGTCCTTCTTCACGAACTGGTCCCTGATGATCACATCTCCAAAGGACGTGAGATGAAATCTTGCCATCCTTGCTTCTGAGAAGCATTCTGGCTGTACTTCTTCCAAGACATCTTTGTTCATTCTTCTAACAGTTCAAGTATCTTCAATATTCTTTACCAACACCATAATTCAAAGGTATCAATTCTTCAGTCTTCCTTTATTAATTGTCTAGTTTTCACATGCATATGACATTATAGGCATGTTTTCCACTAAATTAAAAAGAAATATGATCAACAGGGAAAGGCACGTAAAGAATATAAAGGAATAATCTCACATTCTGTCATCAAAATCCAATTGTTAGATTTTTTTTTTTACTTCATTCCCTTGGTTGAAGGAATTCCTTGGCATTTCCTGAGAGCACCATCAACAGAAATTCCACTGCCCACAGGGGAGTCAACTTTATGCAAGTCAATATTTTGTATTACAATAACTGGTGTCTTTAAAAGAAAACAAAGAGAAGAAATAGCAGTTCCTTTTATCTTTGTAAGGAGTTTTGGTGGCACAGTGGGTAGGTATTTGGCTGCTAAACAGAAGGTCAGTGGTTCAAATCCACCAGCCAATCTGCAGGAGGAAGATGGGGCAGTCTACTTCAGTAAAGATTTATGGTCTTGGGAACCCAATGGGGGTTTTTATGGGTCAGACTCAATTTGATAGCAAAGAGGTTTTTTTTTTTTTTCTCTGTGCTGCCATCTTGACTGCTCCCTCCTGTGTTCAACATTTGCTTTTCTCTTATAGGCTCTTTATTTGCTGGATTGACAAATTCCTGTGATCTCCACAGTCAGTCAGTCTTCTAAGGTACTCTTCTCCCCACAGAACTTAATGAATCATTATGATGTTTATAGAGAAAAATAGATATTTCTTCCAATCTCTTTTAATAGGCTAGACTCAAGATAAAACCAAGGCAAAATGTTTTTTTTCCATAGTCCAATATTTCTATATAAATTTTTCCAGTCTTTTCTACAATAAAGGTAAACCACTTTTTGTTGTTGTTATGTGAACTCAATTCTGTTATAAATTTCAAAATAATAAAGGGTTTTGCACAAGGAAAAGGAATATTTAAAACTTTTATTTATAAATAAAATCTCTGACAATGTAGGGATGCTTATGTACAAACTTAATTATTAACCACACCCTTGGTTATTTTCAAAACTGTCCTACTGTGGAAAACAAATTATTTGGTTTGTAAGTAAGTCAAATGAAAATCAGCTTTCATCAGAGTAGCACACAAGGATTTTTACCCACATCAACCAGCATTCATGAGCTGGCAGATGTATATGACAACCAATCCTGTGCTGTTACACTACAAACTGCAAACAGGTTACTCAATCAGTGATTGGAGTTGAGGCTGACTGCAGGTAACTCTGTAAGTCTATGTTGTTAAGTTTAACCCTGCTAAATCACATCATATAGAGTATTCAAAAGGATTGGTGAAAAAATGAAAACAAAAGTATTTATGAATAAAGCCTTGCTTTGTACCCACGATTCATATGCCAAACTTGGGCCCTTCTCGACCCACCATTGTTCTCAATAAAACATTCAGGCAGCTCTTGTACCTACGAATTTCTGGTCAGATGGTCTCCTACTGAAATAATTCAGATGCTTCTTGCTGAAAACACAATTTCTTTCAATTTCCAGCTTCATTTCTATATCCTTCTATCTACCTTTTGGAGCTACTGGCATATGTTTTTCAGTTTTCCTGTTCAGTAAATTCTATCCTTCAGAACTTGTTTATAGATTCTAGCCTAAAGATTTGTAGTGTCAATAGCATAAGATAATATCCACTGTTATAAAAAATAGTAGAAAATTCAATAGATTTGCCACAGTTTGGCCCAAGTCAATGAAATAGAAATACCAAATATAAATGAAAAGAACATTTATTTAACTCCCTAACAGTGTGCAAATAGTTAACAGTGTCTTCCCAGTGAGACAGGAGGTCCTAAGAGCACCTTACTTCCTCAGTCCCCACAGACCCAAATCTGTAGCAATGGTTTGGTCATTTCCTTTAGGGGAGTCTGATTAAATCTTCTGAATGAAAGTAGTTTCTTTCAAATAACAAATGAATTTACAATGATCATTTCTGCACAGTTATGGATCACAAAGAAGTTAAGCTTTTAACTCGGGGCATTGTGGAAATACAGCAGACATATTTCTCTGTAGAAATATACCACAGTGATATGCTACATACATTGACCTTTCAAAATAATCTTGCTTTGTGAACAAAAGGGAATGTTAATTTCCTCAAGGGTAAGAGCTAATACAGTTGTCAAAAATAAAAGAAAAGGGACACAATAGCAAACTTAAAATGTGCTCTAGATACTGAAATAATGATAGCAAAAGAGATCAGTGACCTTGAGAATGACAACAAACTAAAGTGGGATTTGGAGGTCCCCAGGTATAATGTATTCACTGACACTTTTTATTTCAAATGGACAAGCAATGGAGCAGAATTAATGCCCTGTGGAACTCATGGCTGTGCATCAAAATCCACCAAGTTACCAAGACTTATGGGCCTTCCAAACAATCCAGGTGAAGGTGGCACTCTTTACAGTGTGCCTGACTAGGAGAATACAGATTTGATTTTCCGACCCTTGAGAAAAATACAAAGCAGGCACTTTGAGCTAAGGCTCCAAATTACAGCTGTGGTTCAGCTAAGATTCCTTTTGTAAAATAAAACTTGCTGACTAAGACCATAAGATCTGATTTATCTTTTCCTTTTAATGGTGTTTATCAGAATAGAATTGGTCTCTTGTTACCACTCTGAATACATTGGGCTTTGCTAGATACCTAGCCTGGCACAATTATTCTAACCTCATTGTGGTTATTAGGAAATGAATTTGCTAATTAATAGTAGAAACCCAAGAATAAACATAATGAATAAATGCAAAAGGACTATATTCTTTAGGAATGCTATTGGACTATATTTTCACACAATTCCTTCCTGGCTGAATAATACAGACAAAACAAACACACAGGGACTTTCAGCCATGAGGAGTCAGGGGATAGCACAGCAGAGTGAATATAGAAATAAATAGTTTGTCATCTCAGAAAACTTCCAAAATTGCAAATATGCAGTGAAATAAAAACAGTTCAGAGGTAATGGAAATGATTCTGGGAATGAAATAATGTGTTTGGAGAAGCACATTGGGAAAATACAGTTGCCTGAGTGAAAAACTTATCAGAGTCCTTAGCTTGAGCTAATAGTACATGGGAAAAAGTACCTTCCAGGGCCACCAACTTTGGTGTCTCCATAAATCAAAATGATAGAATACACTGGAGACACTAAGCAGTCCCAATTGGTAGTGCTCTTTCATGGGGCCTCCTCTGGCTTCGACAGAAAATACCTTTGATGAGAAATAAAAGGGGGGGGGGGGGCTTTGCCAAACTCTCCATAAGAATCCTTTCCAGGCTCACCTGGGGTTGAATAGTGTTGCTCCTTATAGAAAGGAATACTCCTTAGATTATAATTCTTAGATTATGCAAATCCTTAGAAATGGAAGGGATGGTCTAGACCCTACATTTGTGCAAAATACTTTAGTTGAGTTCAACCAATATTAACTTAAGATTACTTGGTGCTAGGCAGCAAGTAGTGCTGTTATCAGCACTAGGGATTCTGGAATATCCCAATATTTGTTCTCAGGGAATCACTGCCTAGTGAAGGATAAATTACGATACTACAATGTGGTGATATTAAAAACATATATGAAGCCCAAAATGAAAGGCCAAAAGGATTCATACAGAAGAAGATATCTAGTGTAATTAGGAAGCATGAGTATGAATTTACCATGCAGATGGGGCAGGGAAAGATATACACATCTGGCACTCTGAATTAAGTAATTGAGTGACTATCTAGAGCTACAATTGCCAAAAAGATTGAAGGATGTTACATGGCAAGGATCAGATCAACTGTGGATGCTCTTTGAAGACTATACCCTAGCAGACGTCCCAACAGACATCCCAGCAAAATCTTCCCTTGAAAGAGTCATTTATATATTTTTCTTCAATTCCTCTCTTCCCATTTTCTCTTGAACCTACAAACAGGTTTTTGATGCCACCACTCCACTAGGAGTCATTTCTCTTTACTCATGAACTCAGTCAACAAATGTTTATCAGGCACCTAGAACACAGCTGGCACTGTTCTAGGTGTTGGTGATACACCAGTGAACTCTCTCCTGGTGAGAGCAGACAGACAAAAAATAAATACACAAATAAACATATATGTCAGCTGGTAACAAGAGCAATTTAGGAAAAGCAGGGAAAGGGGAATAGAGAATTCTGAAGTAAAGAAGAAGCAGGGTTCTTTCATAAAAAGTGGTTATGAAAGACCTTGCTGAAAAGGTGATATTTGAACAGAGACTAAAGAACGTCAGAAAGTAAGAGATGCAATTATATGAGGGAAGAGCTTTTGAAACAGAGGGAATAGTAAGTACAGAGGCTCTGAACACCTCCTACTACCTGAGCGTCAGAAGAAAACCAATTACTTGGGTTTGAAAAAACAGAGATGTAACTCAGAACAGCCATGTCTGTGGTTAATAAGCACAAATTAAGTGATCTAAAGCCAGAGGAAGACATTCTGGTACAGAGCAGGGGCAGCTCAGCTGGGGGGAATTCCTTAGACAGGCTTCTAGAAGGTAATCAGCACCAGTTCCTCTAGAGAGAAGGAACTAGAGACAGATATCAGAACCACATAATTCCTTTCTTGTTCATAAATATACATACACACACACATAGCATAGACATGTATGTGTATATGTTTATATGGTATATGCTATATATAATGTGGAAGGAAAGTTGGGCAATCCTACTTCCGTAGTGATACTGCCTCGGAAACCCAAGGAGGGGTCGCTATGAGTCGGGGCCGACTTGACGGCACATAACAACAACAACAACGTATATAATGTACGCACTATATAAACATATATAATGTTTATATATTATATATTATGTCCATGTTTATATCCATATCAATGTTGTTAGTAGTTGCTCTTGAGTTGATTCTGACTCACAGTGACCCCATATTTGCAGAGTAGAACTGCTTTATAGAGTTTCAAGGCTGTGCCTTTCAGAAGCAGAGCATCATGCCTATATTCTAAGGCACCTCTGGGTGGCTTCAAACTGCCAACCTTTCAGCTAGTACTCGAGAACTTAACAATTTGCACTATTCAGGGACTTCTACGTGTCTTCACCAGTAATGAAATTCTTCTCAAAATTAAATAGGAACTCATTTCTAAGGTCCTCTTATAAATTTTATAAAGCTGATAGTTAAAGAACTTCATCTTAGGTATTATATTTGTACTTAGACTTGAATTTTTACCTGACCAGTAAGATCAACAGTCTATTGCCCAAGTTGATTGAAGATAGTGGAATAGGCAGACAGGGTACACAGACCCTCTGCAAAAACAATGAGAAATCAATTGAAACTGACAGAAGATGATCCAGGAACCCTGAGCTTTGAAGGCAAGGATAAAGAAGTGGATTAAATATCAAATAGTAGAAGAACCTGAATGCAATTAGTGAGTAAGGAGACAAACAGAGCTTTGGATGGATGGCTGTCCTGAGGACACAGACATTTTGAATATATCCCAGTAGCAACCTAAGAATTGGTTCTGCTCACTAAAGACTGCATGGGCAAGGACTGCATTACTGCCTGACAACCAGAAAGGAAAACAGCAAAGAAAGAGACAAACATACCAGTGGACTGCTGGTGGCTGAGGGCACAGCTATTTTGAATATTTGCAAACAGCAGGTATGACCATTTTGAATATAAGCAAGTGGCATTCTTGCCTGAACAATGACATAGGAGTGGGTTCTGCTTTCTAAGGACAGCATGGGCAGCTGCACTGGAGGCTGATAACTGGAACGGGGAACTATTTCCCTAGTTACCCTTATATTCCCTAACACTAGTGAACTGAGGTGTGGCCATCTCCTGCCTCCACCCACCTTCTTGACCACTTGGAATACCATCCCAGTCTGTGCCCTGACAGAGCGTGGGTGCCTTGCCCTGCCCCAAACAGTTTTGGTTTTGATTGTTTTAAAATTATTCTTTTTATCTTCTTCCTTTTTTTTTTTTTTTTCCTTTCTCTTTCCTGTCCCAGGTTTATAAGTTGATTTTTTTTTTTCCCTTCCCTTTTCCTGATTCTCTCCCCCCTTTCTTTTTATTCTTTGGTTCTTCACATCCCTTGTTTTTCCTTTTGCAGTTTTCCCAATTTTTCTTTACTATTCTTTTTCCTTTCCTCTTTTCTCTCATTCCTCCTTCCCCAGATATTTGGGTTTTTTCCCCTCTTTTCCTCATTATCTTTCTTTTACCCTTCATTAAAATATTTTGAAAATTTTTCTTCTCATTTTTGTATTATTTTTCTTTTTTTGCAATTGTTCCTTTTTGTTTAGGCAGTTTGAGTTTTTTATTCTCTTTCTTTTATTTTTTGGTGGATTATTTTATTTTGTTTTTTGGCTACCTGAGTGGAAGATAGCAACTGTTCCAATACAACCCAATCATACCTGCACCTCCTGCAGCCCCACCCACTGAGTGAGGGCCACCACTTGCTTTTGCACCAACTGACCAGTGATGGACAGCAGCCAGCTCAACTCATCCTCAACCATTCCTTAAGAACAGCTAACAGAGTTCTGTGCACACATTTTAATTCTCTTTCACACAAACATAAATACAACACCATCAAAATGTCTCAGAAACAACAGACCATCACAGGCCACACAAAGGAGCAACTTAAAGTAATACACACAAGGGATGAGGCTACAAACCCAGAAAAATTATCCCTGAGGAAGAAGCAGCATTGTAACTCCCTGAAAAGGATATCAAAATAATTATATTTGGGTATTTTCAATGGATTAAGAGACAGCTCAAGGACACTGACAAAACCAAGGAAAACATTGACAAAATTAAGGAAAACAGGCAAATTCTAGAACAATTTAGAAAAACAATACAAGAACAAACTGACAAAATAAACAAAAAATTAGAAATGATACAAAAACAACAAATGGAAATCCAGAAGATTAATACTAAGGTTTCAGAAATAAATAACACTTTGAAGGAGCAAAGGAGTTACGTTATGTTACCTTAGGTGCTGTCGAGTCATTTCCAACTCACAGTGACCCCATGCACAGCAGAATGAAACACTGCCTGATCCCGCGCCAGCTCCACGATCCCTACTATACTTGAGCCTATCATTGCAGCCACCATGTCAATCCATCTCATTGAAGGCCTCCTCCTCTTTCGTTGACCCTCCACCCTATCAAGCATGACATCCTTCTCCAGGGAATGGTCTCTTCTGACAACATGAAACATGACCAAAATAGGTGAGAGGAAGTCTGGCCATTCTCGCTTCCAAGGAGCATTTCGGGTGCACTTCCTCCAGGACAGATGTTAGTTCTTTTAGCAGTCCATGGTACTTTCAGCATTCTC
>NW_006921727.1:2922737-2923894 GCF_000298275.1 Orycteropus afer afer
ATCCCTTGTTCCACGTCCTCTTCTGAATCCAGCTTGCATCTCTGGAAGTTCTCTGTCAATATACTGCTGCAAACGTTTTTGAATTATCTTCAGTAAGATCTTACTTGTGTGTGATATTAATGATATTGTTCTATAATTTCCACATTCTGTGGGATCACCTTTCTTTGGAATGGGTACAAAAAGGAGTAGAATCAAATAAATGGAAGACATAATTAATGAGATTGAAAGGGATCAATCAGACAAAAGAGCAAAACAAAATTTAGAAAGGCTAAGATTAAAATGGGATACCATCAAGAAGAATAACTTACATGTAATTGGAATTCCAGAACAGGAAGAGACAAATAAAACCACAGAGAAAATTGTCAAAGATTTGTTAGAAGAGAATTTCCCTAACATGATGAAAGACAAGAATATAACCACTGAAGAAGTTCAGCGAACCTAAATAGAATAGACCCCAAAAGAAAATCACTAAGACATGTCATAATCAAGTTCACCAAAACCAAAGATATAGGAAAAATCCTGAGAGCAGTATGGGAAAAATGTAAAGTTACCTACAAAAGGTAACCAATAGGACTAAACTCTGATTTCTTGGCAGAAACCATGCAGGCAAGAAGGCAATGGCATGATATATATAAAACCCTGAAAGAAAAATACCTCCAACCAAGAATTATATACTCAGCAAAATTTTCTTTCAAATATGAGGGGAAAATTAGGAGATTTACAGATAAGCAGAAATTAAGGGATTTTGTTAAAAGCAGGCCAACCTTATAAGACATGTTAAAGGAAGTCTTCCAATAGAAAACCAACAACAGCAAACAAACTGATGATAAACACACATGATGACACCAACCCAGTCATAGAAATATGCCAAGTAAAATAAGCTTACAAGACTGTAAACAGGGAACCAGAGACATCAATTGCTAAATGAGGACAACTACAAACCAAACAGAGGGAATAGTGTAGCTACAGAACTTCTAAATGGTGAGGAAGTCAAGACAAATGAAAGGTAGAACAGACTGTTTTAAACTTGAGAAGAAAATATTAAATCACAGGGTAACCTCAAAGAAAAATAATAAACCTTCATATCAAAATAAAGGGAGCTGTGGTAGCATAGTGGCTAAGGCACTTGACTACTAACCAGATGGCTGGCGGTTCAA
>NW_006921727.1:2926364-2938301 GCF_000298275.1 Orycteropus afer afer
TTGAACCACCAGCCTTCTGGTTAGCAGTCAAGTGCCTTAGGCACTATGCTACCAGAGCTCCATGCAAAACCACTAGCCAACATTATTCTCAATGGAGAAAGACCGACACTATTTTCCTTGCTAACAGGAACAAGACAAGGATGCTCCCTATCTCTACTTCTATTCAAAATTGTATTGGAAACCCTAGCCAGGGCAAAAAGGCAAGAAAGGGAAATCAAAGGCATCCAAATGAGTAAAAAACAAAACAAACAAACAAAAAAACACCTCACTGCCGTCAAGTCATTTTTTCTGACTCATAGCGACCCCTCCTTGGGTTTCTGAGGTGGTAAGGAAGAAGTAAAACTACTCTATTTGCTGATGATATGATCTTATACATAGAAAACCTAAGGGACTCAGCAAGAAAATTACTGGTACGTATTGGAAGATTTACAATCGTGGCAAGACACAAGATCAACATAGAAAAATCAATTGGATTCCTCTACACCAGCAAAGAAGTCTCTGAAGATGAAATAAGGAAATCAATACCATATATAATAGCTACCAGAAAGATAAAATACTTGGGAATAAATCTTACCAGGAACATAAAAGACCTACACAAAGAAAACTACAAAAGACTACTTCAAGAAACTATGAGATCTACATAAATGGAAGAACATACAATGCTCATGGATAGGAAGATTGAACATTGTGAAAATGTCAATACTACCCAAAGCAATATTTGCATTCAATGCAATCCCAATCCAGATTCCATCAACATGCAACATCCCTTGCATCAAAAACAGACATTCAAAAACAACACTCAAAAAAAGACATGGGAAAACCAATCACTAATTTTATATGGAAAGGAAAGAGACCTCGGAAAAGCAAAGCACTACTAAAGAAAAATACACTCCCATATCTCAAAACCTACTATACAGCCACAGTGGTCAAAACAGTCTCATACTGATACAACCACAGACACATAGAACAGAATTTAAAACACAGAAATAGATCCATCCACCTATGGTCAGCTGATACTTGACAAAAGGACAAAATCCATTAAATGGGGGGAGAGATAACCTCTTTTGCAAATAGTGCTGGCAAAACTGGATATCCATTTGCAGACAAATGAAACAACATCCATACCTCACACAATACAAAAAAAAAAACTAATTCCAGATGGATCAAAGACTTAAATGTGAAACCTAAAACTATAAAGTTTGTCAAAGAAAAAATAGGGGCAAACTTAAAAGCCCTAATATATGGCATAAATAGATCATCAAACATAACCCAAAATGCACAAATAGCAGAAGATAAACTAGATGATTTGGACCTTCTGAAAATTAAATTTTATGTGCATCAAAAGACTTCTCCAAAAGAGTAAACAGAAAACCTGCCGAATGAGAAAAAATATTTGGCAATGACATATCAGACAAAGGAATTATCTCCAAAATTTTTAGAGAACTCCAACACCTCAACATCAAAAAGACATCTAATTTAAAAAATGGGCAGAGGACATGAACAAACACTTCACCAAAGAAGATATTCAGATGGCCAACAAACACATGAAGAGATGTTAGTGATCATTAGCCATTAGAGAGATGTAAATCAAAACAACCATGAGATCCCATCTCACCCCAGCATTAATAGCAAAGTTCTACAAGACAGAAAATAACAAATGCTGGTGAGGATGTGGAGAGATTGGCTCTCATACAATGCTGGTGCAATTGTAAAATGATACCAGGACTGTGGAAATCAGTATAGTGATTCCTTAAAAAGTTGGAAATAAAAATACCATTTGATCCAGCAATCCCATTACTAGGCATATATCCTAAAGAAGTGAGAGCCAGAACAAGAACAGATATATGCACACTCATATTCATCACAGCACTATTCATAATAACAAAGAGGTAGAAACAACTTAAGTGCCCATCAACCAAGGAATGGATAAACAAACAATAGAATACTATGTAACTTTAAAGAATAATGTAGAATCTGCAAAACACCACATAATGTGGATAAAGTTAGAGGACATTATGCTGAGTGAAATAAGTTGATCATAGGACAAATATTGTATGAGTCTACTATTGTAAACAGTCAAGGAAAGGGTCACACATGGAAGGAAACTTTCTTTGTTGGTTACCAGGGATGGGAGAGGAGGAAAGGGAAATTTTTTAGATAGGTTGGGGGGAAAAAAAAAAAAATATATATATATATATATACACACACACACACACACACACACACACACACACACCAAAGATTGTTAGTGGTTACCAGGGATAGGGAGCGGGAAAGGGGAAGTTTTGTTTGGGAGGCATTGAGTTTATGCTAATAGATGGTGAAATACTTTGGAAAAGGATAGCAATAATAGAGGGATGGCATGAAAAAATGTAATCAATGTCCCTGAGCTGTAAATGTGGAAGTTATGTTGGTGAATGTCTCGTTGTATAGGTTTTCACCACAATAAAAGTGAAAAAAAAAAAAAGTCTATTGCCCCTGGAGAAAATTTATACTTTCGTTTTTGAATAACTTTTGGAGAAAAAAATAGGTACTAAAACTTAAACTGTGCATGTTCTTCTACTAGGAATTACATCCTAGGCATATAAGGTAGGTAAATCATTCCACATGTGTACAAGGAGAGATGTACAAGAAATGTTTGTTGTAGCATTATTCTAATAGGATAAAATTGAAAACAACCTAAACATCCATCAACAGGAGAATGGATAAATAAACTCTTGTATGTTCATACAGTTGAATACTAACTAGCCCTCCAGAGTTAGAGTTTTGGGTATCAATTTGGATACATCTCAAAAGCATTTTTGAGCAAAAAAACAAGTTGCAGGATATATACCATGCAATATTACTTACGTGAAGCTTAAAAAGATGCCAAGCAATATAACAGAAGAGTTTGACCAGCACAATAACACTAAAGAAAAGGAGGACACAGAAATGTCCACAAGAGATAAAGATAACAAAGGCAAATATTATTATATATAAAATACTACATTATTAGTAATAACAAACGTTAGTCTATGGGTAGGAGCTCTGGCAGCATAGTGTCTAAGGCACTTGACTACCAACCAGAAGGCTGGTGGTTCAAACCCACCACCCACTCCTGGGAAGGAAGGTTGGGTAATCTACTTCTGCAGTGATACCACTTCAGAAACCAAAAGGAGGGGTCACTATGAGTTGGGTCTAACTCAACATTATATAACAACAACAAGTCTATGGTTGGATACGTAGGCAGACAGGTGAAAAGATCAAATATGGGTAGGCAAATGGGAATATACCCATTATAATACGTAGATTGGGCAGATGATATTCCTACATGTGTATTTGTATGTGCTACAGAAAAATATCCATGTACATTATAGAGCTAACAGGGCACAAAGTTAGGATAACTTCTTAGCCACAATCAAACACCTTGAGGGAGTGAGTCGCTGGGCCTGCAGCCTTGAGACCATGGTCATGGGGGTCATCAAACATAGTACATAAAAACATTGTTCAACTTTGGTGAGTAGCAACTGGGGTCTTAAAAGCTTATAAGCAGTCATCTGAGATGCCACTATCGGTCTCTCCTCCTCTGGAGCAAAGAGGAATGAAGAAAATCAAAGACATATAGAAACAATTAGTCCAAAAGACTAACGGAACATGGGAACCTCAGCCTCCATTACCCTCAGACCAGAAGAATTAGATAGTGCCCAGATACCAATGACAACCACTCAGAAAGAGATCTAAATCAGAGATTCTGGACAGAGTGGGAGAAAAGAATGTAGAACAAAATTCAAATACATAAAAATGACCAGAATGATTGGTTGGATAGAATCTGGTGAAACCCCCAAGACTATAGTTCCTAGCCACCCTTTGGGCTTAGAATTGAACTCATTCTCATAGCTCAACTTTCAGCCAATAAATAGATAGGCCTATGAGCTAAACAACTGCACAGAGAGATGCACTCTGTAGAACATGAAATATTAGAAAGGCAACATTTGCATAGGGGGGAAGGCTAGACAGACAGGAATGCATATATAAGGACACAGGGAAGGGGTAACCACAGGGAGGATGTGGGAGGAGAGCTGTTCCATTGTGGGGATTGTAACTGGTGCCATGAAACAAAATGTGCATGAACTGTTGAGTGTAAAATTAATCTGTCTTGTAAAATTGCACCCAAATCACAATAAAAATTAAATATATATATATATATATATGCCAAGCAATGCTATGTATGATTTATGCAGGCATAAGTAACATGGTAAAAGTATAAAATGAAAAACACCAAATTCAGTGGAATGGCTACCTCTGGAGAGAGAGAGAAAGGAATGAGGGGCTTCAATTTTATCTGCTGTGACTTACTTCATATATATATATATATATATATCTGAAGGAAATGTGTCAAAGCCTGGAAGTGATTTTCTGTATTTCTCTATTTTTTCTTGTGTGAGTGAAATATGTGATTAAAAAGATTATGTTACCCAAAGTTTGGAAAGGCAGATAAACAGCACCCTTGCGACAGTGTGATATAAATGAGGCTCCGTTATATTTACAAGGGTATTCCAGGTAAAGAAAACTATATTTGCATAATTGCTTACTTTATTAACAGGAATCTCTCCCCTTGCTGACAAGTTGATTCCAACTCATAGTCAACCCTATATGACAGGGTAGCTAAGGAGCTGGAATTTTATCCCAAAGGCTACAGGTCATTGAATTTTAAGCAAGGGAGTAACATGATTTCATTTACGTTTTAGTGAACTCAGCTTGGGGAGCAGCTTGTAGAACAGAATGAAAGGATGATGTGAATGAAAGTAAGATCAGTTTGCAAGCTTTTACAATGATCCAGGCAGAAGATAATGAGGTCCTGCAGTGAGTTGGTAGCAGTGGGGAGGGAGAAAAATAGATAAATATAAAATGTATTTGGGAAATAAAATCAACAGGACTCTGATGTACAAAGTGCAGAAGGAAGTCCAGGGTGTTTTTAGTTTCTGGCTTCCAATGGGTAAGTTAGGATTGTAAGCACTCCTCCGATAGGGAATTGAGGGGAAAGAGTAGCTTTGACAAAGATGGGGAAAATAGAGAACTAATACATGTTAAATTCTAGCCTCAGGAAAAACATCCCCAGAGAGGATGTCCATGAGGTAAGTTAATGAATAGGCCTGGAGCTCTGGGGGAAGATTCAGAGCTAAGGATCAATATTTGGTATTCATTTATGTATAGTAAGCAATTGAAACCATGGAAGTGAATGAGAGCTCCGTAAAAGAGCGTGGAAGAGATTAAGGAGAGAATAGCAGCAAAGATGGAACTCAGGATCAACCCCTTGAATGGGAGACACTGAAGAGTGTACCATGAAGCCTGAGCACAACTGGCTAGAGATGTAAAGGGGCAATCTGGACATCAGAGAAGGCAATTTTTTGCCACTAAACCTGAAACCTTAAATCTGTCAGCACAAACTTCTGTTTCTCCCTTGCACTGAAAATCACAGTGAACTACCTCCTCCAACCAAAGTCTAATTTCTCCACTCTGGCTTTAAAGGACTTAAAACTTGGGTATGTAGATGCCTGAGGGACATGGATATGTTGTCAAAACAAACAAACAAACAAAAAAACCTCTTAAAGAAAGTTTCCAAATCCTCATATTCCATGTGAACGTTCCTAAAATGGACTTTTGAGTCAAGACGTTAGAAAAATTCTCATTGCCCACTCCCTTTCACAATCATGTTTCTGCCTCTTAACACACACACAAAAAAGGCATTCATATTCATATTCAGATGACTTTTCCTAGAGCATAAAAACTTCTAACAGGCCAAAGAAACATGAAAATTTTAGTTTCAATGTAGTCTTCTTACTCAATTAGTTGTTGTTATTATGTGCCTTTGAGTCAGACCTGACCCATAACGACCCCCTCCTTGGGCTTCCGAGGCAGTATCACTACGGAAGTAGATTGCCCAACCTTCCTTCCAAGGAGTGGCTGGTGGGTTTGAACCACTAGCCTTCTAGTTAGCAGTCAAGTGCCTTAGGCACTATGCTACCAGATGCTATTCAATTAAGGTACCTGAAAAATGTGGCAGGCTTGTGTCTTACCCTATCTCGTATTTTTCTAAGGGCACAATGTGACTCTAGAATCCTATGTAATGTGTCCATCACCTTGTGTGAACCTCTTCAAACTCCTTCCATCTCACCAGTTATTCCAGTCCAGTTCTTCAAGGCTTTGCCCAGCTTCCTGCAGGCATAAGAGAAGCTCCTTGCTTCCACTTCTCTGATGCTGTGGAATATGAGTGGAAACTCAAAAACATAGAACCCAGAAGTGAAGGGAAATCACCTCTCTAAGGAGATTCTTTAAGTGATGACAGCTGGTAAATAAAGGCTTCCCCCTTTATACACACGGAAAAATGGACCCAGGCCAATTTCATTAGGCTCCTCAGATGGTTCTGTGGCATCCAGCAGCCAGTGGTCTATAGTAGTGGCCACTCAATAATGCTTCTACTATTGGCCTTTCCTATTGTTCCTTCGGGAGCTCTGGTGGTGTTTGACTGCTAACCAGAAGGCTGGCAGTTCATATCCACCAGCCACTCCTCGGGAGGATGGTTGGGCAATCCACTTCCATAGTGATACCACCTCGGAATCCCAAGGAGGGGTCACTATAAGTCGGATCCAACTCAACGGCAATGAGTTTAGTATTCTTCCTTCACTCCCCTGTCTTCATACTCCTCTATGCAAGCCTTTTTCTCAGACTCTGATTCTTGGGGAAGCTAGGCTGAGAGAGTTGGGATGTTCTGAAATCAGATATTTTGCAGGAGTGATGAGAATTTCATTTAACAACTTCCCCTTTTCTATCCTTGTACTGCTGCCAGACAATACAGCAGAGAGTGTTTTAAGAGAGAAAAGTAGAGAGAACAGTGGAGAAATACTGAAGGCAGCAGTGCCTTGTTTTAGTCAGGGGACAAAATCAAGGCAAACTATGTCTTATCTTTCTATCTGCCCTAGAATTAGAATCTTTCTATCCTAGAATTATCCAAGACATGTAATAGGCATACTGGGAAATTCCAATCTCTCATTATGTGAATACTCTGCACTTCTGTTGTTGTTGTTAATGAAAAGAACATAGCAAGAACTCACATTCACCTGTGTGTGGATCAAGGACTCAGATTTATGTTCTCATAATTTCAAAGAGGAGATGGAAAAGTTCCTTAACAAGTCAGTGCTAAACTTCCAGTAAAAGATGGCATATTGATGGTAAGTTAGCATTTTATATTATCTTGAATATTTATTCAGACATGTAGGTGAAATATTTTCAACTTTTTCTAAAATGTTATTGAAGCTATATTCACTTTTTTCTTAGATGTAAGTCTCCTGTTTCCTGCCCCTTGTCAATCACTTTTCTACTCATTATTCACTCTTGTTTTGTGTTTATTAGGTTTAAATTAAATAAATAGGAATATATTGATTTTACTGTAAATAATGTTAAATCATTGATTCATCTCTAAAATCCCACATTTACTGGTGGTTCAATATCTTCTCTTCTTTTTGCTATGAATTTTAACAAAGCAGGTTAAGCTGCACCTTTAAAGCATAACATATACTTTTGTATGGAACTAGAATCAAATGTTCTCGAAGTCAATCTAGGATATTATGCTCAGGAATTTAGAAAACCCATTCCATTTAATTAGGATTAATTCTTCCCTCTTAGAGGGAGATACACTATTTAATTTTCTCAAATGCATAAATACAAACAATTATTTTCATCTATAAAATGAAATTACCAGTCTATTTACATATAATAATGCTTATGTGTGACTCTCTGTGACCTCCGTACCCTTTTAAAGGCACTTTGAGATGACCTAGAAAATTAAAAGTTAGATGTATATAAAGGTCTCCATGCAGAGTCAACAGAAAAAAGTTCTAAAATGCACAATTTTCAATTTTGTATGGTTGATTTTATGCAATTGTCATCTGGTTTTAGATCCATAAATAAAATGCCTTTGAATAAAGGAATAGAAGGAGTAATTAAGAGTAATTTCATAAGCCTAGGGAAAGTATTCTAAGGGTATCTCCCCAAACCAATAAAGCTAATGATACTATGGGCAACGTAAGTCAGTGGTTTCCAGTTTTTTGTTGTCAACAAAATTAAAGACAGGTTATAGCACTGGTCAGAGCTAGATTACTAAATATAATTTTTGAAAACAGATCACTCACTGTGATTTGACTATATAACTTGGAAGGATTCTAAAAACTGAGTGATGTTATTTTAAAAAATCTTATTCCATTTTTTTCTATTTATTATGTAAATTACAAATTACATTACCTAACAACAACAACAACAAACATACATATATGGTTGTTGTTTTTAGGTGTCATTGAGTCAGCTCCTACTCACAGTGACACTGTGTACAACAGAACAAAACTCTGCCCAGTTCTGTGCCATCCTCATAGTCATGGCTGTGCTTGAACCCATTGCTGCAGCCCCAAATATATTTATGTGAATATAGTTGAGGCTGAATCCTGTATTATTCTAGCAATAAGTCCTATTTATCTAGATTCATGGATACATGACATAATTAGAAAAAAAAAAAAAAAACTATCCATCTCACAAAGCAATGCAGTTCTCTTAAAATTTTATTTTCTAGATTTAATAATTATCAATCAATATCTATATACTTATATTGATTTCATGTACTAATAATCATGACTTAAACCAAGATATAAAGCTTTGTCTCTGTGAAAAATATTAAAATGTCCATTTTGTACATATTTTTATTGCTGAGAAGTTGGATAGAATGATATATAAAATACTTTTCAGCAAAAAAAATTATATTAGGATATAATTCTGGGATCATTGGAATGGAAATAAGATTTCAAGGAGAAAAGGTAACAATGTAAAATTTCTGTCTGTTAAAGAGAAGCTCATTAGCAAAAAATAAATGATGGTGAACATAAAATCATTATGAAATTTAGATTTCCCTTGTTACATCAAAAAGAGTGATGTATCAGTTTTATTTTTAAATGCAGTATCACATGCAACAGAAATTATATCCTTTTTGATAAATTAAATTTATGATAAAAAAAGTTTTAGACAGTAGAAAAAATTATCTGGGAGTTATGTGAGCAAAAATATTTGAAGATCACTTATATCTATAGGGGTCACTATGAGTTGGATCCAACTCAGCAGCAGTGGGTTTATATCTATATCAAGGGGCTCTGGTTGTGCAGTGGGGCAGGCATTTGGCTGCTAGCCAGAAAGTTGGCAGTTCAAACCTACCAGCTGGTCTGCAGGAGGAGAATGGGGCAATCTACTTCTGTGAAGATTTACAGCCTTGGAAATCCTATGAGGATGGCTATGAGTCAAAATCAACTTGATAGCGGTGGGTTTTATATCTATATCAGTTCTCTTTACCTATTATAGTAAATTACCATAAACAGTGGCTTAAAGTACCACAAATTTATCCTTTTAGGGTTGTAGAGATCAGAATTCCAAAATGGTGCTCACTGCGCTAAAATCATGGTATCAGCAGGGCTGTGTTCCTTCTGGAGGCTCTAAAAAACCCATTATTTTGCTTTTTTTCAGATTTTAGAAGCCACCTACTTTCCAGGCCAAGTCTTTCTCATGCTGCTTTCTAGTTCTCTCTCGTCTGTCTCCTTCTTCCACTTATAATGACCCTTCTGATTACCTTGGGCCAACCTGGATAAACCAGGATAATCTTCCCTTCTCAAAGTCAGGTGGTTAGCAAACTGAATTCCATGTGCAATTGTAATTCCCCTTTGCCAGGCAACCTAACACTTAGAGATTCCAGGGATTAGGACCCAGACATCTTGGGTCGGGGAATGGTCTATTATAACCACTACTCTAAATCTCAACATTTCTTCCTTTTCTGGCACCATATATGCTAACAACTGTCCTCTCTCTCTCTTTCTCTCTAATTCCTTTCTACTTGCACCTTCCTGAAGCGTACACATCTGCCTTATTAACCATATGGCCAATTTGTTGAGCATGAACGGGTGAATAACACAAAGTATTTAAACAAAGATTCTTTCTCCAATTTGAACTCCCCACATTGAACTCAAAGATATTGCCCTACCTCTCTCTGCCCCATTCACAGCCAAACATCTTGAAACAGCTTTTGTTTCTTTCTCCACTTCTAATTCACAACCCACAATCTGATTTTCATTTATGAAACTGCTCTCTTCGAGGTAAATGATAGACCTTGTCATTAAGTCCAAAACCCACATTTTAGTCTTTACCCGCTCTACCACCCCCCCCCATACCATGTGAAATAATATTGGCCACTACCTTGACCTTGGGAGGAGCTCTAGTGGCGGTAGTGACTAAGGCATTGGACTGCTAACCAAAAGACTGATAATTCAATCCCACCAGCCTCTGCTGGGAAGGAACATTGGGCAATCTACTTCTATAGAGATACCACGTTGGAAACCCAAGGAGGGGTTGCTATGAGTTAGGATTGACTCAACGGCAGTGTGTTTGTTTTTTTGTGTGTATACCTGGACCTTGAAACTCTCAATTCCCTTAATTTCTGTGGTCCCACACTCCTTGTTTTCTTCCTGCCTTCTCCTTTCCAGGTGCTTTATCAGGGACACTGCCTTAATTCTGCACATTCTCACTAGAAACCTCATAACTTGATTACCACCTATGTGCAAACTGCTTGCAAATCCTTATCTCTAGTCAGACTTCTCTCCTGAGCTCCAGATCCACATATTATTGTTGTTTAAACTTCTCTATTTGATCACCCACAGCTTCCTCCATTTTTAACATACTGAAAGTTGAATTTGTCATTTGCAACCTACTTTAGCTCTTGCATTCTCCAATGTTACACCAGTCATCTGGTTAGACAAGCCAAAACTCTGAGTATCATTCTCTCCATCCTTATCACTATGTTGTATCAGTTCTACCTCCTAAATGTGTCTTGAACCATCCACATAGCCACTTCCCAAATTTGAAGCACCATCATTGCTTGCCTGGATTATTGATCTCCGTGCTTCCAATTTTGATACCCCCACATATCTCCCTAACCAATCCCTCATTGAAGCCATTGTGACCTATCTAGAACACAAATCTGATCATGTCACATCACATTTCAATGGTTTTTCACTGATCTTCAGATGAAAATCCCTGCCTGACCTCTTATTCCAAGAATACTAAAATTCTTTCACTTCCTTGAATTTATCATATTGTCTATCATACCCAGATCTTCTTACATGCTGTTACCTCTGCCATCCATCATTATGTTTCCCACAATCTAGTCTCATCTTTTAACTTCTCAAACAGGAAGAACTCTCATTTTCTGAGATTGGGGAAACAAGTAACAGATGGGTAGAAGAATAAATCACCTTATAGCTTGAGAGTAAGAAATTGGATCCATATCTGATATATTTCTCAATGAAGTGATAAACGCATCTGCTTGGAGTGGAGATAAGGTCAAGTTGAGAGAAGACATAAAGGAGAGTGAAGGTTTGATATAGCCACTATGGGAAATGGGAAAGGAAGCCAACCAAAGAAAAATAAAGGGATTGGCAAATAGAGACTAGTAATGGATATATTTTTAGCTTCTGGCCCGTGCACTTGAGTGGATTTCTCTAGCAATGCTGAGCCAAGCCTCTCCTAATGTCAGTTCACCTGATGTTTGAATCAAATGACCAGATTGTTGAGATGTCTTTTGAATGACTTTACTGTTCACTTTCTCTACGTTTATTTTTGCCTTGCTCTTTAATTTTGAGAAAATTTTTTAACCATTCATATATATGTTCTTTTATAGTGTCATTATTAAAACTTTGTTGTTGTTGTTGTTGTTATGTGCCGTGGAGTCAGCCCCGACTCATTGTGACCCCTCCTTGGGTTTCCGAGGCAGTATCACTACGAAAGTAGGATTGCCCAACCTTCCTTCCGAGGAGTGGCTGGTGGGTTTGAACCACCAGCCGTCTGGTTAGCAGGCAAGTGTCTTACCCACTATGC
>NW_006921727.1:2938566-2948525 GCF_000298275.1 Orycteropus afer afer
TTGAACCTCCAGCCTTCTGGTTAGCAGTCAAGTGCCTTAGGCACTATGCTACCAGAGCTTCCTATAGTTGACTTTTTTTCTATTTTCCTTTTAAACCCTTGAAAACTGTATTCATTAGTCTGGGCATTTAGGTATTTAATTATAATTAGTTTTTATCTACTGTACCATGTGATCTTGTCACTAGAATGAAATTATTTATAATGGTTCATTTGGACACTGGGAACTATACTCTAAAAATGTGTTCAGTTGCCCATAATGTTGGGTCCTGATGAGAACCAGAGAAGAGAACCTAGACTCACAGTGAGTATTGCCCACATTCACACTATATGGAATAGCACCATGGGGATTTGTGTGTGTGTGTGTGTGTGTGTGTGGCAGAGTAAAGGGTAGGCTTCTCACTGAATGTCCTTTATAACATGCTAACTGTCCAGCCAAAGAAATTGTTTATGAGAAACATGAGAGAGACACTAGCTGTTCCACCATGCACAAACTGATGGGCATCCAAAGTCCATGTATGCAAAAGGAAAATTAAGTGTACTTGATTTAGCTTGTAATTCTTATTTAACCAGGAAAAGAACAATCAAAGAGCTGTAGTGGAAACCTTTAGGCTTTTTCCCATTGGATTTCATCACTTTTAAGAATCATAGAATTTTTCCCTGGAAGTTTCTATAGAGGTCATCTAGTTCAACAGCTTCCCCTTCCCCCTCCTAGTTTTATTTCATTATTCGTTTTCCCTTTTGCTGCCATGGACAAATACTTCTATTTTAAAATTTCCATATGTATGAGTAATTTATGCCTGGCTATATCCAATGTGAAGCAATTATACAGAGTGATAGTTAATGTTGCGTGTATAGGCTATGATTATCAGTGGTTTCATAGACACTAACTGGCTGCTCTTCCATATGTGATATAATATAATAACTTTCCATAATTTGATCTGATATGATCAGCTAATCAGTTGAAAAAGTTTCCTGAGGGATGGGGCCTGCCTCCAGTACATAAATGGATGTTCTGCCAAATCACACTCTCTTTCTTTCTCTCTCTCTTTTCTCTTCTTCAATCTGCAATCTTCTCATTGCTTGATCTCTGGTTCTTGAAACATAAAAGCCTGCAGAAGTCTCTAGCCTGCCACTTGACCTACAGATCTTGGATTCTCAAGCCCCTGCAAACTATTGAGCCAGCAGAAGTCTCCAGTCTGCTGCCTGACCCACAGATGTTGGATTTGACAGCCCCCATAATTGCATGAGCCACTTCCTTGAAGTGAATCTTTTTCTATATACTTGTATATATATCATACTGGTTTTGCACCTCTAGAAAAACCTAGCGTAAGCCATAAATTATGTGCTTATTATAGATTATTAAGTTTCCTTTGCACATCTCTTCCTTAAAGCTATGATCTTTACTGAGTAAATATTATTTAAAACAACACATTAAATTCTTGATAATGAGGAGTCCAAATGCTAATGGAAAAAGAAGTGGCATGGGATGGGGAAAAGGCAAAGCCAAACTTTTGAAGGGATAAGTGGGAACCCAAGGGTTTTGAAAAGGAGTAGGAGAAAAAGAAAGACACAAGTTATCAATAAGCCCAGCACTTGGTCTTCATAGAAGATCAGAATCAGAATCATTTACCAAACAGGGAAGTGGGAGAAGAGTCAGGTTGCTGTAAGAGATTCATTGTTTGAGGGGGTGGGGAATATATATATATATATATATTCACTGCCATCGACTCACAGCGATCCCTCCTTGGGTTTCTGAGGTGGTACCTCTATGGAAGTAGATTGTTCAGTCTTCCTTCCAAGGGGTAGCTGGTGGGTTTGAACAGCCAGCTTTCTGGTTAGCAGTCAAAGGCTTTAGGCACTATGCCACCAGAATATCTATATATCTATATATAGTTATATAGATATCTCCACTTGTTCTTATTTGAATACATCCATCTTCCTTGCCTGCTACCCCTGTGCTTGCTGATGCTTGCTGAGTGGCAGAGAAAGTCCCATAGAAGAGCACTAGTTGAATTTAATGAGCAGTGGCCTATGATTGGAGTGTGGGAAAATAGGTTTAAATTTCAGTTCTAATACTACTTTGCAGTGTTACATTGAGCATTCCTCAATCTTTCCTAGTCTTAGTTTCCTTATCCAGTAAAATGGCATTAAATTGGTGATCTCTATAAGGCCCTTTCCAGTTTTGAATACAGGTGTGAGTATCCTCTGACCACATGAAGGAAGAATTATACCAAAGCCCCACCTTAACAGAAGCTACCTTTCAGTGAAACATGAGTCCATTTGGACCCTGTCTGACTGACATAGAAGTGGCTTATGAAAGTCCTATTGTATTCTAGAAAGTCTATTCTAAGATTATCACCTAAAATAGGGAGTCACGCAAGCTTAGTTTGGGTATTTGCATCTTCCAAAAGACTTCACAACCTGACCATAAACTGCAAACCTAAAATATAATTCACTACTGAATAAGCCTAATGGCTGTAGGGTTGAAGCTGGAAGAAAGAAGATGGAAGGTGCAACCATTATCTTCAGTAGAGTAGAGATAACTTTCACTCTGTGAGTAGTAAAGAGGAACATGCACAGAGGGCTGGAGAGGCCAGAGAAAGTGGTGAACCTGCAGCTCAGGAGGGACATTCCAGGGAAGACTGCACAGTCTTTGAGCAGGGTCTAAATGAGAGTTTGTAAGGTGATAATGGGCTAGAAGTGTTTCGTGCAGAGAAAAGTTAAGGTAAAGACACAGTGAAGGGCATCACTATCTAAATGTTGGAAATTTTAGTGAAGCAGGAATGTAGGGTATGTATGGTAAGGATTACCATGACCAGGGGTAAAAGTAGGATGAATTAGGTTGAGGAGAAATTGTGAATGGCCTTATATGCCTGTGGAAGGAATTTGGAATTACTCCTATGCGCAATAGATGAGAGTTGAGATGTTTTCAAGCAAGAGAAAGAGGACTCAAAGATTTGTTTCTAGGAGGAAACTGTAACGGCAGTAAGTAGCAAGGAGGTTGGAAAAGCCTGAGGAAAATGTGAGGAAGGGAAACCAGCAGGGAGGGCTCCTGTACAGCTGATAAATGGCTCATCTTAGTTAAGACTATGCATCAGTTGCAGAACAAGGACTGGAATTATATTTACATACTCTATTGTATAATCCAGGAGCTCTGGTAGCATAGTGCCTAAGGCACTTGACTGCTAACCAGAAGGCTGGAGGTTCAAACCCACCAGCTACTCCTCGGAAGGAATATGGGGCAATCTATTTCCGTAGTGATACTGCCTCGGAAACCCAAGGAGGGGTCACTATGAGTCGGGTCTGACTCGAGGGCACATAACAACAACAACAACATTGTATGATCTCTCTGGTATGATTGACAGTGAACACAGAAATATAGAAAGACCTTCCAAGAGGGTCATACTGGAAATTAGAAAGATGTCTAGGCCAATAAACCAAATGAAATCAAACCTGTTGTCGTCAAGTCCCTTCTAACACATAGCGACCCTATCCAAAAAACAAACTCACTGCTGTCAAGTCAATCCCGACTCACAGAAACCCCTCCTTGAGTTTCCAATAGGACAGAGTAAAACTGCCCTATAAGGTTTCCAAGGCTGTGAATCTTTATGTAAGCAGACTGCCACATCTTTCTTTGTGGGTTTGAACTGCTTACCTTCCAGTTAGCAGCTGAGCTTTTAACGACTGAACTCATAATGAAAGTCTTCAAACAAAAGAATTTTTCACAGAAATTCACCTGATATAACCCACATCCCAGAATGGAGTTTGATGTCCAGTTTGCCACCCTCCCCCTCTTCTCAGACATGGGTAGCAGATTGCTGACCCTGTCTGAAGGTTGAATATCTGAATGCTGATACATTGTTTGCTCAAGAAGTGGCAGATTTTATGGTCCAATTTTGTGCTGTGTTTTTACAGAGACTAACTAGCTAATTGACTTCACAGAATCACATAGGTATACAGAAAGTCCAGATCTGGAGTCAAGATGAAAATTTAACTCAAGATTTCCAGTTTCAGATCTATGTAGGAGATCCTGGATAGAGTGGGAGAACAATGTGGACCAACATTCAAAATCATTTAAAAAAAGAGACTAGGTTTGCTGGTCTGATAGAGCCTGACGGAACCACTGAGACTATGGCCCCTAGCTGCCCTTCAGGTCTGGAACTGAATCCACTCCTGTGGCTTCAAGTCATTCCAAAGATGGGCATATGAACTGAACATTTACATTAGGTAGATACACTCCTTAGAGAGATCAATTGTGGGAGAATAGAAGAGCTGTGTTTGCATAAGGTGACAGCTTGGGGGGCAGGAGTGCATGGAAGGGAATGACACAGGGAAGAGGTAACTGGAGAGGAAGTGGGAAGAGAGCTGTTGCATTGTGGGAAATGGAAGTCAATGTCATGAGACAAAGTGTATGTGAGCTGCTGTATGGAAAGTGAATTTGCTCTGTAAACTTTCACCCAAATCACAATAAGAAATTAAAAAAAAAAAAAAAGATTTCCAGTTTCTTGCTACTGGATTCTATTCCTTATTTGTAACAATAATTCAAAAGCACAGTGGTAAGAGACTGCTGTAACCCTGAGAGAATAGCTTTGAAATACCAAGAGTAATAGCATTTTAGATTTCTACAGCAGCCTATCCCCACCTAGTACCCCTTGCCTCAGGATCTCACAGTGCTCTACAAAAGCAAAATTCATTAAGGCTCTGCTTGTAAAGTAGGCAGCATTATTATTCTCATTTCTCACACTGACAAAACAAAGCAGAGAGATGTTTTTTAGTTGCCTGCCCAAGGTCAATTCCAGTGGCAAAACTAGAAACACAACTCAGTTATGTACCCTCAACTATTATCAGGCAGTTTTGTACTTTCAAGTAAAGCTGAAGTAACTTACCCAAAACCAGAGTAAATTGCATTTGAAGTGGGAATAAGAATATGACTATTGCTACCTCTTGCAAATTACCTGTGTCTTCTCCACTAAGTTCCAATCATCCTTCCACTGAAAGATGCAATCTGATTATTATCTAAATAGATTAATGTAGCACATTCCAGATTATGTCAGCCTTATACATGGTAACTGAAAGAGTCAGATCCATAAATAAATTGCACCCACCCTAAGACAAAAGCTAGGTGAAGAGGGAGAGGGCTACTTTTAAAGAATGAACAGCAGAGAGGCAAAATGAAACAACTGAAAATGAAAAGGAAGTCATAAACATACACAAACACACACATGCATAGTGAAAATTAAAATATAAAATAAGAAGGCTAAGTACTCAGTAAGCCCATTGAAAATCTAGCATGGAATTCAATAATGTGCCTCATGATATTTAATATATAAAAGATCAAATGTCATAGGAGCAGACTGACTTTCTAAAGAAAAAAAGCATATATATGTTAAGGTTATTTTAATTCTATAATTATGATGAAATCTGCACTTAAGAATATTTCTACAATAAGGGAGATGTCATGTTGAAAAATGATAGTTAAGGAGCTCAGGTAATAAAGAAATACATTTTGGAGAGGAAAGCTAATTTCTTCAAATTAGGCAAATACCTACTTATAATTGGAAATCTAAGAAAAGATGGTAAAATATGTTAAAGAAGCAATAGCCTGCCCATAAAATTTATGTACTAGAATAGGTACAATATGATATTACTGAACCATATATGCCACGGTTGAAAAAGAAAGATGGTTTAGAATTTTAAGACCTAAGCTGGAAGTGTTTTGCTTGTTTTTTAACCAGAAGATATAGAAGGAAGATAAATAACAACATGTGTCTAACAGAGATTTGATAAATAAAGTTTAAGTGAAACTGTGATAAGATATATTTCTGGTCTTTACAAAGTGGCTTCACAGACTGATAGAATTTGAATAAATAGAAAATTTAACTGCTTGAATATATACACTTATACCAGCTCTAAGCAACAATAAAATTATTTTTTTATCTACAATGTGTGCATGTGAAAGCTGGATATGAATAAGGAAGATTGAAGAAGAATTGGTGCATTTGAATTGTGGTGTTAGCAAAGAATATTGAAAAGACCATGGACTGCTAGAAGAACAAACAAATCTGTCTTGGAAGAAGTACAGCCAGAATACTCCTTAGAAGTGAGAATGGCCAGATTTCATCTCAATGTACTTTGGTCATATTGTTAGAAGGGAGTGGTCCCCGGAGAGGGATATCATGTTTAAAAAGTACAGGGTTAGCGAAAAGGGGAAGATCCTCAATGAGATAGATTGGCACAGTGGTTGCGATCATTGGCTCAAGAATATCAAAGATTGTGAGGATGGTACAGGACTAGGCATCGTCTCGTTCTGTTGTACACGGGGTAGGTATAAGTTGGAGCCAACTCACGGCATCTAACAACAAGACAATGTGTAGAATTGCCTCAGCAGTCTAAAGTTCTTCTGAATAATGTCCTACAGAAGGCATAATAGAAAATAAAATGGTTGAGTTTGGCCATTTTCTAGCCTGTCTTATTTTAACTTAATTCCTCTCATTAGTATTTTCTAAGTTAGTGTTAGTGAGTGCACCTTGCATAGTAATTAGCAACATACTTGGCATTTCATCACAGTCAGTCAATATTTATTAAATGAATGAATGAACTACAAACATAGTTGGTGCTCCTCACTTTTTATCCTCTACCCTCAGCCCTGATTAACAAGAACACAGGGGACCTGGGAGTAGGCTGTTCAATTTACTTGTCTCAGACAACAGTGGGGCAACATCATGTGTGAGCTACCCACCCTGACACTGGCACTTGGTAAGCCCCAAGTTAGTGACTGCTGCTCATCTTTCATCAACACCACTCAGAGAATACAGGAACGCAAAGCCTATGATTTGTGGTGCCTTTTTGTTCCACTTTCCTCTCCCACTGGTGCAGGGTGCAGGTATATGGGTTGGTCAGTAGGAAAATTTGCTCTGTCTTCACAGGCTTCTGCATTATGCAGAATGCAATGTCTGCCAACGGCCTAATTGTGAAATTCTGTTTGAATACCAATGCTATTTCTGGACTCCAATTTATCATACATGGTAGATATTTATTAAGGTCTGTGTAGGTTGGTCTCATCCAAAAGCAGACTTGAGACAAGGAATTGAGGGCAGGTAGGTTATTGGGAAGTGATCTTAAGAAACACTTATATTAGAACGAGGAAATGAGACCAGAAAGGGAAGGAAATAACTAGAGGATATATTGATAAGGAAGTTAGAGCTAGAGGCCCCTAGGGCTCAATCTTGCTGAGATGCCTCAGAGAGATGTTAGAAAATAGGCCTTCAAATTGTCCTACTCAAGAGGTAAGTTGTTGTCCACAAATTCTTATCTGTCATTGGTTGATGGTAGCTTCTGGGGTGTGCATTCTCCAGGTACTTTCAGTCTGCTCTGTAAATAGCCAAACACCTCCTGAGGTCAGAGAAACCCTTAGGTAAGTCACAGGTACTTACAGTATCTGTCACAATGTCTCAAATAGCATTGAATATATCTGGATACTTTGGAGATACAAAGTCTCTCCTTCCTCTGTGGTGCCAGGTACCTTCCATTCACTTCTTCAGATCCATTCTTCCTTTGCCCTTCTAGTCCTAGTTGATACAAGCCCCAGGGTACTGCAGTACACCCTGTGCTTTCCCTACATTCTGCCCATATTTTTGTGAACAACCTTTTAATTAAACTCTCATGCTAGCCTCGAGGGAAAATTTCTTCATCTCCACTAGTACTAAGTCTCTCTAAAGAAAGCCCCTCTCTAATCTCCAACGTTTGGCCAAGTGAACATAACCCTTTTACTCCCTCCTTGTGAAACAATAGCTAAAGTTTAAGAAACTAGTAAGCGTGAATCAAATTTTCAGGTGCTGCAGAGTTTGGAACATGAAAGTAGTTAGTAGTTGTTGTCTTTGGGTCTCATGCACATCTGAGATGGAAATATAACTCCCTTCATTGCTAACACAATTCCACTCTGGAGTTCTAGGAATCCCTGTAGCTCAATTTTAATCTTTTAACACCAGTGATCATTTTCTAGTTTTCTCATAAACTTCTCATAAAACATAATAGGGGTGATGATAAAGGTTAGAGATTCAAAGCCAG
Source organism: Orycteropus afer afer (assembly GCF_000298275.1). NCBI lineage: Eukaryota > Metazoa > Chordata > Mammalia > Tubulidentata > Orycteropodidae > Orycteropus > Orycteropus afer. Next base: position 2,946,633 of record NW_006921727.1, read on the forward strand.
CACACCTTGGTGCACTAAATATGACTTGTGGAAAGTTACTGTAGGCATTACAAGGAGGCAACAACATGGACTAATTTCTTTTTCTTTTTAATTTTTATTGTGATTTGGGTGATAGTTTACAGAGCAAATTCACTTTCCATACAGCAGTTTACATACACTTTTTCTCATGACATTGACTACAATTTACCACAATGCAACAGCTCCCCTCCCATTTCCTTCCCATAATTACCTTTTCCCTGTGTCCTTCCCTCCCATGCAGTCCTGCCCCCAAGCTGTCTCCCAGTGCATACATAGTTTCTCTATTCTCCCATGATTGATCTCTCCAAGGAGTGTATCTACCTTATGTAAATGTTCAGCTCATATGTCTGTGTTTGGAATGGCTGGAAGCCACAGAAGTGAGTTCAATTCCAGACCTGAAGGGCAACTAGGGTCCATAGTCTCAGTCCTTCCATCAGGCTTCATCAGACCAGCAAACCTGGGTTTTTTGTTTTGTTTTGTTTTGTTTTTTTAATGATTTTGAATTCTGTTCCCCGTTGCTCTCCCACTCTATCCAGGATCTCCTACTGAGATCCCCCTGCAAGTGGTTGACAGTGCTAGCCGGGCACCATCTACTTCTTCTGGTCTCACAGGATCGCATGGTGTACCAGTCACCTGAACTAATTGTTTCCATGTGTCTTTGGTTTTCTTCATTCTTCTTTGCTCTGGACAAGAAGAGACCCATCGTTGCATCTAGATGGCCACTTGCAAGCTTTTAAGATCCCAGTTGCTACTCACCAAAGTAGGAAGTGGAACAATGTTTTTGTGTAGTATGTTATGCCAATTGAGCTTGATGTCCTCTGTGACTATAGTCCCAAGCCCACAGGTGCAACTACTTACTCCCTCTGGGTAGCTGGCTGTGGCCAAGAAGTGACTACAACCTTGCCCCTTGTTAGCTCTACTATATACCTGGGAATTCTTACAGAGCATACAAATACACCTGTAGAAACAATGTCTGCCAATCCTATGCATGGTCATGGGCACACTCCCTACTGCATAGATATACCTAATAGTTCAACCTGTCCACCCATCTATCCACCTGTATATCCATGTTTGCCTTCACTGACATCGCAGTACCATATGTGCAAAAGAGTTCATCTTTGTTGTCTGTACCTCCCATGCACCTCTCTATGTCTTCCTCTTCCTCAATGCCACCATGTTGATCACTCACATTTGGTACATTGCCCTTCTCTTCACCCAAACCAATACTTGTATCTACTTATCTAGCAGTGTTCCTTCCCCTCCCCTCCAACCCCTGGTAACCAACAAAGTAAATTTCCTTCCAGTCACAAAAGGTCAGATATATGATTCCACTTAGATGAAATATCTAGAATAAGCAGATTTATAGAGATCAAAGTTTATTAGTGATTCCCAGGGGTAGGAGGAAGGGACAAAGAATGAGTCATTCCTTAGGGGACACTGAGATGCTATTAATGGTGATGGAATAATTTGGAAAAAGACAGTGGTGATGGTTGCCCAGCATGATGAATGTAAGAAAAATGTTGAGTAGGAAAATGTTTTGTTATACAATTTTTTACCACAATAAACAATAAGAAAAAAGACAGCTGCCTTCTCCCTAAACAAATATCCTACATACCAAGCACTGTATTAGATACTGGGTTTACATCCAGAAACAAAAGAAAGTCCTTACTCTGAGATCATAAACATGAAAAACATACATGCCAGGTGGTGATAAATGCCAGAATAGAGCGGGTGAGGACAGAGAGTGATGGTGGGGTAGCGGTGCTATTTCATACAGGAGAGTCATGAAAGTCTTTTTTGATAATATTTGAGCAAAGACCTGAAGAAAATGAAGGACTGAGCTATATGGATAATCTGGGGAAAGTCTGTCCCAGG
>NW_006921727.1:2948910-2955240 GCF_000298275.1 Orycteropus afer afer
GGCATTCCTGCTCCCCGAGCTCTCTCCTTGTACAAATACTGCCTTTCTGATCTCTCATGATTGATTGTTCTAAGGTGTGCATCTACCTGGCATAAATATTTACCCAAATGCCTGTCTGTTGTTTGGTTGGAATCTACAGGAATGAGTTCAGTTCCAGGCCTGAAGGGTAACTAGGGGCCATAGCCTTGGGGGTTTCACCAGGCTTTATCAGACCAGAAAGCCCAGTCTTTTCTATGATGTAGAGTTTTGTTCCACATTTTTCTCCCACTCTATCCAGGATCTCCTGCACTGATCTCTTTCTGAGTGGTTGACAGCGGTAACTAGGTATCATCTAGTTTTCCTGGGAGGACCTAGATCTTATAGGCCACTATAACTAAAAAACAAAACAAAATAAAACAAAAACTAACAAGTTTCTGTCAAGTCATCCTAACTAATAATTTTACTCTGAATCAGAAAACCATCACAAGGTTTTGAGCAGAAGAGTGACATGATAAGGCTTAAGTTTTAACAGCAATACTCTGGCTGCTATTTGGAATAAACTGAAGGGGGCAAGGCCAGAAGCATCAAGACCAGCTGGAAGGCCAATAAAGTAGTTCAGGTGGGAGGTAACGGTGGTTTGGGTTGGAGTGAAAGTAGCAAGGATACTGACAAGTGATGAGATTCTGGATATATTTTGAAGCTGGTAGAATTTCCCAGTCATTTGTATATACACTGTAAGAAAGGAGTTTAACGATGAGACCAAGTTATTAAGCCAAAGAGGATGGGGATGGCTGCAGATGAAGCAAATTGGGGAGGGGCAGGAAGGAGGTTGGTTAAAATTGAGAGTTCATTTTTAGATAAATTTAAGATATAAAGAAATGTTAAGTCAGCACTTGGATATGAGTAAGAAGTAGAGGAGAGTGGTCTAAATTGGTCCCATACCTAGAACGTATATATGGTATTTAAGCTTTGGAAATGGATACCACCAACATACTAATTTAGACAGAAGAATGAGACCTAAGCTTTGGGACAGTGGTCAGGGAGGTAAGTAGGAACCAGGGCTTCTATGAGAGAGATCAAAGCTCACTCCATAATTGCAATAATGGTGGTGAATGGTGACAACTGTATAGCCCATTGAAAAAACTATCTGATGTCATGCTATAAACAAACACATGTTTTATATGAAGTTCCTAGAATGGAATGTTATTCCAAAAATTGGTTCATTTCAGTTAAAAAAAAATAATCTAATCCAACTCATAAACATAACAGAATGAAGCCACATAGAACATTTATTGCAATTTGGTCAGATCACTAATTTAAAATTGTGGTGGCCTGAGGACTTTAATTACTTCAATTGACAGGATATTGGTTTCTAGATCATTGGAATTGGGCTTTATGCTTCCTGAAAACATTATGATTATGTTAGAAGAGGCAACTTTATTTGGGTTTGACTTTTGACAAAATTTCATGACATAAATATTCTGGATGTTTAAGAATAAGGGACACAGAAACTTACTGGCTAGATTTAAATAATGCAAACAAAGCATGGCCTTTTACAATGGTTTTATAAGAACATGAGATCTAACCTATAGCCCAGAGGTTAGCAGTCTTTAAATGGCCAAATAGCAAGTATATTATTATTTATGTATGTACATAAGTAGTAAATATTTTAGGCTTCGCAGATCTCTATCACAACTCCACAAATCTGCCATTGTAAAGTGAAAGCAGCCAGAGACAATAGATACATGATGGGTATGGCTATGTTCCAATACAACTCTGTCCACAACAAACAGCAGACTAGATTTGGCTGGTAGTTTTTCAACTTCAGCTACAGTTTTCCTACTCAATAGGCAAAAACTCAGGAAACAGCTACTTCAGTTTTGTGCACCTTGCTGTATATGAAGAAATAAAATATTGTTTTATGTTCAAGCTGTCATTAGATGTTCTGCAAATTTAGAATTCTTTTAAATAATTCAGGCAAAAATTTATTAGAGCTGGGAACAGAATCATAGCAGTGGCGGTAGTGGGAAATGGCCATATTCTAGATACATTTTGATGATAAAGGCAACAGGATTTGAAGAAGGACTGAATGTAGAGTGTGAGAAGAAAAACACTGAGGATGGCTCCAGATTTTGTTTCACCCAATGAATTGTAGCTATTATTGTTGTTTATATACTTTACCTTTTTTAACTGGATTTTCTAAGCACTCAGTGAAAATTATGTCTTTCCTATCATCTGTTCCTCATATCACTGTTCCATGGATAAGATATTCTCTTTTCCACAGAAAAATGTGTCCCAAGGAAATAATATTTCAGGACTCATGTCTTGTCATTTATTTTCAAGGATATACTTCACCAGGAACATCACAATAGCATAATCACTCTCCCAAAACATGCCTCTAGTTTTGGTTTTCCTTATTTTTCCTTTGGAGTCTCATTGACTGGTAAAGGCTCCCAGAAACAGAGCACTGACAAGAATAGTTGTCATAGTGTGTGTCCCTGGTACACGACCTCTTCCTTTGGGCTCATCAACAGTCACAGCAGTAGCATACTCACTTGACAAAGTGACTCATAATGATTTGCATTTTGCTTTGACAGACTAATGATTAACATAAAGCCACTCCTGCATGACTTTCAGAAGGACTTATGAAGATGTTCATGGGCTGTTGAGCTGTGAATTTCTTAGAGAATTCAAATTATTTTAAGTTAAGCTTCTGAGTCTTATAGTGTGTTCTTTGCTTTAACTGTGAAAAATCAATGGGGCAAGAGAGCCTTGTTGAACAACTACTGGAGAAGGGGACTCAAATAGTAAGAGAAGGCATTACTAATTCTGACATAACTTGCCATTAGGCAGCCTTAAGGTCTTGAAAAATTTCGGAAATGCAATTTGGTAGGACATATTCATTTATTTATTAATTCATTGAAAAGATATTTACTGAGTGCCTAGTAAAATCCAGGAACTATTCTAGATGCTGTGTATATGGATGCATACATACTAGACAAGGCCCCTGCTCTTATGGACTTTATTTCCCTGGACATTTGCTTATGTGTGTGTAAGACAGACAATGAACATGTAACCAAACAAATGCATATTTTGAGACAGTGATAAGTGGTATGAAGAACATATGGTACAGAAACACACAAAGAAACTTATACACCAAAGTTCACTGCAGCCCTATTCACAATAACTTAAATGAACTACCCCTGAGGGTCCAGAAGATGAGAGATGAGAGACTCTTGGCTGAAGTCCAGGAACAGATGAGTGGATAAACAAAAGATGGCCTATACATATAATAGAACATTGCTAAAGCATAAAGAGAAAGGAAGTACTGATCCATAACTGAACCTTGAAAACATGTTCAAAGTCAGTCACAAAAGGACAAATACTGTATGATCCCATTTATATGAAATAACCTGAATACACAAATGTACAGAGATTAAAGTTTATAAGTGGTTACCAGGTGTGGGAGGGAGGGAGAAAAGGTGGCTTGGGGACACTTAGAAAAAGTGCGTAGGGAGCACTGAGCTACTGTTAATGGTGATGGAATAATATATAAACAAATAATTATGATAGTTGCACAGCATGATGAATGGAATCAATGCCAATGAATTGTGTGTAAAAAAAAAGTTGAAAAGGCAATTAGAGAAAAAAAAAAAGGAACACACATTAAAGCATAGAGTACTGCAAGAGTGGGATCACTTTGCTGTTTTCAGGAGACAATACTGAAACTGAGTCTGTAATGATGACAGTCACAGGAAGATTTAATTAAAGAGCATGTCAGGTAAAGGAAAAGCAAGTTCAAATACCCAAGGTTTGAAAGGACCTTGATTTACATGGATACACTGGGTACCATTTAAAACTCTTTGGCATTTAAATACAATGATCAACCAAAAGACCAAGAAGCTGAGCAGAACTTTCAACCTTCCTGAGATAAAAACTGGAGTTCAGAGCTAGGGTGAACAACTGTGCCAGTTTGCCTGGGACTGAGGACTTAAGTCTAGACAAACTGGAACAAGTTAGTCAACTTTTTAAGACCCAGTAAGATAAACACACTGTAATTTTAGACCCATCAAGAGGGTCTAATAAACAACAACAACAACAAAAATAGCCAGCTCTCGCAAAGACTAAAACCTAGCCTTTGATGACATCCATTTCTGTTTGGATTATGGTAGTCTGCACCTAGCCTAAACTGTGACAAAGAGAATGAAAAGCTGAGCAGAGCTTTCAGCAGGTTCATGGAGACGAGGGAGACAAAAATTGGAGTTTGGGGTTAACTAAGGATTATTGATTGGCTTTGGTAAACACCAAAGGATTCCAGCTGAGATTGTGGAAAGGATACTCACTAGGAGGAAGTACAAAGTGAAAAACAGACTAACCCTCAAAAAGATTGAAGCCATGCCTCAAGTCACCTCAGTACCTGACTGGATTGAGATAACATGGTTCTATTTAATTCCTTGACAGAAGCAAAAATAAATGCTTTGTAGAAGGACATAACATTATCCAGAGTTTTGAATTACCTGTATAATAGATTTTTCATAATCTATGCCAACATTCAATCAAAAATTATGAGGCAAACTTAGAGATAATATCATCAAAAAACAAGAAAAAAAAGCAGGCAATTTGAATACTAGAGTTAACAAACAGCTATTTTAAAGTAACTGTGAATATTATAGGAGCTCTAGTGGTGCTGTGCCTAAGGTACTTGACTGCTAACCAGAAGGCTGGTGCACTCCAAGGAAGAAAGGTTGGGCAATCTACTTCCATAGTGATACCGCCTTGGGAACCCAAGGGGGGGGGGTTGCTATGAGACGGATCTAACTTGACAAGAGTGAGTTTTTTGGTTTGGTGACTATTATGTAAAAAAAAATAGAAAATTAGATGGAGAATTTTAACAGAGTGCTAGAAATTGTACTAAAGAATCAAATGGAGGGAGTTCTGGTAAGATGGCTAAACAGGAAGAAAGAGTGCACTGACCCTCTTCAACAAAGAAAAGGGGAACCAATTAACACAGATACAGAAGATAATCCTGGACCCCTGAGCCTTGAAGGGGAGGATAAAGAACTGGATTAAACTCCAACTAGCAGAAGAACCTACATGAAAACACCAGAAAAGGAGATATATGGAGCTGCAGTCTGGCAGCGATCCTGATGCCACAGACAGCTTTGATACTGCTGAGTGGTGGTGGTAGGACATAAGAATTAACCTAAAAATCAGCCCTGATAGCCAGGGACTGCACAGAGGACTGCTCTGGTGGCTGAGGAATAAAAGGGAAAGCAGCGAAGAGGAAAGAGGGCTGAGCTGTGGACTTTTCTCTGTCGGGAGGATGCAGTCATTTTGAATGTTTACAAGTGGCTTTACCATTTTGGATATTTAAAGTGACAGTGTTCTCCCAGATTCCAGGGACTTAAGAACAGGCTCCACTTGCCCAGAACCCCACTTGCTTCCAAACCTGGATAACTGGAAAGGTGAGACATTCCCCATGTTACTCTTATACCCTACACCCTCTTGGTGAATGGAGGTGCGGCCATCCCTCACTCCTGCCCACTTTCTGGGCTGGCAGGAATTCCATCCCAGTCTATGTGCTCGGATGAAGCATGGGTGCCCTTCCCCCCCGCCCCAGATTATTTTTTCATGTGTTTTTAATTTGTTTTTGCCTGCTTTAAAACTACTACTATTATTATTACTTTGTCCTTCTTATTATTATTCTTTACTCATCCATTCTCAGGTTTTAGTTTTCAGCTTTTTTTCTTTTCCCTGTTCCTGCTTGCAATTTTTTTTTCTTTCTCATGGTTAACCCCATTCCTTGTTTTTCTTTTTGTGTTTTACCCATTTTGTTCTTCATTATTCTTTCTCTACCTTTTTTCTCTTATTGTCCTCCAGATATTGCAGGGTTTTTTTGCCCCCCTTCTTTTTCCCTTTTTTCTTTTTTTGGTTACTGCGAAGGGGACTCAAATAGTAAGAGAAGGCATTACTAATTCTGACATAACTTGCCATTAAGCAGCCTTAAGGTCTTGAAAAATTTCGGAAATGCAATTTGGTAGGACATATTCATTTATTTATTAATTCATTGAAAAGATATTTACTGTTCCTCTGTGATTACATGGTGTATTGCTTGTCAATTTGCTTTTACTTTTTTGATAGTTATTCAATTGTTATTTTTGTCTAACTGAGAGGAAGACAGCAACAGTCCCCATATGACACAACTACACCCACACATCCTGCAGCTTCACTTACTGAGTGAGAGCCACCACTTCCTTCTTCACCAATTGTTGTTGTTGTTGTTGTTATGTGCCGTCGAGTCGGCCCCGACTCATAGCGACCCCTCCTTGGGTTTCCAAGGCAGTATCACTA
>NW_006921727.1:2958655-2960039 GCF_000298275.1 Orycteropus afer afer
ATAATCATTAGCCATTACAGAGATGCAAATCAAAACAACAATGAGATACCATCTTGCCCCAGCACTAGTAGCAAAGTTTAACAAGACAGAAAATAACAAATGCTGGCAAGGATGTGGAGAGATTGGGACTCTGATACACTGCTGGTGGGACTGTAAAATGGTACAACCATTGTGGAAAGCAGTTTGGTGATTCCTTAAAAAGTTGGAATTAGAAATACCATTTAACCCAACAATTCCATTATAGGTATATATCCTAAAGAAGTGAGAACCATGACAAGAACAGACATATGTACACCCATGTTCATCGCAGCACTATTTACAATAGCTAAAAGATGGAAACAACCTCGGTGTCCATCAACTGAGAAATGGATAACCAAAGTTTGGTACATACACACAATGGAATACTACGAACTCTGAAGAATAACTTAGAATCTGCAAAACACTGCATAACATGGATGAACTTGGAGGACATTACGGTAAGTGAAATAAGTCAATCACAGAAGGACAAATACTGTATTAGTCCGTTATTGTAAAAGTCAAGGAAAGGTCCATCTATGGAAGGAAATTTTCTTTGTTGGTTACCAGGGGTGGGAGGGTAGGGTAGCGAACACTGTTAGATAGGTAGAGACAAGTACTGATTTGGGTGAAGAGAAGGGCAATGTACTAAAAGTGAGTGATCAACATGGTGGCATTGAGGAAGAGGAAGAGATAGAGAGGTATATGGGAGGTACAGACAACAAAGATGAACCCTTTTGCACATACAGTACTGCATTATCTGTGAAGGCTAACATGGGTACATGAATGGATAGAAGGGTGGACAGGCTGAACTAACAGGTATGTCTATGAAGCAAGGAGTGCACCCAAGACCATGTATAGGGTTGGTAGACAATGGTCCTATATTTGTATGATCTGAATTCCCAGGCGTATAGTAGAGGTGACAAGGGAAAAGTTTGTAGTCCATTCTTGGTCACAGCCAGCTACCCAGAGGGACCAAGTAGTTTAACCTGTGGGCTCGGGATCATAGTTGCAGGGGACATTAAGCTAACTGGCATAACATAATACACAGAACATTGTTCCACCTCCTACTTTGGCAAGTAGCGACTGGGATCTTAAAAGCTTGCAAGCAGCCATCTAGATGCAACATTGGGTCTCTCCTCATCCAGAGCAAAGAAGAATGAAGAAAACTAAAGACACATGGAAACAATTAGTCCTAGTGACTGGTACACCATGCAATCCACAGCCTATATGAGTATGAGACCAGAAGAACTAGATGGTGTTGGTCAACCACTCGGAGGGAGATCTATGTAGGAGACCCTGGATAGAGAGGGAGAACAATGTGGAACAAAACTCAAAATCATTTGGGAAAAAAAAAGGGTGGGGGGGG
>NW_006921727.1:2960634-2966166 GCF_000298275.1 Orycteropus afer afer
ATCAAACATACACACACACATACACAGAATAGCAGAAATTGAAAACTCACTAGGGAGGTTTAATAGCAAATGAGACACTATGAAGAGAAGATTAGTGAACTAAGAGATCAGTTTGTAAAATCGTTATCAACTGTAAAGGGTCTCAGATTTTACTCTACTTGAAACATGTTAGGCTGCTATAGTTTCACAGATGGTGGCAGAAAATATGAGACTCCTGGGTTAAAGACAAAGGACTTTGTTACTCAAATCTACATGTTTGAATTTGTTTCCATTTCCCCCCACAGTCCCATGAGGTGATACAGAGGTAGACTCAAGTGAGGCTGTCACAGTGAGGAACCCTAGGCTAGGAAATGCAAAGTTATAAGGGACTTCTAGCAAACCTACCTACTTTTTCTTCCAGAGGGAGCCATTATCTTTATTACTCTGGTCAGTAAACAAAGCTATCCTCCACCCCTGGAGGGAATGCTACTTGTTCCCAAGGCTGTTTGCAACACAAAAATCCCTGAAAAGACATACTAAGACAAAAGATGTTACAAGATGTATAGAACAGTCATGGACAATTGCCCCCCAATAAAAATATTCACACTGAAGAGCAAAGATTAAAAGAGTATCCCTTGTAGAGGAAGAGAAAATAGGGAAGAAGCAATATTTGAGAAGACAATGTCTGAAAAATTTCCCAAAACTGAAGATATCAAGTTTCAAATTCCAAGAGTACCATACATTTCCTACAGAATTATAAAAGGAAATTACTCTATACATATTCTAGCCAAACTGCCAACAATTAAAGACAGAGAAACATAAGCTAGTGAGAGACAAAATATGTATTACCTTCAGAGAAGCAACTAATTCAACAGAAATAATGGAAGCCAGGAAACAATTAAAGGAAATTTTTAAGTGTAGAAGGAAAAAATCTGCAAACCTGGAATTTTATTTTTGTTGTTAAGTGCCATTAAGTCGCCTGCAACATAGTAATCCCACGTAGAACATAAAGAAACACTGCCTGATGCTGCACCGCCCTCACAATTATGTTTGAGCCCATTGTTGAACCCGCTGTGTCCATCCATCTTGTTGAGGATCTTCCTCTTCTTCTCCGACCCTCTACTTTACCAAGCATGACGTCTTTCTCTAGGGAACGGTCTCTCCTGATAACATGACCCAAGAACTTGAGATGATGTCTTGTCATCTTCCCTTCCAAGGAGCATGGAGGCTGTACTTCTTCCAAGACAGATTTGTTCATTCTTCTGACAGTCCATGGTATATTTAATATTCTTCACCAACACCATAATTCAAAAGCATCAGTTCTTCTTCAGTCTTCCTTATTTATTGTTCAGTTTGGCATGCTAGAATTTTTTATACATAGTAAAAAAAAAAAAAAAGCCTTTTGAAAACAAATGTCAAATAAAGAAATCACCTAGGCAAACAAAAACTAAAAGAATTTTTTATCAGGAGACCCACACTAAAAGAAATACTAAAAGATGATCATCCAGGTGGAAATGCAGGAACAAAGAGCAATGGAAAGGGTCAACATGTAGCTACATCTAAATGGCAAGGAATGAGGAAAATGGTCATCATAATGTATTGTGTTTACAATATGTGCAAAGTTAAAATTCATGATAACAAGTAAATGGAATTTTAAAAAGATGCTTATATTGCCTTGAAACTGGTAAAAAAAAATATTAGTTTTATTAAATTTTAATGTTACAGATTTTTGTAGGATAACCAGTAAAAAGAATAGTAAAATAATTGTAAAAAGTCAAAGAAAGGCTTACATATGGAAGGAAACTTTGTTGGTAACGAGGAATGGGAGTGGAGGGAAGGGAAGATTCTAGACAGGTAAGAGACAAGTATTGATTTGGGTGAAGGGAAAGGCAATAAACCAAAAGCAAATGACCAATACAGTAACACTAAGGAAAAGGAAGACACAGAGGTACAGAAGAGGTATAGACAACAGATCCACAGTTTTACATTCACAATACTGCATTATCAGTCATAACAAACATTAACCTACGGGTAGATACATAGGTTGTTGTTGTTATTTGCCATCAAGTGGGGTAGACAGGCTGAATCATCAGGTATGTCCAGGTAAAAAGGACTATACCTGTGACCATATATAAGTTTGGCAGACAATATTTCTATGTACATATTTGTATGTGCTATATGAATTTCTAAGCAGCTCTGGTGGCATAGCTGATAAGGGACTTGATTCCTAACTGGAAGGTCAGAGGTTCAAATCCACCAGCTGCACCATGGAAGGAAGACAGGGTGATCTACTGTAAAGATTTACAGCCTCAGAAACCCATTGGGGGTCACTATGAGTCAGAAACTACTTGGCAGTGAGTTTTTTTTTTTTTAAATAAGAATGTCTATATAAATAGAAGGAGTACTGGTAGCATAGTGCCTAAGGCATTTGACTGCTAACCAGAAGGCTGGTGGTTCAAACCCACAAGCCACTCCTCAGAAGGAAAGTCAGGCAATCTACTTCCGTCATGACACTGCCTTGGAAACCCAAGGAGGAGTCGCTATGAGTTGGATCCGACTCCACAGCAGTGAGTTTGGTTTTTGGTGATATAAATAGAAGTAACTGGGGGGCGGGGGGGCAAAGTTATGATAACTTCTTAGCCACAGCCAACAATCCTAGGGGAGCAAGCTGTTGGACCTGTGGCTCAGGACCATGGTCATGGAGGACATCAAGCTCAATTAAATAAACTACTACACAAAAACACAGTTCCACATCCTACTATGGTGAGTAGCGACTGAGATCTCAAAAGCTTGCAAGCAGCCATTAATTGGTCTCTCCTCATCAGAAGCAAAGAAGAATGAAGAAAATCAAAGACACAGGGAAAATATTAGTGCAAGGGACTAGAGGACCATGTGAACTTCAGCCTACATGACCATGAGACCAGAAGAACTAGATGGTGCCCAGCTACCACTGTCAAACACTTGAAAAGGGATCAGTGGAGGAGATCCTGGAGAGAGTGGGAGAACAATGTGGAACAACACTCAAAAATCATAAAAAAAGACCAGGCTTACTGGTCTGATAGAGACTAGTGAAACCCCCAAGACTATGATTCTTAATCACATTTAGGGTCTGGAATTGAACTCACTGTTTTGGCTTTCAGCCAAACAGACAGGTATATAAGGTGAACATTTATACTAGGTAGGTACACTCTTTAGAACAATCAATTATGGGAGATCAGAAGGGCAGTATTTGCACAGGGAGATAGCTCAGATGGCAGGAATGCACAGGAAAGGACACAGGGAAAGGGTAACTACAAGTAGGAAGTGGGAAGAGAGCTGTTACATTACGGGGATTGCAATCAATCATGAAAGAAAATGTGTATGAATTACTGTATGGAACATGACTTTGCTCTGTAAACCTTCACCCAAATCACAATAATAAAATAATAAGAAGAATAATAAAGAATAGTAAAATAATGTATAATTAACAAACATGGAAGAGAAAAAAGTAAGAAGAGAAAAAAGAAAGGAAAGAAAAGGTATAGATTATAGAATAGATAGATTCATAGATAAATAGGAAACAAAAGTAAGATAACAAATTTAAACTTAAATATATTAGTAAACACATTATATGCAAAGAAACCAACATTGCATATAAAGGCAAAGATTAACAAATTGTATGAAAAACAAAACCCAAACTCCTTAGACGATATTACCTTAAGTACAAGGATACATAATGTTTAAAAATAAAATTATGGAAAAAGATCAATCTACTTCCATAGAGATACTGCCTTGGAACCCCAAGGAGGGGTTGCTAAGAGTCAGGATCGACTCAATGGTAGTGAGTTTTGGTTTTATACAAATATTAACCAAAAAGAAAAACTGATGTTGTTACAGAAATATCAAGGTAGACTTTAAAAAGGTAAGAAACTTTACCAGATACAAAATACTAATTGAATGACTATTGCATCATTACATAGAACTTCAAATTTTTAACTTTCTCCTAATGTGTGTGAGCAGTTCACAAAAGATTGGACTACTGAAATGGCCTTTAGTTGACGAAGAATTCTTTCACTCCTCCATTCTAAGCAAAAGAAGGAAAAAGAGGTAAGGAACAGAAAATATAAACATTAATTTGTCCTATAAGCATGGGTCTGTTTCTGGACTCTTCTTTCATTTCTTTGATGTATATGCCTGTCCTCAATACCAACACCACAGTCTTCATTACTAAAGTTTTATACTAAGTGTTGAAACTAGTAAGGTATGACTTACAACCTTAATTTTCTAGTTCAAAATTATTTAAGCTCTTCTGAGGGATCTTTGTAGGAGAGCCTGGATAGACAGGGGGAACAATGTGGAACAAAACTCAAAATCATTTGGAAAAAAAAAAAAAAGCGGGAACAGGTTTACTGGCCCGATGGAGCCTGGCAGAACCACTGAGACTATGGCCCCTAACTATCCTTCAGGTCTGGAATTGAACACACACCTGTAGCTTCTAGCCAAGCAGTAGACAGGCATACTAGTTGAGCATTTATCTGAGGTAGATACACTCCTTGGAGAGAACAAGCAAGAGAGAAAGAAGGACTGCTCAGGCACAGGGAGACAGCGCAGGGGGTAGGAGTGCAGGAGGGATGGTCACAGGGAAGCAGTACCTATCAGGAGGAAGTGGGAGAGGAGATGTTGCATTGTGCTAAGTTGTTGTTTGTTGTTGTTGTTATTTGCCGTCGAGTCGACCCCGACTCATAGCGACCCCTTCTTGGGTTTCCGAGGCAGTATCACTACAGAAGTAGGACTGCCCAACCTTCCTTCCGAGGAGTGACTGATGGGTTTGAACCGCCAGCATTCTGGTTAGCAGTCAAGTACCTTAGGCACTATGCTACCAGAGCTCCTATTGTGCTAAATAGTGGTCAATATCATGAGACAAAGTGTATGTGATCTGCTGTATGGAAAGTGTATTTGCTCGGTAAATTTTCACCCAAATCACAATAAAAATAAAAAATAAATAAAAATAATAAAAAAAGCTCTTCTGAGCCTGAGCTATTTCATATTGTTGTTGTTGTTAGGTGTCACTGAGTCAACTCCAACTCATAGCAACTCTGTGTATAACAGAATGAAACACTGGATGCCATCCTCACAATCCTTGCTATACTTCAGCCCATTGTTGCAGCCACTGTGTCAATCCATCTTGTTGAGGGTCTTCCCCTTTTTTGCTGACCCTCTACTTTACCAAGCATGATATTCTCCAGGAATGGTTTCTTCTGACAACATGACTAAAGTAGGTGAGACGAACTCTGGCCATTCTCGCTTCCAAGGAGCATTCCAGCTGCACTTCCTCCAGGACAGATTGTTTGTTCTTCTGGCAGTCCATGGTATTTTCAGTATTCTTTGCCAACACTGCATTTCAAGAGCATCAACTCTTCTTTAGTCTTCCCTATTCAATGTCCAGTTTTCACATGAATATGAGGTAACTGAAAATACAAGGGTTTGGGTTAGGCTCACTTTAGTCTTCCAAGTGACATCTATTTCATATAGATTTTAGAATTAGCTTGTTAATATCTGGAAAAAAAAAAAAAA
>NW_006921727.1:2966521-2968647 GCF_000298275.1 Orycteropus afer afer
AAAATAGGTGAGACGAAGTCTGGCCATTCTTGCTTCCAAGGAGCATTCTGGCTGCACTTCCTCCAGGACAGATCTGTTAGTTCTTTTAGCAGTCCATAATGTTATTTATACTTCTCCAACTATTTAGGTCTTCTTGAATTTCAGCTGTGTTTTGTATTTTCTGTGTACAGGTCTTACACATATGCTACAATTTATTTCTAAGTATATTATGTTTTGGATGCTATTGTAAGTGGTATTTAATTTTTTTCCAATTGCTTATTGCTCCTATACAAAGCTACATGTAATTTTTGTATATTGGCTTTCTATGCTGTGTCCTTAGTAGACTCCACTTAGTAGATTCCACTTGGTCATAACATATTGTCCTTTTTTATATGTTGTTTGATAAAAAGGACAATACATCATGACCAAGAGGGGTTTAGCCCAGCATTGCAAAGTCAGCTTAACATTCAATA
Source organism: Orycteropus afer afer (assembly GCF_000298275.1). NCBI lineage: Eukaryota > Metazoa > Chordata > Mammalia > Tubulidentata > Orycteropodidae > Orycteropus > Orycteropus afer. The sequence continues at coordinate 2,966,974 of NW_006921727.1, forward strand.
TAGGCAGATTATGAACAAGTTCTGTTCCCAAATCCATCTTTAAGTCAAATTTGTATGTAAGTTGGAACAATTAGTAACAGTTCATATCTAATGTTAGTAAGTCAAATGTTTGTATCAGAATATATTGTACATTTCTATGCATAAGAACATTAAAGAAATACTTCTAGATGCACTAAAACATTTTTAATAAAAAATACAGTAATAATGTTTTGATGCATTTTGCAAAGCAGAACCCACTTGTTACTAAGAACTATTGTATGCACCTCAAATTTTTAATATAATAGGCTTTAAGGGGTTGGTTTAGTAACTATAGGTTCTATTTAAATTGAATGTTCATAACCCAGGGACTGCCTGTAATCAATCAATGTTATTCACCATATTAACAAAATATGCCAAACCCTGACCTAGATGAAGGGGTAAATCCTTTGAAAGATACAGATTACCAAAATTGACCCAAGAATGAGAACAACTTATATCCCTACATCAATTAAATAAAATTTGGAATTAAAAATCTAGGCATATATGGTTTCACTGGTGAATTCTACTAAATATTTGAAAATGATACCAATCTTACAAAAACTGTTTCAGAAATTAAAGGGCACAATAGTTGCTCAACTCATTTGATGAGGCTAGCACTTCTTTGATGCCAAAACCAGATATGATATCACAGAAAAGAAAATTACAGACCAGCATTCCTCATGAACACAGAGATGAAATTACTTAACACAATATTGGTCTAGGTTAGAGGCTGGCAAACTATGGCCCACAGCTCAAATCTGGCCTGTTGTGGGCCAAACTTGATCACAGCTATTTCTTTATGTAGTTGTGACACAGCTACAGGGCCCATAAAGTTGAAAATACTTACGACATAGGCTCAAAAGTGGGACTACACAAATGGATTTCGGGTGGGATGCATTCTCCCAGTTTCAGTAACAGAAATCTCTGTTCTTTCTCATTAACTTTGTTCCTTTTAACAGTGATAACACCTTCACAAACAGACTGCTTTCTCCATGTAAGGGATAAGGTCACCCAGAGGCATTATGCTTTCCCTTCTCCCTTGGTGCTTTTAGAGCCTGCACTTTCAGTATAGAAGCTGCATGTAAGTCATGGTGCCTCTGGTAGTGTAGTGCCTAAGGCATTTGAAAACTAACTGGAAGGCTGCTGTTCAAACCCACCAGCCACTCCTCAGAAGGAAGGTTGGGCAATCTACTTCCCTAATAATACCACCTCGGGAACCCAAGGAGGCATCGCTATGAGTTGGGTCCGACTTGATGGCACATAACAACAACAGTAATAACAACCATATTAGGGAAGAGACGTATGGATAATTGGTATGCTCAGTATAAAGAGCCTTGTTCTTTGCCAACAATTTGTCCACAAATCATCCACAGTATTTACTGAATTCTAACCCTGGTACTAAAAGAAGGGAGTTACTATCAATATCAGAATATTCTTTACTTAAGGTAATGAATTTACCAAGCCTATTTGGCATTTTACAAAAGCCACAGAAAGCAGTAAGTTACAGAAGTTGGAGAGTTGAGCAAAGAACAAGGCTCTGGGAATTGATGGCATACCGACTGAGATATTTCAACAAACAGATGCCCCATTGGAGGCACTCACTCAGTTATGCCAAGAGATTTGGAAGACAGCTACCTGGCCAACTGACTGGAAGAG
>NW_006921727.1:2970741-2986314 GCF_000298275.1 Orycteropus afer afer
CACACACACACACACCTTTTCTTCAACCTATCTAAAAGGGGAGTTTTCCCTCTCCTCCCTTCCCTGGTAATCTACAAAGTTTCCTTCCACGTATAAACCTTTCCTTGACTTTTTACAATAATGGACTAATATAATTATTTGTCCTGTCATTGCTTTATTTCACTCAGCATAATGTCCCCCAAGTTCATCCATATTAGGTAGTGTTTTGCAGATTCTACATTATTCTGTAGGGTTACATAGTATTCTATTGTGTGTATGTACCACAGCTTATCCATTCCTCAGTTGATGGGCACTTAGGTTATTTCTACCTCTTTGCTATTGGGAATAGTGCTGTGATGAACATGTGTGTATATATATATATATCTATTTCTGTTCTGCCTCTCACTTCTTTAGGATATATACCTAGTAATGGAATGGCTGGGTCAAATAATGGCATTTCTATTTCCAACTTTTTAAGGAATCACTATACTCATTTCCACAGCAGTTGTATCATTTTACAGTCCCACCAGCAGTGTATGAGAGTCCCAATCTCGCCACATCCTCACCAGCATTTGTTATTTTCTGTCTAGCTGAACATTGCCACTAATGCTGGGGTGAGATGGTATTTCATGGTTGTTTCGATTGCATCTCTCTAATGGCTAACGATCACGAACATCTCTTCATATGTTTGTTGGCCATCTGAATATCTTCTTTGGTGAAGTGTTGAAGCTTTCTATAAATTTTAGAGAGAAGTCCTTTGTCTGATATGTCATTGCCAAAAACTTTTTCCCTTTCTGTATGTTTTCTTTTTACTTTTTGGAGAAGTCTTTGGATGCCCATATGAATTTAATTTTTAGAAGGTCCCAATCATCTAGTTTATCTTCTGCTGTTTGGACATCTTCGGTTATGCTTGATAGTCTATTTATTCCACAAATTAGGGCCCTTAAGTTTGCCCCTATTTTTTCTTTGATAAACTTTATAGTTTTAGGTTTCACATTTAAGTCTTTGGTCCATCTGGTGTTAGTTTTTGTGAAACTTCTTATAATTCTGAGAGTCTACAGTTTCTTTATATCCAAGAGATAAGAGCTGTAAAATTTTTATTCTATGGAGTAAAATTGAAACATAGTCCTTAGACACATGAAATGTTCTGTTATTGTAGTTTGCAAACTTTTAGACAAATCTTTACTTCAAAAAAGTTGAATAGAATCCTTCTATGATAATAAACCAAAGCAAACACACTCCTATCAAGTCATTCCAATTCACAGTGACTCCCATTTGGTTTCCAAGGCAGTAAATCTTTACAGAAGTAGATTGCCCCATCTCCTTCCATGGTGCAGCTGGTGGTTTGAACCACCAACCTTCTGTCAAATGCCTTAGGCACTACACTACCAGAGCTAACAATTATCACCAGGACAGACTACGTGCACAGTATTTGATAGACATTATCTCATTTAATGTCACAACAACCTATATGTAGGTAATATTATTACCCAAATTTTATAGATAAAGAAACTGAACCAACAGGGTTAATTTTCAAAAGATAGTAAAAAAAGGGTTGGTGTAGTTGGGGCCTGCAGTTTGGGTTGCTCAGCCATAGGGGCTGGTCCTAAGGCTCTCAGTGTGAAAAACAATGGTGGAGGACAGTGCACAGTTCAATGAGTCATAACTCCTGATTTAAGTAGAGAGTTTGTGTTCTAAGTCAAGAGATTTAACCTCTCACTGTCTCATTTTCTTTAGGAAAAATACAGAGTTTAGGGGTGCTCTGTTGGCACTGCTTGGAGATTAGGTATCACACAAAGCATCATTTTCATTAGGTGAAAGCCCACTGAAATATCACAATCCTAAGGACATTTTAAGATGCTGTCTACTGAATTTTAAAGCTCAAGTTGCCTTTTAAGGGCAAGAAGTATAATGTGGTACCATTTCAGCAACTTTTCTTAGTCCATGATATGCATATATTAAAAAACAAAATGAAACAAACAAAAAAACACTTGAGTTTTGTGGTGGTTATGTTTTTGTGTCAACTTGGCTGAGCCTGGTTGAGTGGCAGGGCAGCTGGTGGTAGTTATTCCTCATGATGAGACTGGCAATCAACTCCATGGTGGGATCTACCACAAGCAGCTGAGTAGCCTTTTGGATGTGGTCTGCTTCCTGCATATAAGGAGAAGCCTTGGGCATGGTCTCTAGCCTTTGGCACGCTTGGACCCTGCATGTAGCCATGTCGTTGCTCAGCACCCTGCTATGCTCTGTTGACCTCCAAACTGTAAGAATAAACTCCTGTTTGTTAAGACCACCCCATTTGTGGTATTTTCTTGTCAGCAGCACTAGGTAACCGGAACAAGTTTCATAGTTCACAAATCTCCATCTATCCTCCCAGGTAGGAAGAAGCTAACAACAGAGGGTCTCATATATTAAACCTAAGGCTTTTGGGCTTCATCACACATGTAATGGAGCACAATATTTTAGAAGACAATCACTTTAAGAGGAAAACAAACTTGGGTTATATTTTGAAGAAAGAGGTGGAATAGAGTGTTGGGTAGTCAAATGGAAGAAAAATGGAAGCTGAGATAGTAAGTGGTAGTATAGGCGAGAAGTGATGAGAGAGTAATCTAGTACAGTGCAAGCAATGAGGGAAAGAGAAGAAACTGTTTAGGATTTCTTACCTTACCACTACTGGTATTTTGGGCCAGATATTTCTTTGTTGTGGGGGCTGTCTTATGCATTGCAGGGTATTTAGTAGCACCCCTGGCCTCCACCCAGTCGATGCCAGCAGCACTCCCCATCCAGGTGAGGCAAATGCAAATCTATCCAGACGTTGCGAAACGTCTCCAGAAGGTCAAATATACCCCAGTTAAGAACCACTGGTTTAAAACATGCTGGTATTAAAATAGAACCAATTGGACTTGGATATGTGGAGAAGGTGAGGGATAAAACAGAAAAGACTAACCTCAGGGTCTCTACCATGTCAAAACAGGTAGGAAAGAAAGGAAGTAGTCCTGGTAACAAAGATGACAAATTTGATTTTAATAATAAGTAAATAAATTTAGTAATAAATCTGAGATACTTGTGGGACATCCCGATGAAAAGGTCCAGTAGGCAACTGAATGGATGGGTCTCTGTGCTCAAAGGAGAGATCTTGGTTGAAGATACAGATTTGGGAATTATTTGCATATATACAGGAAGTAAAACCATGGGAATGGAAGAGCTCACCAGGGAGACTCTTGGAATAAGAAGAGCACAAGGCAGGTACTCTAGAGAGAACAAAGACTGGAAGACAATTTGAAAAGCACAGTTCTAGTTCTTTGCAAAAACAGTGAACCATGTAGCAATATGCCTTTTTAAATAAGTACTGAAGAGTTTGGTATCCTCTAAGTGGAGGCTAACATTAAAAAAAAAAAGGAAAATATCCATGCAATAGTTTTCTCATTACAGTCTTAAATGCATACTTTGTTGAATTTATTTTCTTTGTATCCTTTCAGTGCAAAAGTTAGAGGGGAAAAGCACTCCAAAACCTCATAGTTCAATTATGGTGAATAAATACCTAGAAATACAGGGCTGTCTTGGAAAATCCATCATGCACTTATTAACAGTGTTGCTTCATCAATGTTCAAAAAAGGTACTGCAATTGAAGACTTCAGAGAACTTACAAGAGCTTTATATACAGACATATTCTTTAGCCTTTGAAAAGGTTTTGCAGTGGTAATTCTTTGAGAAAATAAAATGTCATGAAGCAATAGATGAAAAAAACTTACAGGACAGAAAGCAAATCTAGTAACAGGAAATAGTATCATTTTTGGCAGGAAGGTCAGATGAAGTAGGAAGTTAATTTCCTACAGGTGACAAGATTTCCATACAGTCACAAAGCTAATTGCCTACAATGCCAATTACAGTGAGAAGCCTTAGACTAGGGCAATAACTACACGTCATAAAGGAACTCAATATTGGAAAGAAGGCCAGATGCTTTGGGTAAGTAAGTGATTACCTGAATGTAAGTTTTATACCATGTGAAAAACTAACTCTTTAGGCCAACAATATACCACTGAAGGTCCATGCCTAAATAATGCCATACGTCTACCAAAGGGCCTGACAACCAAACCAGCACACCTGTTCAAAATGCAATTTCCACAGAAATATAGTTCTGTTGGCAAAACCAAATAATGTTCTTCAAATAATTTCCTTATCTTGTTCATCTGTCAGAGGGGATATTTTCTATTATATTCTGTAACACAGGATCTTCCTTGCCCAATTTCCATTGGGAACACTGGACTTCTGGTTCCAGCCCCTCCTGCTTCTCCCTTAAAACTTCTCTACCCTTTACCAAGATTAGAAAAGAAGTTAACAAATGGATCTAATTATCACAGAGGTTTGAGGCTTCTCAACCTTTTATTTTTCCTCTTCCAACTGTAAAGATGCCCTCAGATTAAGCTTCACGTTCAGAACTGCTGTCAAACTCTCACTTTGATGGGCACTTAAATTTTATGTCAAGCTGATGCCTGTGGAAGACCTTGATTAAATTTGCAAACAGTAGACTCTTAGAAATCCACAACTTTAGAATCATCTCATTTTGCCTTTCAAGCTTAAATCCCAGTTTTCTTTTCTTCTTTGCAAAGAATTATAGAAGTTTGCTTTCAAAGAGCCTGAGTATCAGTAAGAAGGCAAAGTGTAACAAACAAAACACCTGCAAGCTTTTAGAGAAGAAATCTCTCAGCTGCTTTTTTTTTTTTTTTAAATCTTATTGTGATTTGGGTGAAAGTTTACAGACCAAATTCATTTTCCATACAGCAGTTCACATACACTGTCTCATTACATTGATTGCAATCTCCCACAATGCAACTGCTTTCCTCTGACTTCCTCCCCATAGCCACCTCTTCCCTGTGTCCTTCCCTCCCATGTACTCCTCCCCTCCTCCCAAGCTGTCTCCCTGTGCATACACAGCCCTTCTATTCTCCCATGATTGATCTCTCCAAGGAGTGTATCTACCTAATGTATGCCTGTCTTTTGCTTGGCTGGAAGCCACAGGAATGAGTTCAATTCCAGACCTGAAAGAGATAGGAGCCAAAGTCTCAGGGGTTCCACCAGGCTGTATCAGACCAGCAAAACCTGGTTCCTTTATTTTTATGATTTTGAGTTTTGTTCCACACAGTTCTCCTACTCTATCCAGGATCTCCTACACAGATTTCCCCCCACCCCCGAGTGGTTGAGTGGTAGCCAGGCACCATCTACTTCTTCTGGTCTCATAGTCATATAGGCTGAGAATATCATGGCATTCCAGTGGCTTGGACTAATTGTTTCCATGCGTCTTTGGTTTTCTTCATTCTTCTTTGCTCTGGATGAGGAAAGACACATCGTTGCATCTAGATAGCTGCTTGAAAGCTTTTAAGATTCTAGTCACTAGTCACCAAAGTAGAATGTGGAACAATGTTTTTATGTAGTATGTTATGCCAACTGAGGGTGATGTCCTGTGACCACGGTCCCAAGCCCACAGGTCCAACTACTTGCTCCCTCTGGATAGCTGCCTGTGGCCAAGAAGTGACTACAACCTTGTCCCCTGTTAGCTCTATGATATATGTGGAAATTCTTACAGAATATACAAATACACTTGTAAAACAGTCTACCAACCCATGGTCATGGGCACACTCTACCTGGCATAGACATAGCTAATTGTTTATCTCAGCTTATTTTAAAATTCTATATGAATTAAATGTCTTTCCCATTGCCTTATTCCATTTCCTCATTCAAAATCTGTAACTATTCCCTTTTATGACTCTATACCATAAGCAGTCTCAAAAAGTTTACCTCCAATCTTCTTAGTATTCTTTTCAGTGCACTGTAGTTAAGAGTTTTGTATTATATGAGCGTGAGAAACATTATGGGGAAACAGCATGAAAAAAATTGGTAGACTCTCCACTAACAATGTGGATGCTTCAAACCAGCTAAAAATTTCCAACCTAGTTTCTTTCCTCTATCGTTTCTTCTTTTGTCTCTGATAATCATACAATCTCTCCCCTTGAAGAGATTATAAAAGAGTAAAGTTAAAAGATTGGGAAGACTCATATTCTTTTTCATAGGCTACTGTTTTGAAAAGAGGCTCTTGGCTTTTGATTTTTCTTTTTAGGTTCTTCCTGTATCACCCGATTCAAGCAGGTCTGCTTTCAAAGAAAACAAATCAAAATTGTCAAGATCTGTGAAGCATGAAAAATAAATTGCTTTTTCCAAACTCCAAAAAAGCACCAGAAATACATTAATTCCTATCTTCTTATATAAACCTCTAACCCCTATCCTCTATCTATAGACTTCACAAAATGTTTATACATTCTGTATAATACATGACAGGAGATCAAACCCTATTAGAAAGAAACTGAACTTGTAATGCAACTACTTTTTAAACTAGTGTAATTTTTGAGTTTGCCTAGTTTAGACACATACAAAACATACTAGTAGCATGACACAAATTCTTGGGGCTGCTAGTCTGAAATAAATAGTCAACTAAGACACATCTACTGTGCCGTCAATAGTTCTGTCCTTTCAGCTAGTGGTAGAACAGGTTTCATAAAAGGAGACCATGAGGCAGGAGAAAAAGACAGCCTTGCAAAATGTGGCCGAATATGAAATATTCTGTCATAAGACTTCTCACTGAACTAGAGCAGTGAGACTACTCCTAATATTTCCTTTCTTTTAATACAGCAGAGACCCACATTTCTATGCTTGTCTCTCTAAAGCTAACTTAGTTCTGTGGATAAAATAGCCCCATGTAGCACTTGTTCTTAACATTAAAAAACAAAAAAGACACTTGTGGTTTTGCACTCATGGATAAAGTGGTAGAAGTTATTAGATTCCTGTTGAGAACTATAAATGATGAAAGAGCAGATGGCTTCAAAAAGAAGAAATTTATAGTGGTAATTTGTAGCAGAATAAGACTATTTTGTAAACTAGGTTAACAATAATTCACAAAGACAAGTAAAAGTTGAGATAATATCTCATTTAATTATGCTACTAATATGCCAAGAAACCTTTCACTCAGAAGCCTGAATATAAACCTGATCAGCTGATATTTTTAGGTTCTGATGCTCTGATCTTGTTAAAATCCTTATTTTCATATGGATGCTGTTTATTACAGGATTAAAAACAGTGCTGTTACCAGTCCAGTTTTCTGAATACAATGTCCTCTTTTCCATTTAGCTAATATCTGATTCAAGAGAAGGGAAAAGTGCCTCTCTTTACCAGGAATAAAGGGCTGAAATAGTTTAATAATTTTCTCATAATCCAAGGTAATGTGCGGGAAGGGTTATATTTCAAACTAGGTTTCTCTCCTAAGAGCCCCAAAACTGGCTGGGTGAGTATAGACCAGAAGGAAGAAATTAGCTAGATAAGGGCACTCACAATAACACTGCCCTGTAAATGGGGTCTATAAATGCCAGGGACAGTCCCTGTCAAAGAGAGCATGGCATTAATCTACTATGTCCACAAATCATCCACAGTATTTACTGAATTCTATCCCTGGTACTAAAAGAAGGGAGTTACTATCAATATCAGAATATTCCTTACTTAAGGTAATGAATTTACCAAGCCTATTTGGCATTTTACAGAAAGCAGTAAATTACGGAAGTTGGAGAGTTGAACAAAGAAACACATCAGATTTACCTTATATCCTTCTTGCTTTAGTAATTGCATAATGCTCCCAGTGTAAATGGAAAATGACAACAGCTAAGGATTACCACAATTGAACATAACAAAACACTCTAATTAATTAATAAATATAATTGACTACTCCAATGTTTCTCTTAATGCCCAAATCATCATTCACTTTTAGCAGTTTCTTGTCACTCAAAGGGGCAAAAAGTTCTCCTAGTTGATGTGGAATACCACAAATGAGCCAATACCCGCCTCCTTAAAAAAAAAAAAAAAAAAAAAAAACAAAAACACAAAACAACCAGCAGTTCCACTGGTGACATGATCTTTTTTTGGCAGTATGTTGGATATACTATAATGCAACTTTAAAAACTGAGTTAATGTCTAATCTGTTAGACACAAACATGACTCTCCCATTTGCACACAAACACACTCATATATGTTTTAAAATTTATTAACAAAAGGATCCAGAAAAAGATTGTGTCAAAATTATAAAGTGATAAGTATTAAAAGAAAAGCAGGTTTTAAGTTGTATTATTTCTAGGGAATTGTAACCAGACCAGAAAGCTGTCTTTATATCTCAAAATAGGACATAAATCATGCTATTCAAGTTGTAGATGACAACAGGAACTCTCTCTCTCTTCCCTTTAGTCAAAGCAAAATACAGCAGAGGTCTTCATTTTACTTGCAAGCTTGCTTTTATAAAGAAGGATATGCACATGTGGATGTAATGAAGTGGGGATAGGGTGGAAGGAGAAGTTATAGAAGAAGGGTAAAAAAGAAAAAGGCAAAATAGCTCATGAAGGCTGATAAGGAGAAAGGGTTACTAAACTAAGACTCATCCACTGAAGTAGTCTTCTAGTCCCTCCATATCCATTTCCAGAGAGGAGTTTAAAGAGGCTAGAGCAGAGGATGCATCCTTGGTTTTCTGGGCACTTGGTTTTGGTTGAGTTTCTGGTTGGATAGATTCCTTCTTGATGTCTTTACCACCATTTAGAATCCGCTGGCTCTCAAAAAAGAACTGATTAGGATGAGTCAAAGAAAAGCCACAATCATCAACCTGTACAAGGAAGAAAATTAATATTGCATCAATATATAGCAAAACTATAAAGGAGTTTGAAAAACTATGCCAGTCTTCACTTAAAAACTATTTAATATCTGAAATATGTTGTTGTTGTTGTGTTCTGTGGACGCATAACTCATAGTGACTCATGGAAATCCCTCCTTGGGTTTCCAAGGCAGTATTACTACAGAAGTAGATTCCCCAACCTTCCTTCCGAGGAGTGGCTGGTGGGTTTGAACCGCCAGCCTTCTGGTTAGCAGTCATGTGCCTTGGGCACTATGCTACCAGAGCTCCTATCTGAAATATGGATCTCTTTTATAACACTCAATGCACCACTTACAGTATTTTATTCAGAGTGAGCTTCCATCTACCGAAACCTTACTGACCCTGCAAATTTGTATTTCTAGCTTAAACTTAGCTCTCTATCCAACTCTAGTTCCAGATCCAACTCCCACTCAATATCGCAAATGCCTCAAAGCCACCTCAAACTCAACATGAAACTCAACCTTTCCCTTCTCCCCATCCTTCATTCTCAGTAACTGGTATCACAATCCACTCCCCCTTACCTCCCCAGTCTCCACATCCCTTTTAACCAATGCCCATGACATATCCAAACCACTGTCAATTCTTGTTAATAAAAACCCCAAAATCAAAGCCACTGCCATCATGTTGATTCAGACTCATAGCAACCCTGTAGGACACAGTAGGGTTATTCCATAGGGTTACCAAGGCTGTAAATCATTACAGAAGCACACTGCCTCATCTTTCTCTTGGGGAGCAGCTGATGCATTTGAACTACCGACCTTTGGGTTGGGAGTCAAATGCGTTAACCACTGCACCACCAGAACTCCTTATTCTTGTTGATGAGTACCTCAAAATAAAAAATTGGAAAAAAGTAATAAAAATACGTTTGGGAAACACCTACGTGTATGTGCTGGTGTGCACCACAATGCGCATTAGTGTAATGGCATTTTTTTAGTTTTGTTTAACTTCATCTTCCTCAATGTTGTCTGTACCTGGACTTTTATCCCCTGCTCCCATAGTTGATGCTCATAACCAGTATGTTCCTTTTGCCAAGGTTAATGATTTTGTACTGCAGTCAATCATTAAAACTTATAAAACTTCTTTAACTTTTGGTGTTTTCTATTAGAATCACAGGAAACACTGTGTTACAGAATCATAGCATACTGTGCACTTGTAGGGCTCCTACACTGCCTTGTCTAGGATTTCTATGACGTCATTTCTCACATTAGATATAAGGATTGCTCATCAGTCTGTCTCTCACTTCCCCACCTTTTGAGTGTGAGTTCCTTGAGAGCAAAGACCTATGTGTTTGATTATTTAATCCTCAGTGCCAAGCAAAATGGCCAGTATATTATAGGCCAATAAATATTTTTGTAAAAAAAGAATAAGTGATATTTAAACCATCCAGAATCACAGGGAATATTTATAAACATAGACATTTTTTCAGTGGTCCCTGACACAATTCATATTCTAGAGCTTATTTATACATCTAGCATATGTAATCTCATTTAGTATGATACATACTGTTTACAAAAGCAACCTAATTTAATGTAAGTTTTTCATTAATCTTTGGCTTTCCCTACTCTTCATTTTTACAGAAAATCTTTTTCTTTTCTAATTTTAATTGTGGCTTAAGGCAAATATGCCCAAGTTCATAATTTTATGCTATTTCTTTTCTCAAATACTGTCACTAAACTTAGAATTAAATTTAACTTTCAATATCATTTCAGATTATCCACTACTACTCTGTGCCTTTAGTACTCAATAAGCCTTAATGATGGTATCAATACTTTAGTATTTGAAGATTCAGCAAGCACTACTTTTTCTACATTTTCATCCTAAAATCTACTTATGGTAAGAAAAGTATCTTCCTTAAAAATATCAAACACTTATTTAATGCCAACAATGTGCATTAAATCATTCTAAGTGTCACAAACACATTTTCATTCAGACACACACACACACACACACACATTCATTTAGTTCTCACAATAACATCCTCAAGGTAGATTATCAATATTTGCCCCATTTTTCAGATGAGACATCTAAGGAAGAGAAAAATTAAGCAATTTGCCCATGATCACATACTAGCAGGTGGTGGAGATGGCAGTCAAGTTCTAGAGTTGAGGCTCATAACCAGTATGTTCCTTGTGCCAAGGTCAATACTATTGTACTGTAGTCACTCACTAAAACTTGTACACTTTACTAACTCTTGGTGTACTCCATTAGAGTGTGAAATAAGAGCAAACTAACTCATACAAGGATGTTTTTCCTGAAGTATGAATCTCCTTTCTGCATGATTCACTTTTTTCATATTCAACCAATGGGTCAAACTGAGTTGATCAGATATAGAACTCTAACTAACTCAAGTGCCTACCCCCTTCTGCCTTCTGTAGTTGAAGTTAACAACAAAAATAATACCGTTTTGTTGAGTTAGTTACTTTTCCTTTGATAGGAAGCATTTTCACTTCATATTTTTTATAAGTTGAGAAGCCATTACACTTCTTGTATTTATCAGCCTTTGTATATCTTAATCTTCTTTATACTGAAGTGACTTGTATACAGTAGGTATCGAATAAAAATTTGGTGAGTTGAGCCCAGAACTAGTCAGTGTATACTAGTCATACAGTGGACATATTAACTGAAGACTTACTATGTACAAGGCCACGTCATGAGCTAGCAGCTTTCAGTGTATATGCATTTGACTAAGACTAAAGAAATCTTCAGTCTAGTAAGACATTTACTTAAAAACTACTATTAAGAATGGAAAAGTGGTAAGGGTAACAGATAAAGGCCTACTTCATACAGTCCACCATAGAGAGAAATTGTAGCTACAGAGATCAAGGAAGGCTTTGTGAGGGAAGTGTAGTTCAGTCTGAAAAGATGGAGAAAATGCATAGCTGAAGTGAAAGGGCATTACAAGCAGCAGGACTTCATGAGAAAGATAAAGAGAGAAAATCCTCAGAAAGCAAGTAGTTCAGATGGCCTGGTGTGAAAGGTACATGAAGGAAAATAATAGGAAATAAGGTGAGAAAGACAGGCTGGGGCCAGACTTCAAACAGAACCTTGAAAACCATGGTGAGCCATCTGGACTTAATTCTGTTGGCAACAAGGAATCACTAAAGATTCTCAATTAGGGAGGTGATGTGATTAGAACTATGCATAATATTATGAAAGATTTAAATGGATTGTTAGGTGCCCCTGAGTCAGCTCTAACTCATAAACCCTATGTACAAGACAAAAAACCCTGCTTGGTCCTGCACCATCCTCACAATCCCTGGGCTATGCTGAAGCCCATCAGTGCAGCCACTGTGGAGGGTCTTCCTCTTTTTCACTGACCCTCTACTTTAACAAGCATAAAATCCTTCTCCAGAGACTGGTCCCTTCTGATAACGTGACCAAAATAAAGGAGACAAAGTCTGGTCATTTTTGCTTCTAAGGAGCATTCTGGCTCCACTTCTTCCAAGACAGATTCGTTCTAACTGGCAATCCATAGTATTTTCAGTATTCTTCACCAACACCACAAGTCAAATGCATCTTCTTCAGTCTTCCTTATTCATTGTCCACCTTTCACATGCATATGAGGCGACTGAAAATACCAAGGCTTGGGTCAAGCGTGCCTTGGTCTTCAAAGTTACATTTTTGCTCTTAAACTCTTTAAAGAGGTCTTTTGTAGCAGATTTGCCCAGTGCAATATGACATCTGATTTCTTGATTGCTGCTCCATAGGTGTTGATTCTGGATACAAGTAAAATTATATCCCTAAAACTTCAATCTTTTCTCTATTTATCATGATGTTGCTTATTGTGAGGATTTTTGTTTTATGTTGAGATATAATCCAAACTGAAGGCTATACAGTCTTTGATCTTCATCAGTAAGTGCTTCAAGTCATCTTCACTTTCAGCAAGCAGGTTGTGTCATCTGTATACCACAGGTTCTTCATGGATCCTCCTCCAATCCTGATGCCTCATTCTTCTTCATAGAGTCTATCTTTTCAGATTAAATGCTCAGTATATAAAATGAACAAGTACAGTGAAACAATACAATCCTGACACACAACTTTTATGATTTAAACCATGCAGTGTCCCTTTGTTCTGTTTGAACCACTGCCTCTTGGTCTATCTGAAGGTTCCTCATGAGCACAACTGAATGTTCAAAATTTCCCATTCTTTGCATTGTAATCCATAATTAGTTATGATCCACACAGCCAAGGGCCTTTGCATAGTCAATAAAACACAGAGAGACATCTTTCTGATATTCTTTGCTTTTAGCCAAGATCTGTCTGACGTCGGCAATGATATCCCTTGTTCCACATCTTCTTCCAAATCCAGCTTGAATTTCTGGACGTTCCCTGTCAATATACTGCTGCAACTATTTTTGAATTATATTCAGCAAAATTTTACTTGTGTGTGATATTAGTGATAAGGTTCAATAATTCCAGTATTATGTTGGGTCACCTTTCTTTGGAATAGGCATAAATATGGCACTTTTCCAGTCAATTGGCCAGGTAACTATCTTTCAAATTTCTTGGCACAAATGAGGGAGAATCTTGAGTGCTGCATCTATTTGTTGAACCAACTCAATGGGTATTCCATCAATTCCTAGAACCTTGTTTTTTGCCAGTTCCTTCAGTGTAGCTTGGACATATTCCTTCAGTCTCACCAGTTCTTGATCATATACTACCTTCTAAAATGGCTGAACGTTAACCAATTCTTTCTGGTACAGTGACTCTGTGTATTCCTTCCATCTTCTGTTGATGCTTCCTGCACCGTTCAATATTTTGTCCATGGAATCCTTCCATGTTACAACTTGAGGTTTGAATTTTTCTTTCAGTTCCTTTGGCTTGAGAAATGCTGAGCGTGTCCTTCTCTTTGGTTTTCTAATTCCAGGTCTTTGCGCATTTCATTATTATACTTAACTTTGTCTTCTCGAGCTGCCCTTTGGAATGTTTTGTTCAGATCTTTTAGTTCACCATTTCTTCCATCAGCTTTAGTTACTGTCCATTCAAAAGCAAGTTTCAGAGCCTCTTCTGACATCCATTTTGGTCTTTTCTTCCTTTCTTCTCTTTTTAATGACCTTTTGCTTTCTTATTGTATGATGTTCTTCCACAATTCATTTGGTCTTCATTCACTGGTGTTTAGTGCATCATTATCTACTCTTCAAATGGTCTCTAAATTCAAGTGGATATAATCAAGGTCTCATTTTGGTGGACCTGTTTTAATTTTTTTCAGATTAAACTTAAACTTGCACATGCGCAACTGATGATCTAGTGCTGAGTCAGCTCCTGGCCTTGTTCTGATGATAAGATTGAGCTTCTCCATTGCCTCTTTCTACAGGTGAAATCCATCTGAATACTGTGTATTCCGTCTGCAGAGGTCTATGTGTAAAGTTGCCGTTTACATTGTTGAAAAAGGTATCTGCAATGAATAAAGTGTCTTGAAAAATTCAATTATGCAGTCTTTGACATCATTTTTTTTTTTCACCAAGGCCATATTTTCTAAATACCAATGCTGCTGCTTTCTTTCCAACTTTCTCATCCCAATCATCAGTAATTATCAATACATCTCGATTGCAAGTCTGGTCAGTTTAAAAATACAGAAGTTGGTAAAAATTTTCAATTTCTTTATCTTTGCCTTTGGCAGCCTGGGCAGAGATTTGAATAATAGTAGTGGAACTTGGCCTTCCTTGTATGTGTGTGGACATTAATCTATTACTGACAACATTGTACTTCCAGATGGATCTTGAAATATTCTTTTTGATGATGAACGCATCATCAGAAAATGGATTAGCAGGGGAAAAAAGCAGTTGCTGTCATGATTCTGGACAGGTGGACATGGCAAAGAAACATGGATTCTTCTGATAATACGTACTAGCACCCCAGAATTCTCTTCAGTTGGTTGCTGATAAAATTTGGGTCATGTTTATAGTAACTTTGGTACACAGATGACTGATAGGATACAGAGTGATGCTTTAAACATTATTGCCCAAATCACGAATAATAAATTTTTACCTCTTCCTTTGCTGCTTAATTTCAAAATGTTTTATTTTTTGTGATACAGCTATAATTTTTAATAACAATGGAGTAATCTGTGAACTTCTCTTTAATATATTTTTCACCCAATCTATTAAAAATCTGGAGATCCAATATAAACTTTACATTTTGCAAAGTGCTTCATGAAAAGTAAGTTTATTGCTTAACACATTTTAAACAAAAAGCTTCAAGTTTTATAAACAGAGAACATTAGAAATAGGTAGTACTTTGGGGGTCCTTTAAGTTGAACCTCCTCCATGTATAGATTAAGCAACTGAGACCTAAAGAAATTACATAATTTACTGAAAGTCATAGGATTCGTATGTGGTTTTGCCTGAATTAGAATTTAGGCCTTTTGACTAGATCATTTAGTTGCTATGAAATAAGATGTTTTATTCAAAGTCAAATAAATTAAATTGACAATAGTATCTTCATTAGAAATATTATTTCTAAAACTAAACTTGGCTATAAAGATTATAAAAAACATGGTGGTATTATTTCATGCAAAATGAATCTAGCATCTTCTGCTATTACATGTTGTTGTTGTTGTTAGGTGCCGTCGAGTCGTTTCTGACTCATAGTGACCCCATGCACAGCAGAACAAAACGCTGTCCAATCCCATGCCAGCTCCACGATCCCTGCTATACTTGAGCCCATCATTGCAGTCACCATGTCAATCCATCTCGTTGAAGGCCTCCCCCTCTTTCGTCGACCCTCCATCCTACGAAGCATGACATCCTTCTCCAGGAATGGTCCCTTCTGACAGCATGACCAAAGCAGGTGAGATGAAGTCTGACCATTCTTGCTTCCAAGGAGCATTTCGGGTGCACTTCCTCCAGGACAGATCT
>NW_006921727.1:2988657-3008541 GCF_000298275.1 Orycteropus afer afer
ACTGACAGCACTGTACTTCAGGACAGATCTTGAAACATCCTTTGTGATGATGAATGCCATGCCAGTCCTCTTCAAACTGTCATTCCCGGCATAGTAGATCATATGGTTGTCTGATTCAAAATGGCCAAAACTAGTCGATTTCAGCTCACTAATGCCAAGGATATCAATCTTTATGCGTTCCATTTCATTTTTGACAACTTACAATTTTCCTAGATTCATACTTCGTGCATTCTATGTTCCGATGATTAATGGATGTCTGTGGTTGTTTCTCTTCAATTTGAGCAAATTCAATTTGAGCAAATTCAATTTCAGCAAATGGAGGTCTTGAAAGCTTTACCTTATCCATAGGACTAAGCCTGGGTTTACTCAGATGTTTCAGCTCTTTCCCAGTCCTATTTTGAGAGCCTTCTAATCTAATGGGACTATTCATAAAGTTGCATGGTAATGTATCAAATGGTGTTTCTTTGCTATTCATAAGGTTTTCCCTGGCCAATTATTTGAGAAGTGGACGGCCTCTTCCTTCTTCCTAGTCTGTGTCAGTCTGTAGCTGGGCTGATACCTGTGCACCACATGCATCCCACTTGGTTTGAAACACCAGTAGCTCAGCCTCAAAACTCACATCAACACGTCACGATGGCAGGACAAATCGACAGACAACTTTGTCTCCCTGTTAGAAACCTCTCATACCACCCTCACCTGGGTCCCTGCGGCTGACTGCTCCTCCGTCCAGGTTCCTGGCTTTTAATCCCCTTTCTCTGGTTCTCCCCACCTGCTGCTTTGGGCGTGCCTGAGTTCTCCTGCTCTCCCGCCCTGCTGCTTTGGGCGTGCCTGAGTTTCCTCTCTTCACCTGGATCCCTGAGGCTGACTGCTCCTCTGTCCAGATTTCTGGCTTTTAATCCCCTTTCTCTGGTTCTCCCCCCCTGCTGCTTTGGGCGTGCCTGAGTTCCCTCTTCTCACTTGGATCCCTACAGCTGATTGCTCCTCTGTCTGGGTTCCTGGCTTTTTAATCCCCTTTTTTCCATTCTCTCGCCCTGCTTCTGGCTTTTGTATGTAATGTGCTATTACACATAAATGATTTTCTACACCTTACTTCAAAGTTATTAACATTTTCAATGTATCTATTATCACAGAAAATTACTTTCTAGATTAAGTGAATTATTAGACCAAGATGCAGACAAAATTAAATATCATAATCTTTATAAGCCTCAATTTCCTCATTTAGGAGATGGAGATAGTAGTAACAACCATGCCATCAGGCTGCTGTTGGAAAACAGAAGAAATATGAATGAAAAATAAAGAAGTATTGTTTCTATGAAATCTAAATTAAATGTTTTAGAAAGACTCCAGAAATGTAAGTCACTTAAAAAAAAGAAAGTGAATTCCCAAAATGATAGGGAAAAAGATCACATTGCTTTGTAAGTATTATTACATTTATTTTCTACTTTGAAGAAACCTAAACTGGAAATTGTTGATTGTGTATTATGGGTATGGTTTATGACAGAAAGATGAAATCAAATTCAAACCAGTAAAACTATATTGAAACCAAAGACCTCACCCTTATTTCAAAATGTTAGGAAATGAGTGGCACTTCTGCGTTTTAAATTTCAAATGCAATGTTTAAGAAATGTACATATTTTTCATGATTTTCTGTTCTATTTAATTATTTTTATTAGCCAACCAACTAAAACCATGCCATGTCCCTTGCAAAAGAGAACTCATACCATGGCTCTTTGAGATACTATTGTTTCTGTATTTTTCTCTCTTAGGTCTGCACTGTCCTTTCTTAACTCATTCTGTTATTTATTCCTCTTTGAGCTCATTTTCTGGGGCTTGGGTCTATTAAGTTGTTTGATATCATGATGAAATTATGAAGAATTTCCTCTTTTTACAAACTTTATTTTATTCCAGGACAGGTTGTCTGTCTTTTGAGTGCTTTATTTTTTCCTTTATTTTGGCTCAAGGAAATGTGTATGATTGCCATTCTGTTTCCTTCAAGAAAATAAGAGTTTTGCCATTCAATCTCTTTTCATTTTGTTCAGGACAATAAATTTAGGGCTATTTGCAGGAGAAGGAAAGGAACAGAAACCTAACAGAATGATACATATCCTACTTTAAAATCAAATTAGAAAAAGAGGTATCCACATCTAAATCTTCCATTTCACTTTATCTGCTAGTTTACTCCATTTCAGAATATTAAGTGAGAAATCTCATGATTTTGTCTGATGAGAATCTTCTGCTTTTCTGTCTTTGCCTCACTTCTTGTTTACTTGCTTAGGTCATGTTTTTCTTTTTCTTTCTGATTAATAATTTTTCATTATGTTTTGCCCATTTTTTTAAGTATTAGGAAAGGAAAATTCTGCTATATAATTTTATTCTGCCACATTAGCTAGGAAGTCCCAAGTGTGTGTGTGTGTGTGTGTGTGTGTGTGTGTGTATAGGCCTTCGTAGGCTACATTATAGACTTAGGACTTCATCTAAAGATCAATGAGAAGCCACTGAAGGTTTTTTAAAGCAGGTTACTGAAATGATCAGGCTTTCCTATTTAAAAGATCACTCCAGCAGCTGTGTGAGGAGAAAAATTGGAATGAGGCAGTGTAGATGCCAGGGAAATTAGTTAGAAAGTTACAGTAGTGATCCAGGCGAGAGATGATGGTGGCTTCTAGCCCAGTATTCTAATTGATATCCATAATGATAACCCTGAGTTATTACAATAAGGCTTCATTTTATTTGGTATATCCTGTTTAAGGCTGCAGGAGAGTATGTGATATGTTTTAACAAAATTTCTGTAGAAATTTATCTGGTGGCAATAAAAAAAAATTATGTTCAACTATTTACACAAGAGGCTTTTTCATTTACACATGGAGCATGAAGAAAGTAAAAAGCATACTAAAGTATACAATTATTTTAAACATTTTTCCCCAAAAATGCTGAGATACACAGGATTCAAGTAGGCCAGCTTTTGACAGCTACTAAAGAATCTCTCGAATATTTGCTTGCAATCAACATATTTGATTCCAAACAATGACCTTCACATAAACATGGTCTCATATTTCTGCTACAATAAATGTAGATTTTGAAGGAATGGAAGCAATATTGTTTTACCTATGGAATTTTCGGGTTTTAATCAAGAGGTTTTGCTACGACAGCGTATAATAAGGCAGCTGGTATTACCAAAATAGTCATTTGGAACTATTATAGTGCTGCTGCAAATGGTATCAATTAACTGTTCACTTTCAAAATTTTCATTTAGTGAGACTTGATCAGAGGGCTCAGGAATATAAACATAGGATTTTTTTCCAGGAGGGGGAATAGGAAGGTAGGTCAAAACCTGACAATAAAAATCGATCCAATGTTCAATTTAAAGTAGAGAAAATAATAGAGAAAGAGATAGTCACATCTGAAAAATCTATAATGAGGTATCTAGTGACTACAAAAACTCTAAATTACTTTTCTATGAAGTTTAAGTAACTGTATTTCTTTATGTGGGAGGATCTAGATACATGTCTTTTTGTTCTATTTATTGATCTAAGGTAAGTTTTAAAAACTAACAACAGCAGCAATGTTGTTATGGGAATCATCAATAGGGGAGAGAAACTACAAAAGCCAATTTGAGAACCAAAAAAATATACTCCTTACTTTTTAGTAATTACGTCACAAACTGAATTTTTAAAACTAATTTTCCTATTTAAAACAAAAAGAGGTTTCAATTTTTTAAAGTTCTGAGGCCTCTTAAGTAAGAGTCCACAAATAATTAAGAACATATATGAAATTACAACTCTCAGGTTGAGTGAGCAAATTAAGGAACACAGGTTCAAGGGAAAGAGTCATGCAAAATAGTGCTGAAAATATCTGGCGTGTGGTTTATCTGGTGAGATGGTTATTCTGAGAAAGCTAATGAAGTACTGTTGCTACTTGCCTTTACAGTTTATACAAATAAACTTCATATGTTTTTAAATGAGAACAATATTTTCAGAAGTTAGATGCAGCAGAAAGATGATTAGTATCCTCTAAAACCCACAATAGAAAGGAGTATAGCTCCAGCTGTCCCATTAACCAGCTGTGGCACCTTGGGCAAGTAAGTCACTTAGAATCTCTGGGCCAAAGCTTCTTTATACATAAACTATGAAGATTGGAGCAGATGACTACTAAAGTCCCTCTATACCTATTAATCTATGAATCTAAACAAGAAAATGCTACAAATGTCAGCAGCTGTTATTACAAATGCAGTACCAGATTATTGTGGAACAAACACAATCATGGTTAGGCTTACAAGCTTTAGGTAAGTTAGACAGCCTGGGTTCAAATCCAAGTTCTATCCCCCTACAAGCAGGCTGACCATGCAAATGTTACTCAGCTTCTCTAAGCTTTATTCACAAATGGGGATAAAAATAGTACCTAGCTGTAGTGCTGTAATGTGGGTCAAAGAGGCTAATGCATTCAAAGTACTTAATGCTATGCTCAGCATGCAGGGGATGTTGGTTGGTATCATTATTTTCGTCACTATTGGTATTACTATGGAATATATTCTATGAAATAGTTTATCAAGGAAGAAATTCTGCAAATATATTCAGAACAGAAAAATTATTTCACGAAAATTATTTCACTAGAAAACACATGAAAATAATTACAAAAATTAGTATTTTATGGTAGCTGATGATGATGACAAAAAAAGCAACATCTTTTTGGGAAGGTCATAGCTCCCTTTGAAGCCTGATAAATACCAAGGACCTCAGAAAAATGCACATATGTACTCACAAATGAAATGTTTCAAGAGGTGCCTGGATCTCCAAAGTTCATCCTTGGATGTCTGTCCCAGGTTAGAAATCCATGCTCAACATCAGTGGTTGCAAACTGGAGGCCTATGGGTTAAATGTCTTCTATAGATGTGGTCTGTATCTTAAATTTTACCAAATGAATACCTCTAATAGGGCATGAGTTCTTCTGTGCACTACAGTTCTTAACCAGGCTCTCTGGTTTTAATCTCAGCCAGCTTTAATATTTTGGGTAGTCTGATCACTGTTGGCCTCTGAGTTTGTGACCCCTGCTTTCAGAACCTATTCTGTGACAGATTCACTGTAATAACTGTCCAGTAGGCCTTCTTGTCTAAGGAGGAAAGGAAAAGACACACATTTTCCTGCCTCTCTTACATACGGGTTCACCTATGACCTAGCTTTTACCAAGCAGATAAATAAGGGACTTGGAAAGTAGATTAGAGCCACATGAGGTGGCAGCCTCAAGTGAAAGGATTAGATTTTCTATAAGCAAGATGGCAAAAGTTCCCCAGTGGGGCAGCTATGACAAAGATTATAGACCTAGTCTAGAGGTTGGAACACTAAAGCCAGTGGGTCAAATCCAGTCTGTTTTCATAAGTAAAGTTCTATTGAAACACAGCCACAGTCACTTATTTACATATTGTCTATGGCTGCTTTTGAGTTACAATGGCAGTTGACAGAGATGATATGGCCCACAAAATCTAAAATATTTACAATCTGGCTCTTTACAGAAAAGGTGTGCCAATTCTTGGTTTAGTTTCTAGATGTGGAGTGGAAGGGGACAGCTGCAGTTAAAAAAAAAAAAGTTTTTCTCATGATGTAGTTTCTCCTAGTTCTAATCTTCCTGGTTCCATAGCATTCAAACTTGGTTCTCTGGCCCTTCTAAAATTTTATAAGCTATCTAATACTGTGTAATAAATCTCTTTCTGCTGAAAATAAGTGGAACCATTTCTATTATTGCAACTAAGAACCTTGACTGAAACACAGTGTAACAAAAGACAAAGAATTAGGTTATTAAGTTAAAAAATGTACTTACATTATGTAACATCTCAAAGTACTTCTGACAGGCTACCTGGTAATGTGTCCCTTTTACTAAATCCAAAATCTAAAATGAATGAAGAAAAGAGAAAGAAAAAAATTAGAAATTAAGCATCTTCCAAACGACCAAAGCTCACAGCTGTTGGCCTTTTCACAATTTTCATTCAGGATAGGAAATACACTAAATCACATGGCATGTTATATTTCTGCAGCCTGGCCACTGTGATAATTTTGACATTCTACAGTAACTGTTTAGGTCAGCATTATACCACAGATGACAAGAGAGAGTAAGTGATCTTTCTGACCTATCAACTGTGAATTTCAATAACTATACCTCAACAAGATGAAAATAAATCCCAGCGTTATGACTTTGACAGTTATTGTCAGAATATCACACTACAACATCTCTTCCAAAATTATAGATATAAATCTAGTAATCTAAGTGGTTGGTGCATGAAGCAATCACATGTACTATTTAGATTTTCATTTTCTACATTACCAGTTTATACAGATACAGCATAAAACACTGCTGTGTGCCCATCAGGAAAATTTAATGTAAACCCTTCAGACAAGTATCTGTGGAGAGGGAATGTTTTTACCTTCAATCAGATTTGTCCATTTTTGAAATGACATTATTTCTACTAAGGCTCAGCAGAATATGAGAGTAAATAGTCTATTTTGAACACCTATTAGGAACATCATCCTATCTTTTGTAAATACAATTTGCTTTCCAATTCTACTTCATGTAATCTCTTCAGAACAGTGTATTCTTATCAACAGAGTGCAATGCCAGTTGAAATTTGTAAAGTTTCATCACCTTTCCCCTTCAAAATAAATAAAATGTATATTTGGCCTATTTATCAAACACAGTGAAATGCTGAAATTAAGAGATAACCTCAAATGAAAGGAATTCTGGAGAAATGTTAATTTCTATCCCTTTTTAAAAGGTAGACCTTCCTGTGACAAACAGAAATGTACATGAAGTCAAATTCCTGTTGTCCTCATTATTGAATATAGCCTTGTATTTTTTGAGATACACAAAAAAATTACAGTTGCAGAATAGGTATCATAAAATGCTGACAAGAATGTGCTTAAAAGAATAGTTTTTCTGAATGTCTTATAGATTACATTTATGTGCTCCATTTTACCTTTTGCTACATCCTATATGAAAGACAGGAGCTCTGGTAGCATAGTGGCTAAGGTACTTGACTGCTAACCAGAAGGGTGGCAGTTCAAACACACCAGCCACTCCTCAGAAGGAAGATGGGGCAATCTGCTTCCATAGTGATACTGCCTCGGAAACCCAAGGAGGGGTCGCTATGAGTCGGGTCCAACTCGACAGCACATAACAACAACAACAACATATGAAAGACAGCACCCACACTGTCTTTCCTTGAATTATGATGGCAAAAAAAGAAGAATCAATTAAAAATGAATGAGTATGAGTATTAAAAATTGAACTGAATCACAAAGTTTAAAAATAATTATAAAATTTTAAGGTCATATTTGCCAAGATTTTACAAATAGATAACCAAATTGTGATGAGATAAGCCTCAAAATATCTACTGGTGAATACCAATGAGAATGATATATTAATCTCTCTGAATTAGAAAGGAACTCTTATAGCATAGTGCCTAAGGCACTTGACTGCTAACCAGAAGGCTGGTGGTTCAAACCCATCAGCCACTCCTCAGAAGGAAGGTTGGGCAATTTACCTCTGTAGTGATACTGTCTCAGAAACCCAAGGAGGGGTCGCTATGTCTTGGGTCTGACTCGATGGCACATAACAACAAAACAACTGAATTAGAATTTTGGAGAAGTAAACAGTTCAAACAAAAAGGTAAGCTTAAAATTATGCTATAAATTACATGCAAAGAAAATAAATTCATAAAAATAGACCCAAAAGCTAAACTGTGTGGTATACAATAAATTCATTTGATGTAAAAACAAAATAACGAATTCAAATCTTATTCTATGCATACAGATTTCCTATTCTATGTATATAAAATTTCAAATAAAATGCGGCAGATAATTCAAAAATGGTTACATAAGTACACTGACAGAGAACTGACAGATATTTCAGCCGGACTCAGAAGAGGGTGTGGAATGAGAGAGATCACTGCAGATGTCCAATGGATCTTGGCTGAAAGCAGAGATTACCAGAAAGATGTTTATCTGTGTTTTACTGACTACTCAAAGGCATTTGACTATGTTGATCATAACAAATTATGGATAACACTGTAAAGAATGGAAATTCCAGAACAATTAATTGTGTTCATGTGGAATCT
Source organism: Orycteropus afer afer (assembly GCF_000298275.1). Taxonomy (NCBI): domain Eukaryota; kingdom Metazoa; phylum Chordata; class Mammalia; order Tubulidentata; family Orycteropodidae; genus Orycteropus; species Orycteropus afer. The sequence continues at coordinate 2,996,756 of NW_006921727.1, forward strand.
GTACATAGACCAAGAGGCAGTCATTCTAACAGAACAAGAGGATATGGCATGGTTAAATGTCAGGAAATGTGTGTGTCAGGGTTGTATCTTTTCACCACACATATTCAATCTGCATGCTGAGCAAATAATCTGAGAAGTTAGACTATATGAAGAAGAACACAGCATCAGGATTGGAGGAAGACTCATTAACAACTTGTGACATGTAAATGATACAACCTTGCCTAGTGAAAAGTGAAATGGACTTGAAGGACTTAGTGAAGAAGATCAAAGACTATAGCTTTCAGTATGGATAACACTTCTACATAAGAAAAACAAAAATCCTTACAAATGGACCAATAAGCAACATCATGATAAACAGAGAAAAGGTTCAATTTGTCAAAGATTTTATTTTACTTGAATCCACAATCAACATCCATGGAAGCAGCAGTCAAGATATTAACCAAAACTCTACAAAAGATCTTTTTGAAGTGTTAGAAAGCAAATATGTCACTTGGAGAACTAAGGTGCACTTGACCCAAGCCACAGTATTTTCAATCACCTCATGCATGCAAAAGTTGCACAATGAATAAGGATGACTGAAGAATACTGGGTATGCCATGGACTGCCAGAGAAATGAACAAATCTGTCTTGGAAGAAGTACAGCCAGAATGCTCTTTAGAAGTGAGGGTGGCGAGACCTCACCTCACTTGATTTGGACATCTTACCAGGAGGAACCAGTCCCTGGAAAAGGACATCATGCTTGGTAAAGTAGAGGGTCAGCAAAAAAAGAGAAAGACCCTTAACGAGATGGGTTGACACAGTGGCTGTAACAGTGGGGTCAAGCATAGCAATGTCTGGGAGGATGGCACAGAACCAGGCAGTGTTTCCTTCTGTTGTACACAGGGTTGCTATGAGTCAGAACCAACATGAGGGCATCTAACAGCAACACAACAATGTATATAAAGTAGAAGCAGTATTTATGTTCCTTGCAGAGTAAATATGTAATAGTAAATATACACAATCTAATATATATGTTTGGGAAATACACATGAAGAAATACAAGAAACATTAATAAAAAAATGTTGTTGTTGTTGTTATGTGCCGTCGAGTCGGCCCCAACTCATAGCGACCCCTCCTTGGGTTTCCGAGGCAGTATCACTACGGAAGTAGGATTGCCCAACCTTCCTTCCGAGGAGTGGCTGGTGGGTAATAAAAAAATAGGTAGAGGATAATATATATATGTTTGTGTGTATATATATAAAAGTTATTAGGAGAAACTGACACGAGCCACAGAATATGACAAAAGCATATTTATGTATCTTGAAATTTCAGGTTCTGTCAAATGTTTTTTTTCTTTTTTTAATTTCGATTTTTCTTCTCACTCCCTTATAGGATTCTTCTTCAACAAAAATCATTTACTTTTCCTTCTAAGTTTTCCAATATCTTTCAAATCTATAAAAAAATCATTCAAAGTTCTAACCTTAAACAATGTCACTGCATATTTGAAGTGAATGAAAGTTTCAACACATGTTGTAAGTAAAGGTGTGATGAAAAAATAAGAGTGTTTTTCACTGACTAGGACAGTTATTCAAAGAAAGAGAAATTTAGGCCTGAGTATGAAAGGCTGAAGGTAGAGAGTGAGAAAGAACACCAAGTGTGATGGTTAATGTTTTGTGTCAACTGGGTTATGATTCTTAGTGATTTGACAGACACTATGTAACCATCTTCCAACATGTGATCTGATGTGAAGAGGCCAATCAGTTAAAAAGGAAGGTTCACTATATAAATGAATGTTTTGCAAAGTTTTCACTCTTTTAACCTTGCCCCACTCTTGTTGTCTGATCTTTGTTTTTAAGACTTAAGCTTGCAGAAGTCTCTGCTAGCTGCCTGATCTTCAGATTTTAGATTTGCTAACCCCTGCAACCCCATGAACCAGCAGAGGCCTCCAGCCTGCTGCCTGACCTACAGATTTTGGGTTCATCAGCCCTGCAACCACGTGAGCCACTAGAAGTAGGTCTTTAGCCTGTCACCTGATTCATGAAATTTGGAACTTGCCAGACCCCACAACTGTTTGAGTCATTTCCTTAAAGTTCTCTCTATACAGCTCTTTCTTAGTTATCTCATTCATTGTTGTTGAGTCGAACCCAACTCATAGCGACCCCTCCTTGGGTTTCTGAGGTGGTATCACTACAGAAGTAGATTGCCCAACCTTCCTTCCAAGGAGTGGCTGGTGGGTTTGAATTGCCAGCCTTCTGGTCAGCAGTCAAATGCCTTAGGCACTATGCACTAGAACCACTATAATAGAAATATCACAAAAGGGTGGCTTGAACAAACAAATTTATTTTCTCAACATTCAGAAGGCTAAAATTCCGAATTTAGGACAAGAGAGTAGCTTGAACAAACAGAAATTTATTTTCTCAACATTTGTTGTTGTTAGGTGATGTCGAGTAGTCTCCGACTCACAGGGATCTTATGTACAACAGAATGAAACACTGCCTGGTCCTGTGCCAACCTCACTATCCCTACTATACCCGAGTCCATCGCTGCAACCACCGTGTCTATCCATCTCATTGATGGATTGCTCTTTTTCATTGATAATTCACTTTACCAAGCATGACATCCTTCTTCAAAAAATGGTCCCTTCTGACAACATGACCAAAGTGTACAGTTTTTCATAATATTCTGTCAGTATCTTTTTTATTTCAGTTGGTTTTGTTGTAATGACACCCTTTTTGTTTACAATTCTTGTGATTTGGATCTTCTCTTTCTTTTGTTAGATCTGCCAATGGTTTTTCAATTTTATTAATCTTTTAGAAGAACCAGCTCTGTTTTGTTGATTTTCTCTATGCTTTTTTTTGTTTCCTGTTTCATTTATTTCTGCTCTGATCTTTATTATTTCCTTGCTTCTAGATACTGTAGGATTCTTTTGTTGTTCTATTTCTACTTGCTGGAGTTGATGAGTTAGAGTGTTGATTTTGTTTCTTTCCTAAATTGTCCTCTGAGTACCGCCTTCACTGTGTCCGATAGGTTTTGGTATGATGTATCTTCATTCTCATTTGTTTTTAGGAATTTTTTTTTATTTCAGTTTTTCTCTATTCTATTACCCGGTAGTTTTTGAGCAGTGAGTTGTTCAGCTTCCATGTTTGCTGCTTTTTCCTTGCTCTTTGTATTATTAATTTCTAATTTGATAGTATTGTGGTCCAAGATGTTTTGTAGTATTTCAATGTTTTTGAATTTATTGAGGCTTGTTTTATGTCCTAACATACAGTCTTCTGGAGAAGGATCCATGTGCACTGGAGAAGAATGTGAATTGTGCTTTTGTTGGGTGAAATGCTCTGTGTATGTCTATGAGCTTGAGTTGATTGATTGTACTATTGAGTTCTTCTGTATCTTTGTTGAGTTTTTTCTTGTTGATCTGTTCCTCTTTGAAGGTGGTGTGTTAAAATCTCCTACTACTATTGTAGAGCTGTCTATTATCCCTTCTAATTCAGTTAATATTTGCTTCATGTATTTTGGAGCACTTTCATTGGGTGCATAAATATTTATTATCGTTGTTGCTGTTGTTATGTGCTGTCGAGGTGGACCCAACTCATAGCGACCCCTCCTTGGGCTTCCAAGGCAGTATCACTATGGAAGAAGATTGCCCAACCTTCCGTCTGAGGAGTGGCTGGTGGGTTTGAACTGCCAGCCTTCTGGTTAGCAGTCAAGTGCCTTAGGCACTACGCTACCAGAGCTCCCATTTATTATTGTAATGTCTTCTTTGTCAATTGACCCTTTCAGCATCATATAATGTCCTTCTTTATCTCTTATGATGTTTTTCACCTTAATGTCTCTTTTGTCAGAAATTAATATTGCCACTTCTGCTCTTTTTTGTTTCCATTGACTTGGTATATTTTCTTTCCATCTCTTAACTCTTGATTTGTTTTTACCTTTCTGTCTAAGATGGGTCTCTTGTAAGCAGCATATGGATGGGTCTTCTATTCTCACACAATCTGCCGCTGTCTTTCTCTTGATAGGTGCATTTAGTTCATTCACATTGAGTGTATTTAGTGACAGGAATGAATTGATTGCTGTCATTCTATTGTTTTTTTACCATGTTGTTGGTGTTTCCTTGTTCCATATACTTTTCTGTGCTGAGCTCAGTTTCTTGACTAATGCTTTGTCCCTTTTCTTCTTTATTGTTGGTTTTGTGCTTATTAAACCCATATGTTTTCCTTCCTTCTGGATTTGCTTAAGGGGATTGTTACTTTTCTTTATGGTAACCTTGGAGTACATTCTTGTCTCTACGTTTTTAGAACATTGCATACTGTGAAGACATTGTCCTGTTTTCCTCTCCATTCAGAAGTTTGTACCTAGAAGTTTTATTCCCTCTGATAGGTTAGTTGTTGTTGTGTGCTGATTAATTTCCTTGGTTTTAAAAGTACAATGTTTTATGGTTTTATTTTGAGTTTCTATTTCTGATTTGGTTCTAGTGTTGATGCCACGTATCCTGATTTTTTTTGATATCTGTTTTGGGTTCTTTATTAGAAGAACTTCCTTAAGTATTTCTTGTAAGGTTGGTCTGGTTTTTACAAAATCCCCTAATTTCTGTTTGAGAATGCCTTGATTTTGCCCTCGTATTTGATGGATAATTTGAATGGATATAGGATTCGTGTTTGGAAGTTCTTTTCCTTCAGTGTTTGATATATGCCAACCCATTGCCTTCTTGCCTGCTTGGTTTCTGCTGAGTAGTCAGAGCTCAGCCTAACCGTTTGACTATTGTAAGTAATATTTCTTTTGTCCTGAGCAGTTCGTAAAATTTTTTCTTTGTCTTTGGTTTTGGAGAGTTTGATTGTAACATGCCTCGGTGTTTTTCTCTTGGAATCTATCTTGTGTAGGGTTCAATGAGCTTCTTGGACAAATATCTTTTCCTTCATGATATGGGGGAAATTTTCTGTTAGCAGGGCTTCCACAATTTTCTCAGTGTTTTTTTTCACCTCTTCTTGTTCTGGAATTCCAATAAGTCTTATGGGTTTTTTTTTTCATGTCATCCCATATAATTCTTAGGTTCTCTTCATTTCTCTTAAATCTTTGTTCTGATTTTGCTTCATATAGTCTGGTGTCCAGGGATTTGTCTTCTAGTTGGGATATGCGTTCATCCAGTTCTAACCTACTCTTTTGTGCTTCTACTGTGTTGTGTAATTCTGTAATTTTGGTATTCATCTTCTGGATTGCTAACTGCTGTTTTTGTATGAGCTCTGATTGTGCATTAATCTAATTATTTTGTTCTTGAATGATTTTCCTGAGTTCTTCCAGGGAACTAACTGTCTGTATTCTCCTTGTTTCTGTTTGGGGTTTCCTTAGGCTCTTGCAAAGCTCTATAAACATCTTCTAAATTCCTTCTCAGATAATTCTATTGCCTCCTCTTCCTCCATGTATAATGAGACCTTTGTTTGTGGTTTTGCTTCTAATGCCTTGTCCTGTTTTTTGTTTGATTTTATGTTTTCTAGTCATTCTGAGGTTATCTTTAACTGCTGGTTATGCATTGATTTGTTTTGTCTTGGTTTTACGGTTTAATATTTTGAAAAGGTGAAGCTTTTTTATTTTATTGTATTATTGATTCAGGTATACTGGGTCGCTCCGCAGTTTTCTTTGTGATGGTGGAATCACTGTGTGGAATGTGGACATGGGTTTCTGTTTGTTGTAAAGAGGGTTTTACAATGTTTTTTGCATATTGTACTTTATCTTCAACCAGTTTCAACTGGGAGGTTTTCTGTTGGCTGAATGTGGTTTCTTCTACTGCATAAATGAAGTTATTGGTGGAGAAGGTGGAAGCGAAGAAGGAAAGCTCACTGTTGCCAGGGGAGGTTTCTAGGGCTTTAAGCGGGCTGCTACCGATGATGTCATACTGTTATTTACAGGCCCACAGCTCAGTTTTGGCAAAGACTCCAGTTGTTAGGGAGTCACCACTTTCTGCCAGGCTGAGACACACACAAAAACCCTGTTCCCTAGGTCCCTCGGCACCAAAAAGCCAACCCAAGACAACTTCCTGGCTCCGCTATCCACAACGGGGGTTTCTCTCTCTGGCCCCGCCCACCTGTGGCACTGGCCCAACTGGCCCAGACTGCGATCCACCTCAGGAGTTCCTCTGTGGGTTCGCCCACCCATAGCACCAAAGATCCGCTCAGTTTCAGCGGTGCTGGAGTTGGGATAGTGGCTGCTAATAATCTGCAGTCCCAATATTACTGATAAAGTCAAGTGCAGACCTCTCAGTGCCACCCAAGCCTACTCGGTGACCCACTACAGGGGCACCTCCCCCGGCCCACCCTCCTGCAGCACCAATGGACTCTCTGCTTGGGTTTCAGCAGTGTTGGACGTGCCTGTTTTCACCTAGACGACCCAAGTTACTGACAAAATCAGGTGCTGAAGGTAGATACTTGGGGTGATTGCTGGTATGCTGGTGTGGTGCGTCTTCTGCCTTAACCCAGGGAGTCTCAGATGGCCGTTCTCACCTGCTGGTTGCTCCCCCAGGGAAGTCTCCGATGACCTTTCTCAGCTGCCTGTCAGCGCTCCGCAGGATTCCCCTGTACCTTTCTCCTCTCTAATTCTACTCCTCTGAGTAGTGCACTCTGACACAGTGAGCTTTCAGAGCACCAAAATCCCTAATTCAAACTGTTGTACCTAGTTTTTCAAGCACTAAGATGCTACAGGAAAATAGCGTAGTGATTACTGATGAGACTCCATTTTGAATCTCCTTGAAACATTCTTTGTGATGATGAATGCCATGCCATTCCTCTTCAATTTGTCAGTCCTGGCATAGTAGATCATATCAATGTCTGCCAAAACCATTCCATTTCAGCTCACTAATGCCTAGGATATCAATCTTTATGTGTTCCATTTCATTTTTGACAACTTCTAATTCTCCTACATTTATACTTCATACATTCCATGTTCCTATTATTAATGGATATTTGCAGCTGTTTCTTATCTTGAGTTGTGCCACATCAGCAAAAGGAGGTCCTGAAAGCTTTACGTCATGCACATCATTAAGTTCGGCTCTGTTCTGAGGAGGCAACTCTGTCCTGGTCATATTTTGAGTGCCTTCCAACCTGATGGGGCTCATGTTCTGGCACTGTATCAATGTTTCAGGGCTATTTTTCAGTAATATATTAGACAGTTTGTCACTGCTATTCATAAGGTTTTCACTGGCCAATTTTTTGAGAAGTGGATGGACTCTTCCTTCTTCTGAATCTGTCTTAGGCTGGAAGCTCTGCTGAAACATGTCCACCATGACTAACCCTACTGGCACTTGAAACACTGGTAACACAGCCTCTAGCATCACAGCAACACACAAGCACCATAGGATGACAAACTGACAGATGAGTTCATCTCCCTTAGCTGTTCCAAACTACTCCACTCCTGCTTCCTGGCCTTCCCTACCAGTTCCACCCCTCCAAAAAGCCATATGCTGCCGCTTTCCAGCCATTCCTACATTTGTTGTTGTTGTTATGTGACATTGAGTTGGACCTGACTCATAGCGACCCCTCCTTGGGTTTCTGAGGCAGTATCACTACAGAAGTTGGCATGCCCAACCTTCCTTCTGAGGAGTGGCTGGTGGGTTTGAACCGCCAGCCTTCTGGTTAGCAGTCAAGTGCCTTAGGCACTATGCTACCAGAGCTTAGGAGGTTAAAATTCTGAATTCAGGATGCCAGCCCTATGAGAAGGCTTTCCCTCTGTTAGCTCTGTGAAGATCCTTGTCTCTTTCAACTTCTGTTTCTTGGCTCCTTGGAAATCTAAGTGGTTTGGTTTCTATCTTCCTCAACTGTGCTTGCTTCATCTGCTCTTTTATATCTCAAAAGGGATTAATCTAAGACACACCCTTTACTAATAATGCCTTGTTAACATAACAAAGAAACTCCATTCCCAAATGGAATTATACATTACAGCGGTTAGGATATACAACATATATTTGAGGGGGGAGACAATTTCATCTATAACACCAAGTAATGAAGATACAAAGGATAATCACTGAGCTATAAGAAGAAATCCAAAAAAAGTCTGGCTTGAGGAGATTAGGTATTATTGTCATCTCAGAGATGAAGAAATATATTCTCTTAAACAAGTGTGAGAGCCATTTACTGCAGAAAGAATTTAAAAATATATATTCAACTTAGTGATCTTTCTCTAAGAGGAATATAAAAAAACATGCTTTTAGAATTAAGGCCAGGAAATATAAAACATTCCTCAAAAATTTAATAACTAATAAGAATATAACTTTTAGCTTCACATTGTAATCCACATTACACAGATAGAAGAAAAGACAAGACAGAGAAAGAGAGGGTCTTATGAACCACTAAATGTTGTTGTTATGTGCCGGACCACTAAAAAGAGTTTGACATTTTTTTTCTGAGTAAAATGGCAACTACTGCAGCATTCTAAGCATGGGAGGACTTGAACTGACTTATATTTTTAACAGATAACTCTGCCTGCTGTGTTGAGAACAGCCTGGAGAGGGCAGGGGTACAAACAGGGAGGCTATTACAAGAATCCAGGGGATAAATGATGAAGGTTTCTACTAGGATGATAGTAGCAGTAGGGTGGTGAGAAGTGGTCAGATTTGGAGATACAAGCATTTCCTACTTAATGGCCATAAACCATCTCTGGATATCAGATGCTCAATAGGAACTATTCCCTAGTGTTTTAAAGTAATACATTACATTATTTCTCAGCACTGCCTAGAACTTATTTGTGAAATTAAACTAGTTTTAAAATGGTGTAATCCCAATATATAAGTAACAAATTATCTAGTTAAAATGTAAGTACCAAACCATCATTTACTAGTAACTAAACAATTAATATGACTGATATGACACCTGAAGCCTCTCTTAGTGCTAGCAACATCTTAGACACACCCCCTTTGCAACTTTAAAATCTTCACAAATGATTATTCTATAATCTATAGTTCTATAGATTATTCTATAATTCTATAAACCAGAGACTTTTTCTGTACTGAGGTACTCACTTTGTTAAAGTTTCCCAATATAAACATAATGTATAAACACAGTGACAGGGATGCATGTGTGTGTTAATTTAGGTTTAAAAATCAAGAGGTTGTAACAAGGAAAACAGAAATTAGAGAGATATTCTGCAGGATATGTTTATTTTGAAGATGGCACTGACAATATTTGCTACTGGGCTGTATGACTCTGAGGCAGGAAATGTTGTTGCAGGGAATATGAAGCTCAAATTCAGAGCAAGGGAAAGAAGAAATGAAATATGAGTAAGACAATTAATGTTCAGTTTGTGAAGTAGGAGCAAAATTAGAGACATGGCAAAAAACACAAGGACAGAGGACTGGGGCAGAGTCTATGGAGCAGAACTTGGGGTCAAAATCAAACGACTCGACAAGGTAAAGAAGCAGACTGAAGATGTTCAGGGCACAGCACTTTCACTGGCAGCGTTTGTTTCCCTAGCACTGCAGCTGAATGGCCAGACCTCCGTCCTCCCATGCTGGCCCCTGCCATTCTTAAGAGACTAACTCCCCAAGGATGAAGCTCAGCAAGCAGGGACTGGTCCAGAGTAAGGGTCAGAAAACAGAAGGAGTGAGAGAAACACATATTACATAGAGGTAGAAACTCAGAGAGAAGAAGTGTAAACAGAAGATAGAAGGAAACTAACGGAAAAAGGAAAGAGCTAGGTGGAAGATAAATGCCAGGGGAATGGGGTTAACAGTTTGCTATTCATGTAGACTAGGAGCTCTGGTGGCATAGTGCCTAAGGCATCTGACTGCTAACCAGAAGGCTGGTGGAACCACCAGCCACTCCTCAGAAGGAAGACTGGGCAATCTACTTCTGTAGCGATACTAACTCGGAAACCCAAGGAAAGGTCACTATGAGTCAGATCTGACTCGACAGCAGTGAGTTTCATTTTTTTTTTATATATATACAAGTCAAAATGGGAGTAATAGCTTATAGAAGGTATTTTACTAAGAAATACCACTACTGAGAATTCAGGAGCAAACCCACACACATACGGTCAACTGATTTTTGAAAAGGGTGGCAAGTCCACTCCATGAGGAAACAAGAGGCTCTTCAATAAATGTGTTGGGAAAACTCGATTTCTACATGCAAAACAATGAAACAGGATCCATGCCTCATACTATGCACAAAAAAAAAATTTTAAATGGATTACGGACCTAAATGTGCAAATTGGAGCCATAAAATTCTTAGAAGCAAAAGCAGGGACAATGCTGTTGAACCTAGTTTTAATAACAGATTATCTAATATAATGAAAGCATAAATAGCAAAAGATAAAATAAATGAATAGAACCTCATAAAAACTTTTGTGCATCAAAAGGCTTTACCAAAAAAGTGAAAAGCTACACTTACAGAATATCTTCAGGAATCATGTATCCGATGAGAATCTAATAACCAAAATACATACAATATAAATTCAAATACAAAAACAAATAACCCAATCACAAAATAGACAAAGGACTTGAATAGACATCTCACCAAAGAGGAAAGTCAAATGGCCACCAGACACACAAGAAAAGATGCTCCTTGCCATTAGCCATCAGAGGGATGCAAATGAAAACCACAATGAGATACAATTTCACTCCCACTAGGATAACTAAGGGAGCTCTGGTAGCATAGTGGCTAAGACACTTGCCTGCTAACCAGACGGCTGGCGGTTCAAACCCACCAGCCACTCCTCGGAAGGAAGGTTGGGCAATCCTACTTCCGTAGTGATACTGCCTCGGAAACCCAAGGAGGGGTCGCTATGAGTCGGGGCCGACTCGACGGCACATAACAACAACAACAACAGGATAACTAAGATAAAAAAAGAAGAAGAAAGAAAGAAAATAATGAATATTGGCAAGGATTTGAGGAAATTAGAACACCTAACCAATGCTGTGGGAATGAAAATGGTATAGCTGTTGTGGAAAAACACTGTGGTGGTTCCTCAAAAAACTAAAAATAAAACTACCATATGACCCAGCAATTCTACTCCTAGCTATACGACCCAAAGACTTGAAAGCAGAGACTCAAACAGAGACTTATACACCAAGCAGCACTATTCACAATAGCCAAAAGGTAAAAACATTGTAAATCCCATCAACAGATGAATTGATAAACAAAACGTACTATACACGTACAATAGACTACTACTCAGCCAGTAGGAGAAACAAAGTCTTGATATATGCTATAATATTAATAGAACTTGAAGACATCATGCTGAATTAAATGTTAGTTATAGAAGGAGAAATAATGTATGATCTCACTTATATAAAAAGACATGAAAAGGCAAATTTATAGAGACCAAAGTTTATTCAGTTACCAGGGATGGGAGGGAGGTAAAAGAGGGGTTTAAAGGTGATGGGGAAAAAAATCACATTAATTAAGGGTAGGGTTGCACAGCCAATTACTGTATTTGCTGTTAATAAATAATTGTACAACTGTAAGAAGTTGAACTGGTAAAACTTCTGTGATAGATATATTTATAACAATCACACACACAAAAAAAGTAGCTGCTGAGGCTGAAAATGTACAACTGAAAACCTCGTGGGATTTGGTTCCTTGGTTTAGAAGTTTAGAGTCACAGTTTCATGGGCTATGCCAGTTAATTGGCCTAATAACATGTTTAGTGCTTCTACTTCCTAGTTTGTACCATAGTGCCTGGGGTCTTAAAACCTTACAAGAACCATCTGAGGAATGACAACCAGTCTCTTCTCCTGGAGCAAGGGAGGAAAAAGGAGAGTCAGGAATAGGAGGAAGAAATAGAATGTGTGGTTGATTTGCTTCCATGAACACCATCTCGTTTTGCCA
>NW_006921727.1:3008712-3012988 GCF_000298275.1 Orycteropus afer afer
TGGGTTTGAACTGCCAGCCTTCTGGTTAGCAGTCAAATGCCTTAGGCACTATGCCACCAGAGCTCCAAAAGAACTGAATAGTGCTTAGCTACCGTCACTGAACATTTTGATCAAAGGTTCTATAGAAGAACCCTAATCAAAAGAGGGCAAATGAAGAACAGAATTTCAAATTCTCATGGAATCCAAACTTTCTGGAGCCAAGGGGGCTACATGAATCCCTGAAACCACTGCCCTGAAGTAATCTTTAAAACTCAAACCAAAAAACATCCCCTAAAATCTTCTTAAAACCAAACAGTAGTTTAGCTGAAATAATGAAAAATGTCTGCCTTGAGCACTATGGTCTTTCAAGAACTACGTCTATGGGATCAAACTGACAGCAGCAACTCAAAAGACTAGATAGGAACCTTAGGGGGCAGTGAGTTTATGTTAATGAGGGAAGAAAAAAAATTCAGAAAGGAGGATAAGAATAGCTGTACAACTAGAAGAATATAATCAGTGTTACTTAATTGTACATGTAGAATCTGTTGAATTGGTTTATGTATTGCTGTGTATATTCTCAATAACAACCAAATATAATGCTTAAGAAAAGATCTAATATTCCTCAAATGACAGTTGGACTTTCACTTTTTAGTGCCAGTATATCCAGATTCAGTATAAAATGCCAAGTATAACAAATCATTTATTGCTCTAATCAGTAATCAAAAGCCTAAGAAAAATTAGGAGAAGAAACATTGATACTGGACTACTACTACATTTTGGTCTTAAATTGTTCTGTCTACATACTTTAAATTATTCTTTATCTGTTGACTGAAGTCCACTAAGAGGAATATTGAAGCAGCCTTTTTGTTTTTTTAATATTGCACTTTGTCATCTTCACAAGGAAAAGTTAGTTGATCACATCTGCATTTCCTAAGTTTGGAAAGGCATTAATTATACTTCATTTCATACTCAAGGCAAATTACTGCTGCTGTTGTTGTTGTCTTCCTTTAAGAGAATTCTAATAAAGTGACTAACCAAGATAATTCATGCACTTGAGGAACAAAGGGCAAATAAAGTGCTGAACTGGTCAGCAATAGGCACAACAAGTGGATAAACACACACACACACACACACACACACACACACGTGATATACGTATCTATAGCATTTTATAACTTTGAGCCACACTTCCTTCTCTCTTCCTAATGCTAATATTCCCTGCCATCTGCAACTTCCTCTCTGTCTTCTGCTTCAGTGCCTGCCAATGAGGTTCAGATGATTATCTGGCAGCAGAATGTAGCCACCTGCCCTTCTTTGGCTCCAGTGAGTAGAGTGCTGTATAGCTAGGTATGCTGCACTTACCAATTAGAGATGTGGCTAATCTGTTTCTAATTCAAGGTCATAGTCTGTCTTATTTAAAAGCAGCATCAACAAGCTTGTTTCTCCCCAAAAAGCTCAACCTTGTAAAACTAGACGATGTTGATATTTTTCCCGCTATACTTCTAACCTTCCTTTATTTCAAAGGTGAATGAAAATGTGGTAGAGGTGCAGAGTCTGGAACACTTTTGAACATACTACTTTGCTCCCATTTCTCACACACTCAAAATAGCAGCCTGATGCTGCCATACAACTCTCTATAACCATTTACTGGCAGATTAGGGGCAAGTTTGCCTCTCTTGAAGATGTACTTTTATTCATTTAAAACATTATATGCCAAGAATTTTTCTGACTCACTCTTTATTGGCTATAAACATAGTTACTTGACTGAGTCAATTCTACCTCTATATGTCTTTAAAATCTACCTTTTACCTTTCCATTGTTCAGACCCTCATCATTATCTTCTAGCAAAGCTTCCTGATTTATTTTTTCATCACTCAGGGCAGCTTCTACACTGCCATCAGAGTAATGCTTCTGAAATGCAAATCGAATTTTGGTATTGCCTCTGCTTGCTGATGCCCAGCCATGGACCCTTCATCACGGTTCAAAAACCTCCACCAGGCTCCAGTCCTTCTCCTGAGGTCCCCTCCAGACTACTGGGGTGCTTATATTCTAGTACAGTCTCTTCCATAGTATATTATAGGGAATTTAGCTCACAAACTCCTAGTGATTCAGAGGATTTATTGTTTCATTTGGTTTAATCCAGAATTATCTATGTTTCTTTATGGAAAGATTTACCAGATGGTGTTTTTCAAACTAAACTGTCCCCAGAACCTATTTTCATAGATCTCTCAGGATTAACACTCTTCAGACATACAACTTTATTTAAATTACAACCTTATTTAAATTAACATGTTCTCCTCTCTCAAGTCTCATCCTATTCCCATATCCGATTATTTCCCTTCACCACACTCATTTGTTTAGTCTTTTCCACTCAAATGTTAGCTCCATGAAAGCATGGGCCTTCCTAGCTTTATTCATCGTTATATTCTCACTAAAAGAGCTCTGGTGGTGCTGTGGTTAAGGCATTTGGCTGCTAACCAAAAAGTTGGTAGTTTGAACCCACCAGCTGCTCCACGGGAGAGAGACGAGGCAATCTGCTTCCATAAAGATTTACAGCCTTGGAAACCCTATGGAGGTCACTATGAATTAACTCAATGAGAGTGGGTTTGGTTTGGGGTTTATATTCTTACTAAGGAGCCATGGGTAACCAAGCCCGGTTCTTAACCAAAAGGTTGGCAGTTTTTTGAACCCATCCAGTGGCTCTGTGGGAGAAAGACCTGGCAAACTGCTTCCTTAAAGATTACAACCAAGAAACTCCTATGAGGTGGATCTACTCTGTTACATGGGGCCTCTGAGTCAGAACCAACTCAAAGGCACTCAACAACATACTCCTACTGCTTTGAGCAGTCATTGGAATGCAGTCATCATTCAATTATTATTTATTGAGACTAAATGAATGATGTTCCTTTGAATATTCATATGTCTTATCTCACACCACTGGGTAAACTGCTCAACTTTCAAACCCAATTATTCATGTGACTTCTTTGTGAAATACTCCCTGATGTCACACCTCTCCCTCTTCAGCAGGAAAGCTTTCTTCTGATTCTGCAACTACCATTTTGAATATATTTCTATTAAAGTACTTGTTGTTGTTGTTGTTGTTGTTGTTATGTGCCGTCAAGTCGGACCCGACTCATAGCGACCCCTCGTTGGGTTTCCGAGGCAGTATCACTACGGAAGTAGATTGCCCCATCTTCCTTCCGAGGCGTGGCTGGTGGGTTTGATCCGCCAGCCTTCTGGTTAGCAGTCAAGTGCCTTAGCCACTATACTACCAGAGCTCCCATACTTTATTATAGTTAATCGTGTCTTTTGACCCTACTAGACTGCAAGCGCTAAAACAGAGTTTATTTGTCTATTTACAGATTTGAACGTACTGAAAACTCTGTGACATATCAAGTACTCAGTAAATGTCTGAGTAACAAAATTAATGTCTTTTCTCACCAAAGCTATTTACTTCTGTTTAAATCAATATTAGAGCACTTTTGCCAGAACCTCTGCATTTAGGCAGTTGCTTTCCCTTTCCCCGCTCTGGTAACACCACGGGGGGGTGGGGGTGGGGGGGGTGGATAAATTTAACTCAGCTTTTCCACAAGGATAAAAGGGCTTGAGAAGTTTGTACAATCATATCTCAAGGACACTTTGGAGAAGAGACTGAAAATTCTCTATCAAATTAACTTGAATCCAAATGTAGAAATCAGCCATTGCTATATATAGTCTTACACATACATGCAAATATACTAACATATACGAGCATGGAGCACCCTCTGCCAATACCTCTTAGATAAGTTTTCTGACTATGAATAGAACAAGTCAACCACCTGTCTGCCTACTATATTCATTCAGGCAACATCTACTGAAGTCTTACAGTGAGCCAGGCACTATGGGAAGAATTAGGCTTATAGAGATTAAAGACATCATTTCTGCTCTCAAGAAGGGTAATGCCACACAAACAGTCTAAAGAGGAGGACAGACAAGAAATTTAAGCATATAACACATATGAGGAGTACTCTAGCACAAGAAAACATATGATGTGATAGAAGAAGGAAAGAGAAGCAAAGTTAAACGTTCCAGTAGGAGATCCAACTGAGCCAAATTTTAATGAATGAATAGAAATTATCACAATATAGAAGGATCAAGGCAATCCAGACAGGAAGTAACATGAACAAAGCACAAAGCCTTGACAGCAAGTTATTTGAGGGAAACTAAAAGTATACTAGAACTTAAACAAACATTTCTTTAAAGGAGATATACAAATGATTAGTAAGCACATGAAAAGATGTTTGTTGTTGTTATGTGC
>NW_006921727.1:3013227-3042649 GCF_000298275.1 Orycteropus afer afer
CAAATGTCCATCAACAGGTGAATAGATTAAAAAAAACAAAAAACAGTGGCATATATATGTGTGTGTGTGTATATATATAATGGATTATTATTCAGCCATAAAAAGGAAGAATGCTCTGATATATGCTATGACATGGATGAACCTTAAAAACATTATGGTAAGTGAAATAAGCCAAAAGGACAAACATTATATGATTCTGATTCTACTTATATGAAATATCTAAAACAGAAAAATTCAGAAACAAAGGTAGATTGGGTTTAGGAGTTGGGGTAATGGACAGTTATTGCTTAATGAACATGAAGTTTCTATCTGGAGTAACAAAAAGTTTCGGAAATAATGGTGGTGGTGGCTGCAAAACACTGTGAATGTAATTAATGATAGTGAAATATATACTTAAATGGCAAATTTTATGTTATATATATTTATCACAATAACATTTTTAAAAAGTATATTAGAAAAATTACTTTGGCATCAATGTAAAGGACCTTTTGGGAGAAAGAAGATTGTCAAACCCCAATTTATAAAAGTAACACATGACATTACAAGACAAAGGGATAAAAGAAGATCCAAGAACACTCAGAAACAGGAAAGGGTTTTGAATACATCCCAGTTTCTGGCATGGGCATCCAGTGTCTCGTCAGCCACTCTAAGTGCAGGCAGTGTAGTGGACTCTGTGGTATGCTGTCTACACATCCCCTCTCAGAGGTTGGAAGCACATATTCTCCAATGTCAGGGAGTGCTGACTAACTGATAGCATACAGCAGAAGTTCTTTTCAGCTAAAGAAAGCCACCTTGCTCAAGGTCACATCCCCTTTCTGGGAGCACGCCCCCAATAAACATTCTTCGTGCAAATAAAGAAAATAAACATTCCACATGGCAAATCTCCATCATAGAGTCTACTTCCCAGCAAACCAGACCTGTGACACAGTATAAACTGTGTTGTTGTTGTTGTTGAATTGGGATGTGGGCTATATACATAATAACAATAACAGCTATATTATATATCTACTGTGCACCAGACACTATTCTAGCTATTTTACTTAATTACTAGCTCCCTAACTCTAAAGCAAGAGGGTTTATATACTGAAACACATTCCATAAATAATGCTTATAACAATCTTTTAAACCTTGAGATGCTCTGGTGAATCTTATTAAAAATGTGGGACTCCTCAGTCAAAAACTGGACTATATCCACAACTCCTAAGTCCTGAAATATTCTTACAAATGAGCTAAATACCAAATAAAAGTGCATATTCCTGGAAGGTACATAACGATCAAATTTGAATCATACCATGTTACTCCTTTATTATGTTTTCTTTTATTTCATAATACAGAAATTCTAACATTGCAAATTTCTTATTATCTTCTAATTTATTTGATGTGGTTTTTAATCATTAAAAACAGCCAGCAAGGAAAGGATTCTTGAGAAGTAATTTAAACTGCCACCCAAAATACTGAATTCTTCAGTGAAAATTAATACCAAGAAGGTATCAATCTAGTATTTAGATTAAAAGATTTAAGCCCTTTGGGAACATCAGTGATTAAGTGAACCTGGAATTGGAGGAAGGAGGGAAATAAGAGAGGGAAGAAGGGAAAGGAGGACAAATGAAAATACACGTGTAAAGCTTGCTTAAGGATATGGAGAAAGGATTGCCAAATCTCTGTTCCAGGATTCAGTTGTTCAGTTACTAATGTTACTGGGCTTTGATTATCCTATTCTGTGGATTAATATAAAAGCAGTCCAATGCAAAACTGCCATGTCCTATGATCTTTACAAAAATGATGAAAAGATACTTATACTGACTGAATAATTTTTTAAAACATCTTACTTATAAAAAGAGGGAGCTCTGGTGGCATAGTGCCTAAGGCATTTGACAGCTAACTAGAAGGCTGCCGGTTCAAACCCAGCAGCCACTCCTCAGAAGGAAGGTTGGGCAATCTACTTACATAGTGATACTGCCTCAGAAACCCAAGGTGGGGTTACTATGAGTTGGATCTGACTCCATGGCAGTGAGTTGTTTTGTTTTTTTTTTTATAAAAAGAAATGTATCATATTAGATATGCTATTGGAAACAGATGCAAACTTAAAACTAGCCACTTTTAAAAAAAGTAGTAAAAGAGATAAAAAAAAAATAATAATGCAAATTTAGGGATACAAACTTTTTCTAACAAGAAATAAGTTATAAATTGATGGTAAATGTTACCAATAAGTCAGAAATGGTATAAAGCTGGACAGACTAAGAATCTGAACACTGCCTTAGGAAATAAGATTGGTTATTTAATTTTCTGGTGCTTTAAGTTTGCTTCTCTAAAACAAGGCTGGAGCTCTACGATAGCACTCTATGAAATTGATCGTGAAATAGAACTAAAGTAGGAGAATTGTTTTATAAAATTCACAAATGCTATCAAATGAAATTTCTCTAAGGATAGTAGTAATTTCTCATGTACTAAACAATGAAATAATGATAGAAAGATGCCTAGCTATAAACAGAGCACTAAGCTTTCTTTCAAGAAAGAATACATTTTTCATTTTAATGTAATTCTAACGAAAGTAAGCTTCAATTAAGAGGTGTGGCTATCAATGGCATATGTTACTTGACATTCAAAATAATTTTTATTCAAACTGCCTTAACATTAAATAATTAAACTTCAAATTACCAATTATACTGAGCTTATTAAAAAAGGAAGGATATACAGAACTCAAACTAAGTAAGATGCTCAGTGATTAATATGATAAAGCCAAAAATATAAACACGGCCTCCTTACACCAATTCTCACGCTCAACTTCTCTGTTTTTCCTTAATGTAGTTCTGTGACTTACACAGAACAATGTACGTATTTTCAACTACAAAACTAAAAAAGCAAAGCTAACTGCAGCAATCAAAGTACTGTTCTCATAAATCAGAAGAGATGCTCCTGGAGATGAAATAGACAGAAGGGCTGCTCTTAAAAGCAGTTATTGTTCATAAAGTAATGGACTGAATGAATACCATCTTCCATTGATAAGTACTCCTTACCTAAGAAAATCATAGGGGTTTTAGGTAGTTGAGATTTATATGAACACTGCGTAAGGAGTCATTGAGATTTATCTTTGCCATAAAATCTTCTTGACACAGTGTTACTTTTAAGTCTTTTAAACTGTCTATTTTGAAAGATTTCTTCATTAAAAGGCATTTACCAGTTTTAGATTTAATATGGTTACTAACTTCTTGAGAATTCTGGGGTAGTGAAAAAGAGAGGTTAACTAGAGTCCCAAAAAGTATAAAGAGAGTATATTTTTTCATATTTTGTGGTTTTAGTATCACTATTAAGTTTCTTAGAAGCACCAATTCTATTTGCTTTAAAAATAATCATTAATAGAGTGGGAGAAAAAATGTGAATTCAAAAACATAAAGACCAGGATTATGGTCAGTTGAAGACTGGTGAAACCCCCAAGTCACCCTTCGGACCTTGGACTCATTCCTGTGGCTCAACTCTCAGCCAACCAATGTTGTTGTTGTTGTTATGTGCCGTCGAGTCCGCCCCGACTCATAGCGACCCCTCCTTGGGTTTCCGAGGCAGTATCACTACGGAAGTAGGATTGCCCAACCTTCCTTCAAAGGAGTGGCTGGTGGGTTTGAACCGCCAGCCGTCTGGTTAGCAGGCAAGTGTCTTAGCCGCTATGCTACCAGAGCTCCTACCTAAAAGCTAACAACTACACCACTCCTTAGAACAGGTGACCATGGGAGGTCAGAAGGGCAACATTTGCACAGAGAGGAAGTTAGACAGGAAGGAATGCATAGGTAAGAATGACACAGATGAAGGGGTAACCACCAGGAGGTGGTGGGAGGAGAGCTGTTACATTGTGGGGGTAGTGATCAGTGACACAAAACAAAATGTGCATGGATCGTTAAATGTAAAATGAATCTGCCTTGTAAAATTGCACCCAGATCACAATATAAAGTTAAAAATAAAAAATCATTAATGGTTATGCTGGGTCAAAATTTTAAAACACATTTCCTTCCACTTAAACAAAAAAATCTAAAATGAGAAATAAAAGCCATTATCAAAAATGTCAGTACAGAAATAACATTTCTAAATAATGCATCATTTCAATCAAAAAACTTGAAAAGTGACTGGCCTTATACTCACTCAGGGAAAAACATGTAAACGGATTCAATGTCAAATACAAATATATGCCAAAATTAAACATTAAAATACAATGTACAAACAAGAACCTAAACACTTTACTCAGTCAATGTTGTTGTTGGGTGCTTTTGAGTTGCTTCCGACTCATAGTGACTTTGTGCACAACCGAATAAACACTGCCTGGTCATGTGCCATCCTCCAATCCTTGTTATACTTGAGCTCATCGTTGTAGCTACTGTGCCAATTCATCTTGTTGAGGGTCTTCCCCTTTTTCGCTGACCCTCCACTTTACCAAGCATAATACACTTTTTCCAGGGAATGGTGCCTTCTTACAACATGACCAAAGTAGGTAAGACAAAATCTGGCCATTCTCACTTCCAAGGAGCATCCAGCTGCACTTCTTCCAGTACAGACCTGTTCATTCTTCTAGCAGTCTGTGATGGTTGGGGTTGTGTGTCAACTTGGCTGGACCATGATTCTGAGTGGTTTAAGCAGTGGTGATGTGGTTACTCCCATAATGAGATCGGATGTACATGTTTTGAGCAGCCAATCCATTGAAAGGGAGCTTTTCTAGGGGTGTGGCCTGCTTCCAATATGTATATGGACATCCTGGGAAAAAGACAAGACTCTTCTGTGGATCTAGATCCTGTTGTGCTATGTACAGCTGTCCACGAGTGAACAACCCACCATTTGGCCTGGTGATCTTGGATTCGTCATCTGTTGGAGTCAACAGCCCGTATACTGCCTGCCAACCTTGAGCTCATCGGTCTCTGAATCTGCATGAGTTGGGAAAGGCCTCCACCTTGATGACTGATCCAGGAGTTTGGGACTTGCCAGCTTCTGTAAGTGTGTTAGCCATTTTCCTAGGACAAATCTCTCTGTCTCCCGCCCCCCCATATATATATATATATATGTTTTACTGGTTTTGCTTCTCTAGAGAACCCAGCCTAACAAACAATCCATGGTATATTCAGTATTCTCTGTCAACTCCATAATTCAAAGACATCAACTGTTCTTTGGTCTTACTCATTCACTGTCCAGGTTTCACATGCATATGAGGTGACTGAAAACACCATAGCTTGGGTTAGGTGCACATTGATCTTCAAAGTGACATCTTTGCTCTTCAACACTTTAAAGAGGTCTTTTGCAGCATATTTGCCCAGTGCAATAAGACATATGATTATTTGACAGGTGTTTCCATGGGTGTTGCTTGTGGATCCAAGTAAAATGCTATCTTTGACAAATTCAATCTTGTCTTCATTTATTGTGATTTTGCTTAATGATCCATTTGACAGCATTTGTTTTCTTTATGTTGAGGTGTAATCCATACTGCAGACTGTAGTCTTTAATCTTTAACAGTAAGTGCTTCAAGTCATCTTCACTTTCGGCAGGCAATGTGTCAGCTGCATATCACAGGTTGTTAATGAGTCTTCCTCCAATCCTGATGCCACATTCTTCTCCACATAGTCCAGCTTCTTGGATTATTTGCTCAGCATACAGACTGAGTAAGTATTGTGAAGGGACATACTCCTGAAGCACATCCTTACTGATTTAAAACTATGTAATATTTCTTTGCTCTGTTTGAATGACAACCTCCTGGTCTATGTACAGCTTCCCCATAAGCACAATGAAATGTTCTGTAATTCTACTCTTTACAACGTTATCCATAATTTGTAGTGATCTACACAATCAAATGCCTTTGCATAGTCTATAAAATACAAGTAAACATCTTTCTGGTATTCTTTCCTTTCAGCCAAGATCCATCTGCCATCAGCAATGATACCTGTCATTCCACATCCTTTTCTTAATCCAGGCTGCATTCTCAAGTTCCTTGTCAATATAGCGCTGCAACTGCTTTTGAATGATCGATAGTAGTATGTAAACACTTAGAGCAGTGCTGTCCAGTAGAAATATAATAATTAAAAATATTCTAGTAGCTCAAAGCCAATTATTATAATGAAATGTGCAAAGACTTGGAGTTAGAATACCAAAAGGGAAGAACACACTTGGCATTTCTCAAGCTGAAAGAACCAAGGAAAAAATTTAAGCCTCAAGTTGCAATATTAAAAGATTCTACTGGAAAAATATTGAATGATGCAGGAAACTTCAAAAGAAGATGGAAGGAATACACAGAGTCACTGTCCAAAAAAGATATGATCGATGTTCATCCACGTCAGGAGGTGGTATATGATCAAGAACCAATGGCATTCAAGGGAGAAGCTGCACTGAAGGAATTGGCAAAGAACAAGGCTCCGGGAACTGATGGAATATCCATTAAGATCTCTCAACAAACCGATGCTTCGCTGGAGGCACTCACTGAGCTATGCCAAGAGATTTGAAGGACCAAATGACTGGAAGAGATCCATATTAGTACCCATTCCAAAGAAAGGTGATCCCACAGAATGTAGAAATTCGTGAACAATATCATTAATATCACATGCAAGTGAAATCTTACTGAAGATAATCAAAGACGGTTGCAGCAGTATATTGACAGAGAACTTCCAAAATGCAAACTGGATTCAGAAGAGGATGTGCAATGAGGGATATCATTGCTGACGTTAGATGGATCTTGGCTGAAAGCAAAGAATACCAGAAAGATGTTTACTTATGTTTTATTGACTATGCAAAAGTATTCAACTGTGTGGATCACAGATCGTAATAAATTATGGGTAACATTGAGAGGGAAGGGAATTCCAGAACACTTAATTGTACTCATGAGGAACCTGTACATAGACCAGAAGGCTGTCGTTCAAACAGAATAAGGGGATACTGCATGGTTTGAAATCAAGAAGGGAGTGTGTCAGGGTTGGAACCTTTCACCAAACTTATTCAGTTTGTATGCTGAGCAAATAATCCATCAGGCTGTATTATATGAAGAAGAACATGGCATCAGCATTGCAGAAAGACTTATTAACAACCTGTGATACGCAGATGAGACAACTTTGCTTGCTGAAAGTGACTTGAAGCACTTACTGATGAAAACTGAAGACTACAGTCTTCAGTATGGATTACACCTCAATGTAAAGAAAACAAAAATCCTCATAAGTGGACCAATAAACAGCATCAGGATAAACTGGGAAAAGACTAAAGATGTCAAGGACTTCATATTACTTGGTTCTACAATCAACATCAATGGAAGCAGTAGTCAAAACATCAAAAAATGTACTGCATTAGGCAAATCTGCTGCAAAAGATCTCTTTCAAGTGCTGAAGAGCAAAGATGTCTCCTTGAAGACTAAGGTGCACCTAATCTAAGGCATAGTATTTTCAATTGCCTCATATGCATGTAAGAGCTGGACAATGAGTAAGGAAGACTGAAGAAGAGTCGATGCTTCTGAGTTGTGGTGTTGGGGAAGAATACTGAAAGTACCATGGACTACTAATAGAACTAACAAATCTATCCTGGAAGAAGTATAGCCAGAACGCTCTTTGGAAGTGAGAATGACCAGATTTCATCTTACCTACTTTGGTCACGTTGTCAGAAAGAACCATTTCCTGGAGAAGGGTATCATGCTTGGTAAAGTGCAGGGTCAATGAAAAAGGGGAAGGCCCTCAACAAGATGGACTGACATGGCTGCAATGACGGGCTCAGATATAGCAGGGATTGTGAGGCTGGCACAAGACTGGGCAGTGTTTCGTTCTGTTGTACATAAGGTCGCTATAAGTCAGAGATGACTCGATAGCATCTAACAATAACAAGAGTAGCTCTATTTAAAAAGTAAAAAATAACAGGTGAAATGAATTTTAATAGTATATTTTATCCAACCCAATATATTCCAAATAGGACTATTTCAACATTAATATAAAAATGTCATTACTGAGATATTTTATAATTTTTGTTGTTGTTTTCATATTAAGTCTTTGAAAACACTGTGCACTTACACTTGTTGTTATGTGCTGTTGAGTTGGACCCGACTCATAGCGACCCCTCCTTGGGTTTCCGAGGCGGTATCACTACGGAAGTAGATTGCCCAACCTTCCTTCCGAGAAGTGGCTATGCTGGAGCTGGCTCAAACTGTCTTGTGAGCTGATTACACATCTCTCTTCTGAACTCAGGGTTCAGTGACATCACATTGGTAGATTAACATCAGCCATGGCAGGAATATTTACATGACAAGTATTGGCAAATGACACAATTTAAGGTTCCTGTCCCCCACCCCCAAAAGCTGATTTACCAGCCCACCACTGCCTTTGATACATTTTGATTTAAATCAGCCACATTCCAAGTACTCCAAGTATTCCAAGTCCTATGCGTCTAGCAGAGTGGCTAAAGCACTTGACTGCTAACCAGAAGGCTGGCGGTTCAAACCCACCAGCCACTCCTCGGAAGGAAGGTTGGGCAATCCTACTTCCATAGTGATACTGCCTTGGAAACCCAAGGAGGGGTCGCTATGAGTCGGGGCCGACTCGACGGCAAATAACAACAACAACAACAACATAGGAGCTCTGGTAGCAGAGTGGCTAAAGCACTTGACTGCTAACCAGAAGGCTGGCGGTTCAAACCCACCAGCCACTCCTCGGAAGGAAGGTTGGGCTATCCTACTTCCGTAGTGATACTGCCTCGGAAACCCAAGGAGGGGTCGCTATGAGTCAGGGCCGACTCGACGGCACATAACAACAACAACAATGCGTCTACTGGCTACCAGACTGGATGGGGCAGATAGAACATAAAAAAGATTAAAAGTTGAAGTTTGGTCTCTACATATATTTTTCAAAAAAAAACATTTTAAAATTAATGACATTTTTGTCATTTTTAACTATTTTTTGGGAAAATCTTTCGTACAATCAAGTCTTCAAAGAGATTTTCCATTTTAGAAGTTGAAAGGATATGTAACCTTTTGTCTTAAATGGGCCTTAATCATTGTTAATACTTACTCAGTTCCCTGCAGCTTCTTCAGATTAATTTATGCTATCTGAATTTCTTAAGCAGCTGCTTTTTTTATTCATTCCTATTTCCCCACTAACAATACTCACAATGTCAAAATGTGATGATGAAGATAGAAGTAATAATGATATAACAGTAGCTTCAAGTATCTAATCCTCAAGTACCTAACTACATCTCTGGTAATATTCTATGGACTTTTTTTTTTTTCTTTAAGTAATCATCATCACAGAACTAAGACATTATCCCATTTTCCAACAGGTGGAAACTGAGCCCACTGTCACAACTGGGATTCCGATCCAAGCAGCCTGGTTCTAGTGTCTATACTCTTAACTATTATGCATCCTGCCTCTAAGGAGTCCTGGTGGTACAATGGTTCAGGACTTGGCTGCTAAGCAAAAGTCTGCAGTTCAAACCCATTTGTGGCTTGGCAGGAGAAAGACCTGGTAATCTGCTCTTGTGTACATGACAGTCTAGGAAACCCTATGGGGCTACTCTACTCTATAATATAGGGTCATTATGAGTGAGAACTGACTTGACAACAGACATCATACTACCTCTATTACAGCAATAAAAACTGCGCTTACACCTCACAAGGTGATGCTGAAGGAAAATGAAGTGATTGATAGAAAGCACTCAGCATAATGACTAGCACAGTGTAGGGATCAATAAATGGTATAATGACCATAATAATCAATGTGATTGGTGCTATAACAGAAGTATAAAGAAGTCTCATGGGAACTCAGAGAGTGTGACTGACTGACTAGAGAAAGAAATCTAAGAAGGTGTCACAAAACAGGAAACACTGAAGTTGGATATTAAAGAATGAGAGATCTGCCAGGAGGAGGCAGGGAAGCAGCACACTGCAGACAGAGGAACTACATTTTTAAGACAAGAAATACAGACAGGGTATAGAATGTTCAAAGTACAGTGAGTAGTTCAATAATGGTCAAAACCTGGGAGCTAATCTTTACTAATATATTGTTTTGCTCTATGTTTGTAGGGGATATTCTGTAATTTTTTTCTTTTTTTTTGTAAGCTCATTGTTTGGTTTGGTAAAAGGGTTATGCTGAGTTTGTAAAATATTCACTCCTCCCTATTTTCTGAGAGAATTTATGCAATATTGTATTAATTCATTAGATGCCTCACAGAATTCACCAGTAAAGCCATATGGGCCTGTTTTCTTTGTGGAAAGTTTTTTCTGTTACAAATTCAGTTTCTTTAACACATGTTAAGCAGATATTCTAAATCTTCTTTAGTAAGTTAAACTGTATTTTTCAAATAATTTATCCATTTCACCCAGACTTAATGGCATAAAGATATTCATTATATTTCCTTATTAATATCCACAGGATATATGATATCATCTCTTTCAGTCCTGATATTGGTAATTTGTATTTTTTCTTGAAAAGTTTTGCTAGAAGTTTTATTAATCTCTTCAAAGCACCAACTTTTAGTTTTATTGTTCTCTATTATTTGTTCATTTTCTATTTAATTGAGTTCTACTCTTATCTTTATTAATTCTCTTCTATTTTGAGTTTTACTTGGTCTTTTTTTCTAGCTTCTTAAGGTGGAATCATAGATCACTGATTTTATACGTTTTCTCTATTCTAACATAAGCATTTAAAGCTGTAAATTTCTCTTAAGGTTGTTTTAGCTGCATCTCCCATTTTGATATGATGTGCTTTTATTATCATTCAGGTTGATTTAATTTACTTTCCTTACTGAGTTACTCTTCAGGCCATGAGTTACTTAGAAACTTTTGTGGTTTAATTTCCAAATGGAATTTCTACTTATCTTATTGTCATTGATTTCTCTATGGTCAGAGAACATCCGATTTTTGAAAACTGAGACTTGTTCTATGTCCCAATATAACGTTTGTCTTATTGAATGTTGCTTTTGTACTCGTGAAGACTGTGTTTTCTGCTGTTGTTGAGTACAATCCACTGCCATTGAGTCAATTTTGACTCACAGTGACCCTATAGGACAGACCAGAACTGCCACATAGGATTTCCAAGGCTGTACATCTTTACGGAAGCAGACTGCCTCATCTTTCTCCAGCAGTGCAGCTATTGGGTTTGAACCTCCAACTTTTTAGTTAGCAGCCAAATAATTAGGTCAATTTGGCTAACAGTGTTGCTCAAATCTTCTGTATTTCTAATGACTTTTTTAAAACAATATTTGATTAGAGTCAGAATGATAACAGCATTTTCAAAAGATGGCAAATTGGCTAAATGAGAAATGTTAGCTTTTCCTAAACCAAGGCAGTGGACTCAAATGAGAAGTTACTATTAAAAGCTTTTAACCTATCAGACTACATCTTCTTTAAGCGGAAAACTCAACTCATCTGTGTACCTTTGGCAGTTGGCACAGGGTCTCCTAGGTAAGGTAAAAGATGTAATAATGCTTTTGGAATTAATGAAGGGATTCAGGAATGAATAAATGACAGGCTCAGCCCCATCTACCTGGCTGAAATGAAATCCTAACTAAATCAGGCAGTCACTTAGAATTCCATCCAAAAAAAATAGATGGCATATGGAATTGGTGTCACTACTCTATGCTCAGTATGCAGTATGAATCTACCACTTGCCTCCAGCTATGACTACCTATTAACATATCTAGGCTTCTTTCCCAGTTTCTATTTTCCAATTCATTTCCCCACTGTGATTGTTCCCTGCCAGCTCTGCTGCCCAAGGACTAGGACTGTTATTTGTCTCTTTCCCAGAAAGGGGCTTAGATCTTGCTTCAGACTAGGTGCCTTTTCTCACCCCATTCCAATTAAACCTCCAAACCAGGAATCTTGACACCCCTACCACTAGTAGACTACAAGAATAACTGTCTTCACTGATACTACTACATCTTGTTAAGGGGACTTATACTTTGGTTCCTGGTTATCCCTGTGGGATCCAAACCATTAGCACAATCCCAATCCCTAGCCCAATTCAATCTACATGGGTTATCGTATCATGTTTATGTATTACGGCCAAAGTTCTAAACAACACATTTGAGCCTCTGCGTGGATTTCAGGTTTCCTGGTAATCTAATTATTGCTGTTCTATTCTATTTTTTGCCAAGTGCCCATCTCAATGGTCTTCGATTATCTCTAATAGATAAAAACAAGTGTGAAGCACCATCCCAGTATCAGGACTTCATCGTCTTAATGTGATGATACTTATCCTCATTAATTCTCTCATGAACTTTCTGAAGCAGTTCATGTTATAGATGAGGAGGATCTGAGGTAAATAATGTGTTCAAGCTTAATTTAGTATCTGAGTGTACCAGGACCCAGGTCTGGGGTGACTTTCTCTTTCTACTCTGACATGATGACTCAACTACAGTATATGAAAAGTGCCAAACACAATGCATAGCCCTGACAAGTTTGTCCCCGCCTTCTGTCCTCTAAATAATCATTGCCATTTGTGGCAGAGGATCACATTTTAAAAAATTTCCATCCTCACAAATTTTTTAGATGGCATTTACACATCCCATCTAAGTTTTAGGTTGTGTACACGAAGAAGTATCTGATTTAAGATGCATACAGGAAGGCCACTTATCCAGAAGCAAGAGCTCATCTGTTCTTTCAACAGATTGCCTCATATGTTCTTTCAGGCACTGTTATTTCACTGAGGACCTTTAACCCTTAGAACAAACTCATCAAAAACTGAAAATATCACATAGGATAATACTATATGATCTTTGTAACACCTAATTAAGAGAGTAGTTTAGTAACATTTTAGAAGTGAAAATGGTGAAATAAAACAAAGATCAAGAAACTTCATCAAGCATAAGTCAGATTTTAAGAGTAATCAGGGCTAATAATAGACAGACCTATAAGGTAAACAGGAACACCAGGAAGGTATCAATCACACCAAGCCAAAAAGGATACCATTTGCCCAGGAATAAAGCTGAGATGGCAAGAAGAGATAGACAAGAAGGATGAAGGGAAATTGTAAACACATGGAGGAAGTGGGAAGAATGCTGTTACACTGTGAGGATTACAGTCAATGTCACAAAACAAAATGTGCATTGATTGTTGAATGGAAAACCAATTTGCTCTGTAAACTTTCACCCAAATCAAAATTAAAAAAAGAAAGAAAGAAAAGTAAGCAGGATTTCTAAAACCCATTTACCAGTTATAATTTACATTTTGTGGATTATTCTCATCTTTATTTAATATTATTTGCCAGTTTAAATAATGCATTAAATATATTCCTAAATTTAAGTGTAAAAAAAACCCTATCCCCCTCACAGTAATGGCTTTCCTTGAAAGAAGAAACCAAAAAGAATTCCAAGTAAATTTAAGAGGAAAACAAAAAAAAGAAAAATATTAGAGAAAGGCAGAACCATGCAGTAGAAGAAATATGAACCCTGATATCAGACAAAGGGGTGAATCTTGGCCTTATATATTTACTTTATGGTTAGGGGCCATTTCTTATCTTCTCCAAATCTCAGGTTGCTCATCTATAAAATACAGATCAAATTGTGGTGAGAATCAAATGGGATATAATTTACTGACATAAACCCTCCATCACAGTGCTTGCAAATAGTAGACCAAAATGACAAAAATAAACTACTGTGGCTTCAAATTCTGTTTTCAGTGACAGATCAAGCACCCTACTCATTACTACATGATAAGAAAGAAGAACTACTAAGGAATAAAAGCACTCATGGATTATAAGGAAAGATATTAACGTCATCCATTGTGACATTTATTACAATAAACTACAATTTTCTGATTAACCTGTGGGTAGTAATTATTGTATTTATTGACTAAAGTCTATGAGAAATAAAGATATACCATATATCATTAAGTATACTAAAATATAAACACACTTTTTCTATTAAAATAGCAAAGGACACAGAAGATTGTTACAGAAGCTTTTGGGAAAACTGCAATGTAAAAATTTCATGTGTGCCTTTTCAAAAAAAAAAAATCTTTTCAAAGAAATGAAAGTATTTACAGTTATGCAGAGATTTTATTCTCAGTATTTAAAACTCATATTCTTCTTAAAATTTCTATATCTCAAAATATTCATATTCCATCATAAAAAGGTTTTTTTTTTTTTTAAAGCACAAGGTGAAAACTGAAAACCAATATAAATGTCTCTGTAATAATTAGAAAATTCAGACATTTTAACTAGGTGGGAACTATGGATAGATAAAGGAGCTCTGGTGGCATAGTGGGTGAGGTATTTCACTGCTAACCAGAAGGTCAGTGTTTCAAATCCACCAGCTGTCACACAGGAGGAAGATGAGGAAATCTGCTTCTGTAATGATTTACAGGCCTAGAAACCCAATGGAGGTCACTATGAGTTGGAATCGACTAGATAGCAGTAGGTTTGGTTTGTTGATAGGTTAACCTAATAAACAAACAAAATGTTAAAACATTAATTAAATCATTGGAAAATATTTTAAAGAAATGTTAACGTAAGTCAATTGAGATTAAAATGCACATTAATATTTTAAAGAAAAAAAAGGGAAGTTACCAACAAAAATTTGAAAATGTAGCTTGTAGACTTACATATTATTTATTTAGTTCACTTCCTTCACTGGTCATCTGCTAAGTACTGTTAAGAGATAATTTACCAGGGGTCTCAAGTTTCTGAACATTTTACAAGCAGAGGCACAAATGGCCTTTGTTCTAAACCACTTTTTCAAGGATATTCATATAATGAACAACCTTCGAAGAAAGGGCAGACATGCTTACTGTCTGTTACAAAATATTCAAATTCCTTATGCTCAGAGTTATCTGAGTAACATAACCCACTGCATATGCAGGTATTACCTGATGCTCTTCATGTTATTCTGTGGGAACCTGGGCTCATAGAAATGACACAAGAAAATGCTGACACTGGCTACTGCTATTGCTGTGAGTAATAAAATCCTTTGTCTCTGACCCAGAAGTCTCATTACTTCTTCCAGCATCCACAAAACTGTGGCAGGCAAACTTGCTAGTTTGCAAGTATGGTGAGTCCTCAGACCCTTCCCAGTTCTTAGCATAGACCAGAAACTATGCCAAGTGCTGGGAATACAGAAGGACAAAGTTTAAAATTTTATAAGCAAAGATCTTACAACCATCTATTACTACTGCTACTACCATCTATCCATTAGGCACACTACCACTTAAACTTCATTCATAACACCATTAATTTTTTTCCCCTCAATCTTTAATCTAAATACTGCATGTGAAAGTGGAAAAAAAAAAAATTAAGAGAGTAAGAGTTCAGAATGGATTCAACATCAAACCTCTTCCCCCTTAGTCTGCTCCTGAGTAATTACTTTTAAGCATTTCCATATTTGATTATACAGGAAACCAAATGCTTCTATTTTGACTTATTCATTTAACTTAATCCACTGAATTCTTGCTATGAAAGATAAGTATCCATCATATAAATGGAATCATACCATACGTAGCTTTTCAGTCTGATATCTTTCATTTAGCATGAATCCAAGATTCATTCATGTTGTTGCATGTATCAGTATTTTGTTCCTTCTTACAGCTCAGTAGATTCCAGTGTATGATTACACCATAATTTGTTTATTCAACCACCAGCTGGGTTATTTCTAGTTTTGGCTGATTATGAATAAACCGACTAAAACATTTAGGTGTATATTTAACTTAAAAAAAAAAAAAAGCCCCATTTCTTTCCAAAGTGCCTCCACCACTTGCATTTCCTCAAGCAATTTATGAGGCCTCTCAATTGTTCTAATCAGTATATAATAGTATAAATAAAGTTTTAAATTACATTTCCCTAATGATTAATAATAAGCATTTTTTCACGTGCTTACTTGTCCACACAGTTTCTGTGGTCAAGCATCTGTTGAAATTTTTTTGCACATTTAAAAAATTGTTGTCTTCTATTGGGAGGAAGTGGGAGGGATGATGTTGCATGGGGGTAAATCGTAGTCAATGTCATGAGAAAAAGTGTATGTGAACTGCTATATGGAAAGTGAATTTGCTCTGTAAACTTTCACCCAAATCACAATTTAAAATATATATATATATATATATATATATATTGTCTTATTACTGAGGTTTTACAGTTCTTTTCATGTTCCAGATATAAATCCTTTCTGATATATGTGACTTGCAAATATTTTCTTTCAGTCTGTGACTTAGCTTATCATTCTCTTTAACTCTGCCTGTGCCCTGCCCCAGGGCAAAAGTTTAATTGTGATAAAATTCAATTAATCACAAAAATAATTAATCAATATTTTCCTTCATAGAATGTGCTAAACTCAGCATCATGCAGATTTCCCCCTTTTTTTTTTTTTCCTAGAAGTCTTTTATGGATTTAATTGTGTCCCCAAAAAATATGTAGTGTAAATCCTAGCCCCCAAACCTGTGGATGTAATCCCATCTGGGAATAGTGTTTTCTTTGTTATGTTAATGAGGTCATAGTTAGTCTTGCCCTACAGTAGATAGTCTGAACTGAGGCTTCTAGCAATCTGTGGTAGTTAGATTTGTAGGTCAACTAGGCTGAGCCTGGTTGAGTGGCTGGGCAGCTGGTGGTAGTTATTCCCCATGATGAGAATGGCAATGGTGGGATATACCACAAGCAACTGAGTAGCTGCCCTTGGGATGTGGTCTGCTTCCTGTATATAAGCAGAAGCCTTGGGAATGGTCTCTAGCCTATGGCACGCTTGGACCCTACATGTAGCCGTGTTCTTGCTCAGCAGCCTACTATGCTCTGCTGACCTTGGGACTTAAAGTGGACTTAAGTTAATGGCCTGCCGTGTGGATTGGTAACATCGGGACTGCCTTTTTACTTGTCAACCTTGGGGCTTCTCAGGCTCAGCAGCCAGCAGCTGTCTGAGTGAAGATAAGCCTCTATATCTCCAGTGGGCTGGGAGCAGGAGGCAGAGCTGGATCCCAAGGTTGAGGGGCTTTCAACCAGCCCCTAGAATCTGGCACTTTGAACTTGGACTTAAAGCCTCCAAATAGTAAGAATAAACTCCTGTTTGTTAAGGCCATCCTATTTGTGGTATATTCTTTTCAGAGTGGCACTAGTTAACCAGAATACCATCTAATTGGTGAGAAAATAAATTTCTGTTCATTAAAACCAGCCATTTGTGGTATTGCTGTTCTAGCAGCACTAAGGAATTAAGAGTGAGATATATCATTTTATGTTTTACATTTAGGTCTGTGATGCATTTTGAATTAATTTCTACATACGGTATAAAGTATGTATATAGGTTTGTATTTGTGTGTGTGCGCATGTGTGTATGTCCAAGTGCTCCAGCATTATTTGTTGAAAAGACTGCTCTTGCTTTATTGAATTGGCCTGGTATCTTTAAGAATCAATTGCCTGTATACAAATGGGTCTATTTCTAGAATCTCTATTCTGTCCAATTGATGTATATGTTTATTGTTTCTCTAATATTCACACTGTCTTCATTATAGACGGTTTATAGTAAGTCTTTAAATTAGGTATGCCTCCAACTGTGCTCTTTCATTTCTTTCATCAGTGATTTGTAGTTTCAGCATAAACTTGGTACACATATTTTGTTAGGTATATATCAAGTATTTATGGTTTTTCGGTATATCTCACTGTCTTTCAGTGAGATCTGACTCACGGTGACCCCTCCTTGGGTTTCCGAGGCTGTATCACTACAGAAGTAGATTGCCCAACTTTTCTTCTAGTACCTCAATTTTTTTTTTTTTTTTTTAATTTCCAATTGTTCAGTACAGGTATATAGAAATATGATTGGTCTGTATATATTTACTTAGTGTTCTGCAAACTTGCTAAGCTAACCTATTAGTTACAGTAGTATTTTGGTAGGTTGAGATATGCTACATAGATAATCATATTGCTTGAGAACAGACAAAGGTTATTTTTTTCCTTTACAATTATATACTTTTTATTTCTTTTCTTTGCCTAGGATGTACTTTGTGTATGTATATTTCATTTAAATTTGTAATGTTTTCTTTTGAAGACTCTGACTATGATCTATCTGGGTTAATATTTCATATACATGTTGTTGGGTAGAATGTCCCACAGGAGTCAGCTGGTTGACAATGTTGTCAAGCCTTCTAAAATTTAAAACCAGTGAAAACTGAACCTGAGTAAGGGAGAAACCTGTCAGAGAAGGAGGGCTAAATTTTCCACTAAAACAAACTATTAGAAAAGTGGTAGGACTGCACCCTATCAAAGGCAGAAAACTTATGAGATCCTGAAAAACAAGGCAGTCTCATCAATTCCAGCTCTCACAAGTTTCACTATATATCTTTACTGATTTTCTATTTGTTTTATTAATTACGAGAAAGAAGTGTTTAAGTTTCTCTATATAATTGTAGATCTGTCCATTTCTACTTTCAGTTCTTTACTTTTACTTCATGCATTTTGAAGTTATATTGTTGGGGTATAGACACTTGGAATTTTTATGGATTGTTGGTGATTTGGCTCCCGTGATTTTCTCTTTTTGAGGGAAGCTGGAAAGTACTGCAGGATAGCCCATTCTCTTTGGTTTTATTCTATTTTTAAATTTGTCCTCTTAAACTGGATACCAACTTCCTTAATGGTCAGTGATTTTATATCATTATTTGAGCGAAAATGAAATGTGATTCTATTAGTAATCTTTTTAAAAAGTAGTTGATAACAGATAGATCACAAGGATCTCTTCTGATTATCAAAATTCTGATTATTTAAAACATCCAAATATTTCCTATCTTTAAACTTATCTTTTTCAAGTAGTTTTTCACTGAAACAAAAGCACCTGCACTGAATTTTACCTTAGATGAAATTTAGTGGTGTGTTTTTCTGAACTTCTAGTTGGCATTTTAATCAGAGTTTTCAAGATCTAATTGTGCAACTAAATATTTATCAAAATATTCAACATGGATTTTTCATTCATCAATTCTCTGCCTTTTAAAATACAGTCCACCAGCTGCTATACTCTGCTGAAAACCACTCAATAAAGACATCAAATGAACGCAAAATATTATTTACAGCCTGCTCACATGGAGTATACATCTGTGTTCATTTCAGATAAAAGGTTACAATGCAGGTCCAAAGGACTGCGTAGAAATTACAAAATAGTTTCAAAAAAGTAAGGGATATTCCTATAAATAAAGGGTAAATGGTGGAATACAAAGGACTCAAAAGCATAGTCATTACTGTTAAACATTAATCTTCTCTATAGAAATGTTAATAGCCTTTAAGAGTTTTGTTTTGTTCTTGTTTGTTAAGTCATTCTATATGACTGCTGAACAAGCCTTTAATTCCCTTTTTAAAGTTCCCTTTCAAATTGTTAATGGCAGTTCCTAACATTTCATAAGTCTTGAACAGGATTCCTTTCTTTACTCTTAGTTACTGACTGTTGTTGTTATGTGCCATGCCATCGAGTTGGCTCTGACTCATAGCGACCCCTCCTTGGGTTTCTGAGGCAGTATCCCTAGGAAGTAGATTGCCCAACCTTCCTTCCAAGGAGTGGCTGGTGGGTTTGAACCACCAGCCTTCTGGTTAGCAGTCAAGTGCCTTAGGCACCATGCTACCAGAGATCCTAGTTACTAATTAGACCTCTTATTTTACAAGGAAGAGTAAGGCCAGTTGATACACTCCATCATTTCTCTTTGCTCTACCTTAAACTTTTCTCTGTATTCCCCATTGACTAAGGGACATGTCTTTTTCTGTCACCATCTTTTTGTTCACATGTATATTCTCCCTTGCTCAAGAAAATACTTCTTTCACATGTATCCTTGAGTTCCTACCTGCCTTTCTCTGTACCCCATCAACCATATTCTAGGATCTATCTCATACCTTATACCCACTTATAGAACACCATTTTTTGAACACCTAACAAGTGCAAGTCATTGAATTATTAGCAGAAAAAAAATTAAATGAAAATATAATCCTCCTTCCAGGGAACTCACAAAACTGTGGGAAAGAAGAATAGGTAAAATAAACCATTAATCCGGTATAATAAATGTTAGGAGAAAAGGCATGTTTAAGGAAAAAGAGCTTAACTCTGCTTGGTTAGAAAATGCTTTTCTTTATCCTTACCTTTATTAAGCCTACCCTCACTCAAGGGTTCCTCTTTTCTTCTCCTCTTCCTACAAAGAGGTTCAGGTCTCCTTTAACTTTAAACACAGACTATCCCATGATGTTTAAGCTAATATCACTATTGCGCACCCCCTTCACTAATACGTTTTGTGAAAAGATCTCCTATACTCACTGTCTGCACATCTAATCCACTGTCTTTTATTCATTCATTCTTAAGTAAGTACAATCTGGCTATTGATTTCAACCACTACTTGACACTTCTCACCAAAATCAAAGTTGACCATAACGATATCCAATCACCTTTTCTTAGGCCTTGTTTTACACAATCACTCTGCCAAAAGGTTCTATGGACCATCCTCTCTTCCAAAATTCTCTCCTTAATTTTTCTGATACTTTACTCCCCTAATATATTTCTTCTCTTCTTCCCATTTCTGTTCAGTCTTCTCTGATTCCACTTCCTTCTGTTGCCTGATAAAGAGAAGCATTCATGAAGATTTCATTTTGAGACACTACTTCTTCTCTCCATTTATTTCATTTTTCTTTTCTTCATAGAAAATTCAAGCTAATCAGCTCTAAAGTAAAGTAGGGTTAGAAAAAAAATCTTGAGAGCCAGAATGCCTGGTTTCAATTTCTAGTTCCACCAGCTGTGTACCCATGGGCACATCACATCCTGGGACTCCATAAAAGAAGGGCATGGCTTTCTAACGTTCCTTCCAATCCCATAGTCCTACACTTCTCACTGGAAAAAGGATACGTATTTCTGGTCTTAATTTCTCTAATGATCTACAAATCCACATTGTGTGGCATTTAAATATCCCACCTCCAGAATTAATCTCCCAGAGCAAGTACTTTCTTTAAGCTACCTATTAATGTTTAAAGAAGCTTTGGTGGCATAGTGCCTAAGGCATTTGACTGCTAATCAGAAGGTTTGTGGTTCAAACTCACCAGCCACCCCGCAGAAGGAAGAAATGCAATCTGTAAAGATTTACCACCTCAAAAACCTGAAGGGTGTTGCTATGAGTCAGAATTGACTCGGTGGCAGTGAGTCTGGTTTTTTGGTTCTACTAATATTTATGTACTGTTGCCGTTATTTTCCTAAACTTAAAACCCTAACAATCCTACACAATATCTGTATGTTACCCATGCATTCTCTCCTCCTAAATTCCAACCCGCCTTCAAAGCTTAACTCAAAGAGCATCTTTTCCTAGAGCATCTAGGAAAAGGCCTCCCTGGCTGCTTGTAGTTTCTCCTTCAGAAGTCCCAAGACATCCTATCTGTGCCCCTCTCACAACACCTGGCTTATGTTTCCCTCCAGACCCTGGTTCTGTCAAGACAAGATTTAGACCTGATTCAACTTTTTCACTCCCAACAGTACCTCGAGCACTGCCTTGCCTATAGCAGGTACACAAAAACCATGTAACATTTGAACTGAATTAACTAAATTCAATCTAGACTTTGTAAACAATAGAAACAGAGGAATTTTCTTTGAGGATTATTTCCCTCAAGGGAAAATGACTGTTAAATGATGTATGATGATTTAGATGTTCCAGCTCTAAAATAAATAATACTATTTTTAATGAAGAAGCTCATCTTTAAACTCCTTCAAGCTTAAGCAGAAGCTCCTCTTAAACACTCTCAAAATTTAAGCCAACTCAAAAGCACACCAGAAACAGCAATCTTTGTAATGTTGTAATATTTATTTTTAAATGAAAACACATTTACTAAAAGATGTACTCTTTAATATGTGTTTTAAAATATTAAGTATCTCTTTTTTAATTGTTCACAACACAAAATATTTTGACAAACTATTAGGGCTCATGAACTATCATTAGAAGTGTAGATGAAACATAGCAACAACTGATGCCTACTAGAACATGCAGCCAGTACACACGACATTATCTTCTGTTCTAGCCTATACACAGCAGAGAAAATTTCCCATAATGAAATATGCTGCCATTGATTTTCAGCTTCATTACTAAGCTTAAATGTATTGCTCTATTTTTAAAAAGGTAGTCCTCAATTGAGATAATAAAACAAATAGGAGTGGGGTGGTGTGTGGTGTTTTCCAGCTTATGTTATTACCAGGAAAAATAAAAATGCAGCCTAGCAGTTAGAAGAACTAGAATTTCCAAGAGGTCTGAAACAGAAAAGTCAAGGCTTTAGCTTAATTCACCTAGAAGACAGGATGTTTGGGGTGAAGCCTGACAAGCAATACACAGTATTGCTGCAAGAACATTAAATGAAACTGAGAGGAACTGTCTGACGCCTCATTACTGAGGATGCAGAGCAGAATCTGACCTACCTGGTTTATTCCTCCAGGAGAGATCGCGTATGACTGCAACTTCTGCTTCAGCAGCTCTGGATCACTGTGACGGAATGGGCAACCTGACAACAAAGAAAAGCCAGCATACCAATCAGGTTATTTACCCAGGACTTAGTACAATACCACACTCGCGAGACTGTCTAAGCTCCCCTTAATTGTCTAACAACTTATTAATAAAAAAGTTAATTGCCCATGGGTGCAACTGCTTTCCTCTCTTTATCTAAATGACGACTTAGCTGTATGGTTATCAGGGTACTACAGGCTCAAGAGTTATATAAAACATTACAGCATTCTGGGCCTACGGTGCCTATTCAATAGGAAAAGGAAAACAGCTTTAATTATGCTACTTGCCAACAAGAGGGAGAATCACAAAATAGCTATAGCAGTTTTTCTAAAGACATTGCATAATCTCACATTTCTTCTAATATAAAAAATTAAATAAAAGGCATACTAGAGATGGGAGACACATCATGTGAACTAAAGGAAAAATGTGCAAACTGGGAAATATCAAAATCTCACATAATTTTCAGATGCAAATTCTATGCTTATTTTCTGCAGAACAGAATTCATGAGTTTCATAGAAAACAATTTAGAATAGATGCATGTCCTTTCTCTATTATTCCATATGAAAGATAAAAATAAAAATGAACTGCTAAAACAGATGCATGAACTACAACACAGAAAAACTGAAACATGAAAATAGTATTAGGCTAAAATCTAGAATATTTAGATATTTTAGTAAAAAGTCTCCATGATAAGTCAAAATATTTATTTTAAAATTTAATAATAATCCATTTGATGGGGGATGAAAGAGTCTCTTCAATAAATAGTTCTGAGAAAACTGGTTTCCACATGTGGAAACAATGAAATAGGACTCAATCCTTCTATTATACATAAAAACAAATTCAAAATGGATTAAAGACCTAAGTGAGCAAATTAAACCATAAAATTCTTAGAAGAAAATGTAGGAATAAAGGTGTCAGGCCTAGCTTTTAACAAGGGATTATTTACTATAATAGCAAAAGTACAAACAGCAAAAGACAAAAAATAAATAAAAAGGGAACTCAACATAAATGAAAAACTTCTGTTAACAAAAACACTTTACCAAAAAAGTAAAAAGACAAGCTACCAACTGGAAGAATATCTTTGGAAAACATATATCTGATAAGAGTCTAATAACCAAAACACGTGTAAAACTTCAACAACAAAATGACAATCATAAAATGAGCAAAGGACATGAATAAGACATTTACCAAAGAGGACATTCACAAGGCCATCAAACACATAAAAAGATGCTCATCCTCATTAGCCATCAGAGAGATGCAAATCAAAACCACAATGAGATACCATTTCACTCAGGAGCTCTGGTAGCATAGTGGCTAAAAGCACTTGACTGCTAACCAGAAGGCTGGCGGTTCAAACCCACCAGCCACTCCTCGGAAGGAAGGTTGGGCAATCCTACTTCTGTAGTGATACTGCCTCGGAAACCCAAGGAGGGATCACTATGAGTCGGGGCCGACTCGACGGCACATAACAACAACAACAACAAAGGATGGCTAAGATAAAGCAAAACAAAGAATAACAACAGCAACAAAAAACAGAAAATAAGAATGTTGGCAAGGATGTAGGGAAACTGGAACCCTTTTCCACTGCTGGTGGGAATGCAAAATGGTACAGCTGTTGTGGAAAACAGTGTGGCAGGTGCTCAAAAACTAAAAACAGCACTACCATATGACCCAGCAATTCTACTCTTGTTGTTGTTGTTGTTATGTGCCTTCGAGTTGGCCCCGACTCATAGCGACCCCTCCTTGGGTTTCCGAGGCAGTATCACTACGGAAGTAGGATTGCCCAACCTTCCTTCCGAGAATTCTACTCTTAGGTATACTCAAAAAACTTGAAAGCAGAGACTCAGAAACTTATATACCAACGTTCATTGCAGCACTATTTAAAATAGCCCAAATGTGGAAACAACCTACGTGTCCATCAACAGATGAACAGATAAATACAATGTGGCACATACATACAATGGAATACTACTCAGCCAGTTGGAGAAATGAAGTCTGATATATGCTGATATGGATGGAGCTTGAAGACATGCTGAGTGAAATAAGTCAATCACAAAATGACAAATATTGTATGAACTCACATATATAAGAAGTCAAGAAAAGATAAATGTTGAGAAACAAAAGTTTATTAGTGTTACCTGGGGCAGGAGGAAGTGAGAAAAAGAGGGGTCAAGGCTGACAAGAAAATAGCATCGGTTAAGAGTGTGTTTGCACAGCCGATTACTGTAAATGCTGTCAAAAAGTTGTACATCTGTAAAAAGTTGAACTGGTGAAAGTTGTGTAATAGATCTATTTACAACAATGGCCCCAAAAAAATAAACAGTAGCTGCTGAGGCTGCTTATGTACAATCAAACACTTCATGGGATTTGGTTCCTTGGTTTAGAGGTTTAGGGTCATGGTTTCATGAGATATTCCAGTTAATTGGCCTATAACACATGGTTAGTGCTTCTGTTATACTTCCTAGTTCATTGCATAGTGCCTGGGGTCTTAAAACCTTGCAAGCAGCCATGCAACCCATAATAATTGGTCTCTATTCACCCAGGGCAACAGAGAAAGGAGAGTCAGGAAAAGGAGACAGATATGGAACATGTGGCTAATTGCCTCCATGAACAACTGCCCCTTTTGCTGTGAGATTAGAAGACCTGGATGGTGCCTGGCTTTCATTACTGAAATTTTGATCAATGTTTCCATAAAAGAATCCTAATCACAAGGGGGAAAATGCAAAACAGAATGTCAGACTCTTACAGACTCCAAACTTTTTAGAGTAAAAGAACCTCTGAAACTACTGCCCTGAAATAATCTTTAAATTTTAAACCAAAAATATGACCTGAAGTCTTAAAACCAAGTAACAGTTTACCTTAATTAACAAAAAAGGTCTGCCTTAAGTATTATGTTCTTTTAAGAACTATCTATATGGGATCAAATTGACAGCAGCAATTGAAAAGCAGTGAGTGAATGTAAAGGAGGGTGAGAACAGCTGCACAACTCAAAGAATTTGAGAAATGTGACTGTACATGTAAAAACTGCTGAATGTTTTCTGTTTAGGTTTTGCCGTGTATTTTCTCAGGAACAACGAAATAAATGATGCAAAAAAGTAAAATAATAATACATAAAAATTCAGGAAAAAAATTTCATTATAGGGATGTCTAATATATTTTTTAAGTCATATAGATGATGAATTTTTAAGTTCATTAGGAACAACTGTGCATCTTTAATGAAAATGCTAAAATCACAGGTAACAGCCAGGGTACAACCAAACATGTTTACTAAAAATCTTAAGAAAGAATAAAAACATTCATGATAATAGTATAGACTGCTACAAATTATGAAATTTATAAAATGTATAGTATGTACTTTATTCAGATTAGATTTATTCAGATAAATCTAATCATCACTAGATTTCTTCATGTTTATTCAGATCAAACTATAGTTATTTTTAGTACAAGGAAACATCCTGAGAAGCAGCACAACATATGGTTAAGAGTCAAACTAGACTGCCTGGGTTTGAATCTCGGCTTACCACTCACAAGTCAGGTGACCTTGGGTGAATTTTTAATCTTCTTGTTGACTCAGTCACTTTTACTTTCAGAGCTCATGTGAGAATGGAATATAAAGCTCTTAATATGTGCACTCAACATATATTAGCTATCATTATTATTCTTGAAAAATCTGATTATAAAACTGCAAAGGGCAGCAATGAGAAAGAAGTGAAGCTGCATAGGGAATTCTTGGTTAAACCCAGACTCATTAATGTGGACTATTAAATCATTCTCTCACAGTACCAGACAAATGAAAAGTTCCTCAGTGTAAGCTTACAGAAATAACTCTTTTGGAAAAAAGTTGAACTCAGAAGTGTAGAGAAAACAGTTTGAGAAAGATTTTTTTAAAAAACAAATAACTCAAGCAAATTTATAGATACCTTTGCTACCACAAGTTGCTAAATTCCTCACTTACATCTTCATTAAATCAAAAGACAGTAATGAGAGTGAGACACACTTTTCCTGAGTACTCTTGAAAATTAATGGATCTGCAATTCCAAAAGTAGAGTTTGTAAATTTAAAAGCTCTGGAAAACTTTTTTATATCAGTCTTCTAAAACATTTGCAGACTATGAGAAAGACAAAGAACAGCAGGTAAAGGGAGGGATTGAGAACTGAAAAATCTAGTCTAGCACAAACTAAATAAAGTGCAGCTAAATGAATTTCTCTTGCCTGACCCACTTCAGTAATAAGACAAATCACAGGAAGAGTAATTGAGCTCTAGCTTGACACAGATGACTGACATAAGCTACACCCTAGTCATTGTCAGTAAAGCAGAAGGCCATTACATTGTTTCAGTGTTTCCTACAGAGCTCTTGGGTCTCTTATTTAGCAAGCATACTCAGTGGAAGCACTTACCA
Source organism: Orycteropus afer afer (assembly GCF_000298275.1). Classification (NCBI taxonomy): domain Eukaryota; kingdom Metazoa; phylum Chordata; class Mammalia; order Tubulidentata; family Orycteropodidae; genus Orycteropus; species Orycteropus afer. Next base: position 3,040,027 of record NW_006921727.1, read on the forward strand.
TGATAATCCCCTTGGCTTGGTGGATTGGTTAGAATAATCTTCAAACAACTGAAAGGTGTATAGTCTGTCCTCTTGCCTTCCTTTCCAAAGCTATGACGGATATTATAGGAGTAGCCTTTCTCAAACTGGGGGAAAAAGACAGGGACAAAGTCAGCAATGCCAGCTAACATGACAAAGTTCAAAGCGGTTTTTAAAACAAACTCAGCATCCACGGTCAGATGTACCTTCATACTATATAACATAAATCATTTGGGTCCTTTATGATACAAGTATTTTTTTTTTTTTTTTTTTTAAAGTGAGTTCCAGTAAGATGGCTGAACAGGAAGAAAGACTGCACTGACCCTCTTCAACAAAAAAAAGGGGAACCAATTAACACAGATACAAAAGATAATCCTGGACCCCTAAGCCTTGAAGAGAAGGATATAGAAGTGGACTAAACTCCAACTAGCAGAAGAATTTGCATGAAAACACCAAAAAAGGAGACATACGGAGCTGTGGTCAGGCAGCGATTCTGACGGCACAGACAGCTTGGATATTGCCCAGTGGTGATAGGACCTAAGAATTAACGTAAAAATCAACCCTGCTAGCCAAGGAGTGGACAGAGGACTGTTCTGGTGGCTGGTGAATAAAAGGAGAAGCAGTGAAAAGTAAGGCAGGCTGAGCTGTGGACTTTTGCCTGTCTGGAGGATTCAGCCATTTTCAGTGTTTAATAGCAGTTTGAACATTTTGCATATTTAAAGCGACAACATTCTCCCAGATTCCAGGGACTTAAGAATAAGCTCCGCCTGCCAGGAACCACAAGGACATGCTGGACATGGATGACTAGAAAGGTATGACATTTCCCTTGTTATTATTATACCCCACATCCTCTTGGTAAAAAGACGTACGGTCATTCATCACTTTCATCCACCTTCTAGGCCAGCAGGATTTCCATCCCAGTCTGTGTGCTAGGATGGGGCCTGGGTGCTGTGCCCACCCTGCACCAATTTTTTTTTTCTGTTTTCTAGTTTGTTTTTGTCTGTTTAAAAACTATTATTATTATTACTTCAGTCCTCTTTACTACTTTCTCTTTATTCTTCCCCTCCCAGGTTCTAGTTTTCAGCTTTTTTTCATTCCCCTCTTCCAGGTTGCAATTTTTTTTTCTTTCTGGTGGTTAACCCCATTACTTGTTTTTCTTTTTGTGTTTTTCCCATGGTTTTCTTCATTGTTCTCCTTCTCTACCTTTTTTCTCTTACTGCCCTCTCCTCAGATTTTTTTTTTTTTCTTTTTCCCTTTTATCTTTTTTTTTTTATTACTATTCCTGTGTGATTACACATCATGTTTTTTCTCCATATGCTTTTACTTTTTGGATGGTTATTCAATTGTTATTTTTGTCTAACTGAGTGAAAGACAGCAACAGTCCCCACAGGACACAACTACACCTACACTTCCTGCAGTCTCATTTACTGAGTGAGAGTTACCACTTCCTTCTCCACAAATGGGCCAATGATAAACAACCAACAAGAAGAGCCTGACTCATCCTTGGCTGTTCTTCACAAACAGTTAGAGATTTAAATACAACAATGCCAAGATGTCTCAGAGACAACAGACAATCACAGTACACACAAAGAAGCAAGATAAAGTGGAAGAAACAAGGGAGCAGGATACAGACCCAGAACACATCCCTGAGGAAGAAGCAGCACTGGAACTCTCGGATAAAGAATTCAAAACAATCATATTTAGGTATCTTCAAAGGATTGAGAGACAGACAAAGGAAAACACAAACAAAACCCTAGAAGAAAATACAAAAATACAAAAATGGAAATACAAAAATACAAAACCCTAGAAAAAATACAAAATTCCAAAATTTTGGAAGAAAATACAAGAACAAAATGACAAAATAAATGAAAAATTAGAAATGATTCAAAATCTACAGACAGAAATCGAGAAGATTAATACTAAATTGTCAGAAATAGATAACACACAGAAAGGGCAAAAGAGTAGAACTGATGCAATGGAAGACAGAATTAATGAGATTGAAGACAAATACTTGAATACTTCTTTGGAAAGGTATCAATCAGAAAAAAGATCAAAACAATTTGAAGAAAGCCTAAGGCTCATGTGGGATACCATCAAAGGGAATAACATACATGTCATTGGAATTGCAGAAGAGGAAGAGAAAAATAAAATCACTAAGAAAATTGTCCCACATTTGTTGGGAGAAAACTTCCCTGATATGATGAAAGATGAGAATATATCCATTCAGGAAGTCCAACGAACCCCAAACAGGACAGACCCCCCCAAAAAATCACCAAGACATATCATTATCAAACTCATCAAAACCAAAGACAGAGAAAGACTCCTGAGAAAACATGGGAAAAACAAAAAGTTACTTACAAAGGACAACCAGTAAGAGTAAGCTCAGATATCTCAGCAGAAACCATGCAAGCAAGAAGGCAATGAAATGGTATATATAAAACAATGAAAGAGAAAAATTTTCAACCAGAAATATATACCTGGCAAAAATGTCCCTCAAATATAATGATGAAATTAGGAGATTTCCAGATAAGCAGAAACTAAGGGAATTTGTTAAAACCAGACCAACCTTACAAGAGATACTAAAGGGAGTCCTCTGAACAGAGAA
>NW_006921727.1:3051004-3075152 GCF_000298275.1 Orycteropus afer afer
CTTGTATGCATGTGAGAGCTGGACAATGAATAAGGAAGACTGAAGAAGAGTTGATGCTTTTGAGTTGTGGTGCTAGTGAAGAATGCTGAAAGTACCATGGACTGCTAAAAGAACTAACAGATCTGTCCCGACAGAAGTGCACCCAAAATGCTCCTTGGAAGAGAGAATGGCCAGACTTCGTCTCATCTACTTTGGTCATGTTGTCAGAAGGTACCATTCCCTGGAGAAGGATGTCATGCTTGGTGGAAGGTCAACAAAAGAGGGGAAGGCCTTCAATGAGATGAATTGACATGGTGGCTGCGATGATGGGCTCAAGTATACCAGGGATCGTGGAGCTGGTGCGGAATCAGGTAGTGCTTCATGCTGCTGTGCATGGGGTCGCTATGAGTCGGAAATGACTCAACGGCACCTAATAACAACAACAACAGATACACTCCTTGGAGAGAACGATCATGGGAGAAAGAAGGGCTGTTTACGTACAGGGAGACAGCTCAGGGTGCAGGAGTGCATGGAGGGATGGACACAGGGAAGAGGAAACTATCTGGAGGAAGTGGGAGGGGAGCTGTTGCATTGGGGTAAATTGTTATCAATATCATGAGACAAAGTATGTGTGAACTGCTTTGTGGAAAGTGAATTTGTAAATTTTAGCCCAACTTACAATTAAAAGAAAAAAAAGTGCAAAAATTTCTTGAACTCATCTCCCCAGGTAGAAGGCATCTTATTTACAGAAGGTAGAAGGCATGTTATTTACATGTTTAAAGACAGACAATCCTTTCCTAAGAATAATCATCTGTTTTCCAATTTCTTCGTTTGATTCCAGAGATTACACTAAGCATAAATCAGTTTAGCTCTTCACCCTCGCTACTCTCGTTCTCCCTGATCTCCTACCCGTCGCCCATTTTACTTCTGAAATACTTTTCAACATAATTCATCCCTTCTTCCAAATTTCTACTATACAGAGCAAATAATCAGAAAATCCTTGACGAATGAATGAAATCATACAATTGCCTCCTATCTGTAATCCCTGGCTATTTTTATAAAACAAACTGAAGGGATTTTTGAAATGGCTAAGATAGGGAGAAAAAAGGAGCTAATATTTATTGGAAAACAATTAGGGCCAGTTTTTTACTAGATGCTTTAAAATAGGTAATTCCATTTAACCATTTAAATTCTCATAATTCCTCTCTGATTTACAAATGAGAAAACTGAGGTTTAAAGAAATAAAGCAATGTGACATAAGTCACACAACTGGAAATCAGGTGCAGGTCAGTCTGATTCTAAAGCCCATGATGGTTCCCAAATCCTGAACTTTCTCAATAATGAGATATTTAAAAACCACAGGTTCTAATTAAATCTTCACGGGACATCTTTATTTCAGATCCTATTTCAAATGCCAGTTCATCCTGGAAGCCAAAGTTAGAATTAATCTCTTTTTCCTCCAGATTTCAACAGTATTTTACCTATAGCCACATCTCTGTAGAAGATCTAACTTATTATATATTTGATTTTTATCTATCTTATCTTTATTCTTCTTATGATACACTATCACTCCCTTCTATCTTATTCATATACTTTATTTTTCCTACTGAACTGTAAGCTCCCTGTGGCAAATGCAGTTTTATCTTTTTACTCAGCTCAGTATGTCCATCCATGAGAAAATGAACTGAATATGGAAGGAGTCCTAGATCTACTGGAAACCAAATCACTGCCATAGAGTTAATTCCAACTCAAAGCAACCCTCCATAGGGTTTCTAAGGCTGTAAATCTTTATGGAAGTAGTCTGCCTTGTCTTTCTTCCACAGAATGGCTGGTGGATTTGAATCACTGACACTTTTGTTAGCAGCCAAATGCCTTAACCAGTATACCACTAGAGCTCCTTAGGTCTACTGAAGCATTTGAAAATGTATCATTCCATTCTGCTTCAGTTAGATATTTTCTAATATCTGATGGTCAGTAATTTTTCCCATTCTACTACTAAATGATATCCATTTGGCATAGTGACTCTTCTATCCCACTGGTTAACCAAAAGTAGACACTGTACTGACACGAAGAAATATATCATGCTGGTGAAATCTCAGACTTTAACTTAAATTGCCAGAGAAGATTAAGATTACCTTCCATCCATGTCAAGTGATCATTTGAGCAAAATGTGTAGGCCTATAACTGATACATTTCTAAAATAAAATTTTTGTTGTTGTTGTTGTTAGTTGCTAACAAGTCAATTCTGACTCATGGTGACCCCCACATGTACAGAGTAGAACTGTTCCATAGAGTTTCCAAGCCTGTGACCTTTCAGAAGTAGATCAGTTGGCCTATTTACTGAAGTGCCTCTGGGTGGGTTTGAACCATCAACCTCTCAACATGTAATCGAGGACTTGACTGTTAAAATAAATTAAGACTAGGGCAAATGGCAAATTTGGTAAAAATTAATCTTCTACTCTAAAATACACACATTCATTTAAGACAAATGCTTTGCCATTTTACCCTAAAGCAAATCTTAGATTACTACCACCTGCTTTTACTACTCAAAGACGCTCTGGTGGTATAGTGATTAAGGTATTTGGCTGCTAACCAGAAGGTGGGTGGTTCAAACCCATCAGCTGCTCCATGGAAGAAAGATGAGGCAGTCTACTGCTGTAAAGATTTATAACCTTGGAGACCCAGTGGGGGTCACTATGAGTTTGAACTGACTCAATGGCAAGGAGTTTGGTTTGGTTTTGGTTAACTACTCAGATCTTCCAAAGCTTTCAGAAATAGAATTAACACACAGTGGTCTGTGAAGCACATCAAATGTTACTACATGACACTTTGAGGAACAACTGCTAAATAGTGAGAAGCCAGAAAGCCCAAGTAACAAGTCATTTTCAAAGGGCAAAATCTTCAAGCTTTTTGAATCTCGTAATTAGAGTGAAAAGGTTATAAGGAGGTTTCAAACTTTACTTCTTCCATGATTCTTTAAATTTAACTTATAAAGTAGATACTCCAGAAAACTTAAAGAACAATTATTCTGCAAATTTCCGTAAGTTAAAGTTACTAAGCATAATATTAGTATGAATGTGGTAAGAGTCCTAGTTCTACTGACAACCAGTAGACAGGAATGAAAATAATCATTGTTTTGAGTTTATCAACAATATGCAAGTTGGCAATGAATTGAAACTTAAGAAGAATGCTAAAAGTGGGTAGAATACATTTTGGAAAAGAGCTAAATTTCTAACTTTTAAGGGACTTCAAGCATCTCAGTATGATAGCTGTCCTTTGTTCCTCTTCTCTAGGTTCACATCAAGAGCAACATACAAACAGCAGTATTGTTGGAAAGACTATATATATACACACACACACACACACACATATATATACATATACACACACACACACACACATACATACTGTCTAAGGTCTCATGCCCTGGAAGCAGAGAGACCTGAGAAAGAATCCCCACTCTAACCACTTACAAACGTACAATTTCAATCCTCAATTCCTACTCTGCAGAGACACACCGAGTTGCTGTGAGGTCTCAGTAAATGGTAGCTGCCCTTGGGGCAAAAAAGAAAAGATATGTTGACATCCAATTTCAAACACTGACTATATTACTGCTGTTATCTATTATCAATGGAATCTTTACCTATAAGTTTTGAGAGTATAAAAGGCTCATTGAACTTTTTAATTACACTTCTAGTCATCTCCCTGAAATGCCCTACCTTCTGTGACTCTCACCCATGACTGTGACGAAGCATTCATACAAACTCAGCTCAAATGCCCTTTTCTTTGTAGAATTTTCTTGGGCTTCCAGGCAGAGGAAGTGGCTTCCTCAAGAGAGCACATTGAAGGAATCTGTATAGCACTCTTCTTGTTATAATAGAATTTCTTTTGTATTTATCTCCCCCTCTAAATTATAAATTCTCTAAGAGCTGGAGCTCTGGTGGCATAGTGCCTAAGGCATGTGACTGCTAACCAGAAGACTGGCGGTTCAAACCCACCAGCCACTCCTCAGAAGGAAGGTTGGGCGATCTACTTCTGTAGTGATACCGCCTCGGAAACCCAAGAAGGGGTTGCTATGAGTCGGATCCGACTCCACGGCAGTGAGTTAGTGTGTGAGGGAGTAAGTGAGTGAGTGAGTGAGTGAGTGAGTGAAGAGGAGGACTTGGTGTGGCCTCATCTCTAAGTGCCCACTCAGCATTAAGCATAGTATGTTCTCACAGAAGGTTGAGTGAGTGAGTGAGTGAAGAGGAGGACTTGGTGTGGCCTCATCTCTAAGTGCCCACTCAGCATTAAGCATAGTATGTTCTCACAGAAGGTGCCCCATAGCCATTGCTTGAATAAAAGTGGCTGACTAAATAAAATAAAATAATTTAAAGAGATTTTAATGTAATTTACCAGGATCAAACAACTTCAAAAACTTGAGACATCACTAGAAGCCCTTCTATTATGTCCTTCTCTATGGTTTTTCTTTTTCACTATAACAACAAAGGTGACCAAGAGTTCAAATGACAAGGTCCCATTAATCTATTTTATTTTTTGTTGACCATGCTTCTGGTTTCATAGCTAAGAATTCATTGTTAAATACTAGGTCCTTAGGTATTTTCCCTATGTTTTCTTATAAGAGTTTTATGGTTTTAGCTCTTACATTTAGGTCCTAGATACAATTTGAGTTAAATGAATATATAACATGAGGTTTGGGTCCAATTTCTTTTTTCTTTTTTTTTTGCATGTGGAAATCTAGTTGTTCCAGCAACATTTATTAAAGAGACTATTCTCTCCTCATTGAATGGACTTAGCACCCTGCTGAAAATCAACCGGTCCTAAATAGGCAACTTTATTTCTGGACTCTCAATTCTAGTCCACTGGCTAACACATCTGTTATGCCAGTACTTTTATTCATCAAAAGATTTATCAACAAAATATAAACACAATCTACAGATTGGGGAAAAATTAGAGAAAACTATGTATCTGATAAGGACTCATAGTGGCACAATAGTTGAGCACATAGCTGCTAACTTAAATGATCGCAGTTAGAATTCACCAGTCACTCCACAGAAGAAAGATGTAGCAGTCTGTTTCCATAAAGATTGCTGTTGTGTTATGTGCCTTCGAGTCACATCTGACTCATATTGATCCCTCCTTGGGTTTCCAAGGCAGTATCACTATGGATGTAGATTGCTCAACCTTCCTTCCAAGGAGCAGCTGGTGGGTTTGAACTGTAAGCCTTCTGGTTAGCTTGCTTCTGATAAGCAAGTGCCTTAGGCACTATGATTACAGCCTTGGAAACCCTACTGGACAGTTCTACTCAGTCCTATGGGTCAGAATTGACTCAAATGCAACAGTTTATATATGGATGTACACACACACATACACACACATATCTGTTAAAGGTTAAGCACTAGGCTGCTAACTGAAATGTTGGCAGTCCCAACCTATCCAGTGGCTCCATGGGAGAAACACCTGGTAATCTTCTCCTATAAGGATTATAGCTTAGAAAACTCTATGCAGCAATTCTACTGTCACATGAAGTCATAAATGAGTTGAAATCACTCAATGGCACCTAACAATAACAACTAGTAAGAGTATAAAGAACTATAACTTAACAATAAAAAGACAAATAACACAATTAAAAAAATGAGCAAAGCATGAATTGAATAGATTTTTCACCAAAGAACAAATACAAATAGCCAACAGGCACATGAAAAAATGTTCAACCTCATTAGTCATTAAGGAAATGCCAATTAAAACCATAATGAGATATCACTGTATCTCAACTAAGATGGCTATGATCAAATAAACAGACAACAACACGTGTTAGCAAGGATGTGGAGAAACTGCAACCATCATCCATTACTCGTGGGATTGTAAACAGTATACCAACTGTGGAAACAGTCTGAAGGTTCCATGAAAATTTTAAAATAGAATTATCATATGATCCAGCAATTCTCTTCCTAGGTATAAACTCCCAAAAATTGAAAGCAGGATCATAAACAGATAAATGTACACCAATGCTCACTTCAGTACTACTCATAAAAGCCAAAGGTGGAAAACAATACCTAAATGTCCAGCAGCAGATGAATGGATAAACTACATGTAGTATATACGTGCATATGTATACACACACTCACACATACACACACGTACAATGGCGTATCATTCAACTATAAAGAGAAATTAAATTCTGATAAATGTCACTACATGGATTTACCTTGAAAACATAATACTAGGTGAAATAAACTATACAAAAGGACAAATACTGTATGATCCCACTTAAATGATATACTAAAAATCGGCAAATCCATCAAGACAAAATATGATTAGTTGTTAGCAGGAGCTGGGGGAAGGAGGGGTTGAAGAATTAAAACAAAGAAAAACGAAACAAAAAAAACCTAGAGGGTCTGCTAACTAACAAAGTGACCTCATGATTCTATTTCTCATAAATGTCTAGAATTCAGTATAACATAGATAGATCATTAGTTAATGGTCCCAGGAAGTTTAGTTACCATAAATATTAATAGGAACAGTTCAGCATCAGTGTCATAAATATAAATGGATCTGACACTAAGAAAGTGAAATCATAGGAAGGCCTTTACTAAGCAAACATTCTTGCTCAGGACAACCCAGTGTGTGCAGAGCAGAATTGCTCCATAGTTTTCAAGGCTGTGACCTTTTGGAAGCAGGTCAATAGGCCTGTCATCCGAGGTGCCTTCAGTTGGGTTTAAACCGTTAATTTTCTGGCTAGTAGTTGAGCACTTAACCTTCTGTACCACCCAGGGGTTCCTTAAAGAGACTTAAAGTCATCTCAAAAATTTGGAAGGCAGTAAAATGGAATGATTAAAACAGGGAAAACCTTTGAAGTCAGACAGCTTAAATCTTATCTCTACTGCATATTAGGAGCTCTGGTAGCATAGTGCCTAAGGCACTTGACTGCTAACCAGAAGGCTGGCAGTTCAAATCCACCAGCCACTCCTCAGAAGGAAGGTTGGACAATCTACTTCCATAGTGATACCGCCTCGAAAACCCAATGAGGGGTTGCTATGAGTCAGGTCTGACGGCACATAACAACAACAGCACAACTGCATATTAGCTGTGTGACCTTGGGCAAGTTACTTATCTTCCTACAAGTCAGGATACTTATAGACAGATACAGAGTAGATGTAAAAAATTGAGGGAGTAATACCTATCACATAAAGGAGCTCTGGTGGTGCAGTGGTTCAGGTTTTTGACTATTAACCAAAAGGTCAGTATCCAGCCACTCTGTGGAAGAAAGATGAGGCAATCTACTTCCATAAAGATTTACAGCCTTGGAAACGCACTGGAGGCAGCTGTGAGTCAGAATCACCCAATGACAGTGAGCAGTTTTTTTGGTTCTACCTATCATGTAAGGTTAGTGTGAAGATTAAATTAGCTCATTTTCATAAACACTTGGTATAGGGCTGGTACAAAGTAAGCATTCATTACTTTGGAACTACCATCATTACCAAGTTAGTCAATTTTATATCAACTAGAAAAAGTTATCTTGAATGGCTCAGATCTGGTATGTTGCTTAATATTACTTCACTTGTTTTATATGCTTTGCACCCAAATCATTAGAAAACGTGAATCCAGGTACTCTCCCTAATTCCTCAAATGACCTTAAAAAGATCAGTTAAGGACCTTACAGCTTGTCACACTGCTAGAAGACACTGCCACTTTTACTATAATTTGGTAAATTACCTCCTGCTGTTTACAATATTTCTTCTCTTCTGTAAGAGTTCATTCATTTCTCATCGGGGAGAACTTATCATAGGCTGATGAGGTAGTAAGGTGTTACGGAGATAACAGTTTTTGGTTCTAACTCTGTCTCCTACTAGCTGAATAATGTTCGATAATTATAAATTGGCTCATTCTTTTTCATTAACATTGTAATAATGAGATTTGTCCTTCACTCTACGCAGAACCACTTTGTAAATTACAAAATGCTAAGTATATTCTAGGAGCTCTGGTAGCATAGTGCCTAAGGCATTTGACTGCTAACCAGAAGGCTGGCAGTTCAAACCCACCAGCCACTCCTCGGAAGGAAGGTTGGGCAATCTACTTCCGTAGTGATACTGCCTCCGAAACCCAAGGAGGGGTCGCTATGAGTCGGGGCCGACTCAACGGCACATAACAACAACAAGTATACTCTACAATTATTTGTAAAATATTTGTAAAAACTAGTTTATGTCATTTCTGAAATTTAAAAAACAAGCTTCATTTTGTATTCAAAAATATCTTTGAATATTCCTGGGAGCCTCCCTGGAAAAGTATTGACCATACACAGTGAAACCTGTGAGAGAGCTGGATCTCTCTGGAACTGCCTTGCTTTTCCTGGTCTCTCAAAGTTTAATCAGTAAACAACAGTAATTGGTGCTCACACACTAATCAAAAGATTATAGTACACTATAGTACTATAAAACCTGTGAAAGCCAGACTGTGTAAGGTAGAAACCTGTCAGAGAAGGAAAATCCAAATATTTTCCACTAAAATGAGCGAAAGAAAACTGCACCTTGTAAAAGGTGGAAAACTTGTGAGACTAGGGAAAACAAGGCAATCCCTGAGAGTTCCAGCTCTCATAGTTCTCACTGTATTATGAAAATTCCATCTGAAAAAGTTAAGACAAATGCTCTTTATTTTCATGTCCTAATCCCCTGAGGCCAGGGAGAAAATTTTCATTCTAGATTCCAGAGTATGTAGATTCCTTCCCCTCAAATTTTCCCTAAGGCAAGCTCCAACTGATTTTTTTTTTTACTTTGATTGATCACTTTGCTGCCAGAAAATGAAAAGGAAATAGACAGTGAATGACAAAATCCACAGAATAAACACAGTATTAAATGGAATAATCCTACATAATCTGATAAGGTAGTTGATTAAGCAGACTACTTTCAGTGAAGTCAACAGATCAAAAGAAAAGTCAGCTGTGTATCAAAAAATCTGCCATAATCATCAAAGAAAACGGGATCTGTCCTGAAATTCAGGTGGCATATGGTGTACTACCAGGACTACACCCAAACAGACTCAGTAAACAAGATTTGAAGGTCATGTGCCACCTGAGGCTGTGTGATCTAGATCATTCTAATGTTATTCAGTCAGGTATTAAATAAAAAACATTATTTCTTAATTCCTGAATAATTTATTAGAAATTGTTATTAGCAATAAAAAAAGTAACGCTTAGTAATATTTCAATAGTTACAACTTACATTTCCATAGATCTTTAGAATTAACAAGATGATACTTTCTGAACCCGTTACCACCTATAAGGTATGTAAGGCAGGAATCCCTGTATTTCAGATAAGAAAACTAAGGTTTTAAGAAGTCAAGTTAATAGTTACTTCAATTACTTAGTGGGAAAACTGGAATGAAAATCCTAGTCATCTACTTTTTAGAAAATACTACAAAATCATAAATGGAGAAAATAAATGCAGGCAACTGTCAGTTATCCATGAGAAACATTCAACTGTAGACTTCCTCCCCACTGTCATTCAACTGCTTCAGGGGCATCTGAAAGTCGCAATGAATCACAGTTTTAAAAATGTTTCTGATTCTAACTAGTGTAAATTACAGGAAAAATGTCTACCTTCTAAAGAAGCAGTAACTCTAAGGAGCTTTCACATATTGCATAGTGCCTAAGGCACTTGACTGCTAACCAGAAGCCTAGTGGTTCAAACCCACCAGCCACTCCTCAGAAGGAAGATGAGGCAATCTACTTCTGTAGTGATATGCCTCAGAAACCCAAGAAGGGGGTGCTATAAGTTGGGTCTGACTCGACGGCACATAACAACAACAACAACAACAACAATTTACCTTTATTTTAGAATCATAAAACATAGCAAATCTGAAGTTGTAAGTCTGAAATTTAAAAAATGCTAGTGTTTGTACATGCTTTTAAATTATCAGTTTTCTTCAGGTTTCTCATCCTGTAATTTCCTAGTTGGAGATATGTCATGGAATGGGAGTATAAAATCACAGAAAGGGAAATATGGAAAATGGACAGTAAAAGAGGTAGTATATGCTATTGCTTATTAAGCTGGCAATTTGATCTAAACCTTTAGCAAATTTAGTTTCCTTATCAGTTAGAATCCAGTATTTAATATATGAAATGGCTTTAGACATCACTTAGTGCAACCATTATTATGTACAGAACCCAGAGTCTATTGCTCCTTTAGGGAGTTAGGGAAAGAGCCTTAGCCCTTGCATTGTCTAGCACATTCCAACTGCTGAATAGATGTTTACTCAGATGAACTGTGAAGAATCTTTTTTGTGAACTATACATTCATAGGGATGTCCCTAACATAGGACTAAAACTATTCTTACAAATAAGTATTACTCTGTTAACTTTCAGTGATAACAAAAGGATTGAATAAATTTCTAAATTACTAAATATTATAACTTATACTATTTAAGTAAAAGCCTTCCTTCAATAATTAAACCTGGAGGAAATAGTCTGAGGAAATTATACGGTTGGTGCCAGATATTAAGGCAAGGGCAGATTAATGATGAAAATTTTAGTATCTCACCTGGCAGACTTGTTTTAGAAAAGTCTACTTTATTCAGTGATATGAATGCCACTGTCAATAAGAATGAAGTAAAGTTTATTAAAATTACAAATATAATCTGCCAAAATTTAAAGACAGGAACCACACATGACCCTTCACTCACTGAAGCATTTATGGAATTACATCTTCATAGCCAAAAAGACTACATGCAGTCCTTAAAAGGTGGTCAATTTAGCCTCTATTTCATTGCTAGTGCAAGAGCCAACATAACACAAATATCACCAGGAAACAAAAGAAACAGTCTGACTGATGTAAAATGGGTTAGCCTAAGATGAGCTGGCTCAGCTTGAAAAAATAGGCCTTTTTACTCACTGGAGACAAGGGAAGAAAACTGAAAATATCACCCAATCCTGCAATCAGAGACTGGATAGATTAACTGATGAAGGGGTTCTAATCTCCAAAAGAAGAGGCTCTCTTCTCAGATATAGGAATATGATTCTAAAAATTATTTTGAAAATAAAGTTTGTATGTAAATGTAGCTTAGTTTCACCCTGTTTATTAATTTCCCAGATTTCTTTTCTGTCCTCCCCACTTGAAAAAAATGTATGTATATAGTTTTCTAAACTGACCACCTTAATCCAAAGCAACTATTTATATAGAATGTACTCTTGTGATAGTATTTTAATGATGTAGCTTGATCACTTAAAAAAATGCTTCAAGATACAACTCTGAGCTACTAAATACATTATGTACAATGAATAAGGTTTTGAAGAATTACCAAGATGATGGCAAAAATGCAATACACCAACCAAAAAATGGTGAGAAGTACCCTAAATATTTCTACATAAACACTTAAATATTTACGTATACAATGATTTGTTTCAATATGTTTATAGGTACATAAATGTTCATAATTGTCATACACTCTTGGTGGACTATTTCTTTTATCAATAATAAAAATATAACTCTTTGTCCTGCTTAACAGTTTTGTATTGCATATTATATAATATTAACATTTGCAATCCAAGTTTCTTTTTGATGCCATTTTTTGGTATTTCCAACCCCCTCCTTTATTTTCAATCTTTTAATGCCAAGTCTTGAAAACAATAGCAAATGGATAACTGGCTACCCATTACTACCCTCTAGTGGTTACTTGTAGCATATTTAAATACGGTTTTCTATCAATGTCAAAAATTAATCTGAATCTCTACATAAAAGATAAAGATCTTTAGCACGCTTTTACTCCTACAAAAATTAGCCCCAAAATAATTCTAAAATTGAACTGCTGAAAGATTAAATGATTCTCTCAAAGTCACAACAATACAGTGAGATATTTCGTTTACTAGACTACATGTCATCTTTGTCATCTAAATTTGATTATATAACAGGTGACCAAAGGAAAAATATTACATTGGATTTAAAAAGCTAGCAATAAATGACAAAAGAATATATCATGCTCTGAAATGACAATATCACTAGATAAAGTTTTAATTTACAGTGACAAGGCAGATTGTTCCTTTACAATTTCAGGGACAAAGTGTAGATGAATATGGATCTATTGCCTCCTGTTGTAGGTAATTTTCTAAAGTCTAGAAACCAGTGGTTTGCACTTGGTGAGACTAAATTCCCTAAGGCTGCATCTGGAAAAGATTGAAAGAGAGATACAAAAAATATTTTATCAACAATTAGAAAAATGTATATTGGATGAAAGGTAGCTGACTTATTTTATTTTTCAAGGACATTTATATGGCTTTTTGGAGAAGTCGTTGATTCTAGGGCTGAGGGAGGAGAAAAAAAATAACTGAACCTGGAGCACTATGTGGTATCAGAGAGGATATGCTCAAGAAAGAATGGTGCATGTCAACAGAACACCAGCACCAGCCTGAAAGAGTCCCCAAGGCTCAAAACTGTACAATCTGAGCAACAAAATAAATAACAATAGTAACAAATTATAACCCATATAATAAAATATACCCATTAAGTGCACGCTGATATAAATAAATGGAGAAAGGACAGCCCTCCTTTATAGATGA
This sequence comes from Orycteropus afer afer, assembly GCF_000298275.1. Classification (NCBI taxonomy): domain Eukaryota; kingdom Metazoa; phylum Chordata; class Mammalia; order Tubulidentata; family Orycteropodidae; genus Orycteropus; species Orycteropus afer. The sequence goes on from NW_006921727.1 coordinate 3,063,531, forward strand.
TTTCCCATTAATAAATGTAAAAGGAGTGAGAAATATAGAATAGATACCATAGTAATGAATGCTGCCAAGATCCACCGATGGATACTAAAACTAGTGGGGAAACTATATTTACACAGTCTAAAAATCTGAATCTAAATCTCTACATAAAAGATAAAGATCTTTAGCACACTTTTACTTCCATCAGAATTAGTCCCAAAACAATTCTAAAATTGAACTGGTGAAAAGATTAAATGATTAAATGGCCATTTTGAATCAGACAACCATATTATCTGCCATGCTGGGAATAACAAATTGAACAAGAAGGGTACGGCATTCATTGTCACAAAGACTGTTTCAAGATCTATCCTGAAGTATAATACTGTCAGAGAAGGGATAATATCCATATACCTACAAGGAATACCAGTTAATACTATAATTATTCAACTGTATGCACCAACCACAAAGTCAAAGATGAGGAAATTTAAGATTTCTATCAACTTCTGGAGCCTGCAATTGACCAAATATGCAATCAATATGTGTTGATTATCACTGGTGACAAGAATGCACAAGTTGGAAACAAAGAAGAATCACTGGTAGATGGAAAATATGGCCTTTTAATAGAAATAATAGGCACTTGGTGGCGCAGTGCCTAAGGCATTTAACTGCTAACCAGAAGGCTGGCGGTTCAAACCCACCAGCCACTCCTCAGAAGAAAGATTGGGCAACCTACTTCAGTACTGATACTGCCTTAGAAACCCAAGGAAGGGTTGCTATGAGTCGGATCTGACTTGACAGCACTGAGTTTTTTAAAATTTAATAGAAATAAAGCTGGAAATGGCATGATAGAATTTTGTAAGACCAATGACTTATTCATTGCAAATACTCTTTTTCAACAATATAAATGATGGCTATACACATGGACTTTGCAAGATGGAACACAAAGGCATCAAACTAACTACAACTGTAGTGAGAGGCGATGAAGAAGCTCAATATCTTCAGCTGAAACAAGGCCAGGAGCTGACTGTGGAGCAGACCATCAACTGCTCATATGCATGCTCAAGCTGAATTGAAGACAATTTAAAAAAGACCTCAAGATCCAAAACATAACCTTGATATTATCACTCCTGAATTTAGAGACCATCTAAAGAACCGATTGGATGCACTAGAACACCAAAGACCAAAGGAATTGTGGAATGACATCAAGAGCACCATCCATGATGAAAGCAAGAGGTCACTGAAAAGATGGGAAAGGAAGAAAAGACCAAAATGGATGTCAGAAGAGACTCTTGAAACTTTCCCTTGAACAGAGAGTAGCTAAAACAAATGGAAGAAATGACAAGATAAAAGAGCTGAACAGAAGATTTCAAAGACCAGCTTGAGAAGACAAAGGTAATTATTAAAATGAAATGTGCAAAGACCTGGAGTTTGAAAACCAAAAGGGAAGAACACACTCAGCATTTCTCAAGCTGAAAGAACTGAAGGAAAAATTCAAGCCTCAAGTTGCAACACTGAAAGATTCTATGAACAATAAAATTAATGGTGCAGGACACATCAAAAGAAGATGGATGGAATACACAGAATCACTTTACCAAAAAGAATTGGTCAGTGTTCATCCATTTCAGGAGGTGGCATATGATTAAGAACCAATGGTACTGGAAGAAGTTGAGGCTGCACTGAAGGAACTGGTGAAGAACAAGTCTCTAGGAAGTGACAGAATACCCACTGAGATGTTTTAACAAATGGATGTCACGCTGAAGGAACTCACTGGGCTATGCCCAAGAGATTTGGAAGACAGTCACTTGGCCAACTGACTGAAAGAGATCCTTATTTGTAACCATTCCAAAGAAAAGTGATCCAACAGATGTGGAATTATCGAACAATATCATTAATATTACATGCAAGTAAAATCTTACTGAAGTTAATTCAAAAATGCTTACAGCAGTATACTGACAGAAAACTTCCAGAACCGCAAGCTGGATTGAGAAGAGGATATGGAATGAGGGGTATCATTACTGATGTCAGATGCTCTTGGCGGAAAGCAAAGAATACCAGAAAGATGTTTATTTATGTTCTATTGACTATGCAAAAGCATTTGTTTGTGTGGATCATAACAAATTATGGGTAACGTTGAGAAGAATGGGAATTCCAGAACACTCAATTGTACTCATGAGGAACCTGTACATAGATCAGGAGGCTGTCATTCAAACAGAACAAAAGGACACTGCATGCTTTAAAATCAAGAAGGAAGTGCATTAAGGTTGTATCCTTCACCATACTTATTCAATAAAGACTACAGTCTGCAGTATGGATTACAACTCAATATAAAGAAAACAAAAATCCTCACAACTAGACCAATAAACAGTAACATGATGAATGGAGGGAAGATTGAAATTGTCAAGGACTTTATATTACTTGGTTCTACAATTAGCACCAATGGAAGCAGTAGCCAAAACATCAATGTATTGCATTGGGTGAATATGCTGCAAAAGACCTCTTTCAGGTACTGAAGAGTCTCCTTGAAGACTAAGGTGCACCTAACACAAGCCTTGGTATTTTCAATCACCTCTTATGCATGTGAGTGCTGGACAATGAATAAGGAAGACTGAAGAAGAGTTGATGCTTTTGAGTTGTGGTGTTGGCTAAGAATACTGAGGGTACCGTGGCCTGCTAAAAGAACTAACAAATCTATCCTGGAAGAAGTGTAGCCAGAATGTTCCTTGGAAGCAAGAATGACCAGACTTCATCTCACCTTCTTTGGTCACGTTATCAGGAGAAACTATTCACTGGAGAAGTATATAATGCTTCGTAAAGTGGAGGGTCAACAAAAAAGTGGAAAGCCCTCAGCAAGATGGACTGACACAGTGGCTGCAATGATGGGCTCAGGTATAGCAAGGATCGTGAGACTGGCACAAGACTACACAGTGTTTTATTCTGTTGTGCATAAGGTCACTATGAATTGGAGATGATTCAATAGCACCTAACAACAACCACAACCACAAAATATCTTCCTTAAAATATTTTGAGGGGACAATAATAACTCTACAGTAGAAAAATCTAGCAGATACTACCTTAGCCAAGTGATTAAGGTTAACATCACCTGCAGTAATACATGTTGATATAATGTGATCAGAAGAGCACATCACTCCTGTGTTATTCTTGCCAAAAATGCATAACCACAATGTGATCATGAGAAAACATCAAATGAACCCTAAGTGAGGAACAGTCTACAAAAAACTTACTAATACTCTTCAAAAGTGTCATGGTCATTAAAAAAAAAAAAAAAGGGAAGACTAAGAAACTGTCACAGACTAGAAGAGATTAAGATAATACAACAACTAAATGCAATGTGTGATCCTAGATTGAATCTTAGTACAAGGGAGAGGACATTAGTGAGAAAACTGGTGAAATCTGAATATAGTCTATATTAGCTAACAGTATTGTACCAGTGTTAATTTGTTGATTTGAATCACTGTTGAAGAGTTATGTAAGATACTAACATTAGGAGAAGCTGGGTGAAGATACATCAGAACTTTTAGTACTATTTTTCCAATTCTATGTAATCTGAAATTTTTCAGAATAAATAGTGTATATATGAAGGAATGTATGAAGTACTACATAGATAATCTATCTCACTAATTCTCCCAATAACCATGCAAAATTGGTGTGATTATCCTTATTTTACAAGCTGGGAGGTTGAGACTGGGAGAGAGTAAGTGAAATGTTCAAATGCACAAAGTAAGATGCTGTGTCAGCCCCGAAGTCTTGTTCTGACTGGCTCAAAATGTGTGCTTTTCTACCACGTTGTAATGAGCACCGCATATACCCTTACCCACCCAGGAAACATAGATGAACGCTTCTGAAATGGGATTAAAACTGTATAATGGCAGCAATGTTAGCTCATGCAGAAGCTATTTTTAGAACTAATGGCAACTCTCCATTTGCTTAAAGCTTGTAGTAATGGGTAAACAAAAACAGTTTTCTCTCTTATAAAGAACAATTTAAGTGAAGGGATTTTAATTCATTGTGATATTCACCACGTCTTACAGAACTGCACAGATTACAATGCCATGCTTCCTAATGTGAAGTATAAATAAAAGAAAGGTTGTTTTGGAAGGAGCGTCATTCAGCTTCAACAGGAGCAGGTGTTTTATTATATAGTTCAAAGATATCTAGAACAGAAAAAAATTCAGATTTGTATTAAGTGGTTTTCTTCTTGCAACATTATACCACCTACCTATATAAGCAGTAAATAAATATTAAATACAACAGAAGAACATATCAAATCCTAGGAAAACGTGAAAAATAAAATGTCTCTGATAGAAGAGAAACACTATTTTTTCCCCCTTTTAGACATACCTTACTGACAGGTGCCACAGTAATGACAGCTTACTTCATCTTATGAATTATTATAATGAATCAGAACTAAAGTTTTGTAACAAAGTGGCTGCGTTCTTATAACCACATGTAACTGAATTAAATCATTGATGGACTGTGTTCTTTATCAGCAATGCAGGAAAAAGGCTCTACCAAGGGAAGGCTATATAAACTTCATTGTACAGCTTCAGGTTATCTGTTTGCTGCTCAACTGATGTGGTTTCTCATTAAGAAACTGAATTTATTTTGCCGCACTATTCTTCTGAATAAACTACACAGTGGAAACATGCTAACAAAAAAGATCATAAGACAAAGCAGGAGTATGCTTTTCTCCAACCCCCAATTCTATCAGACTAGTAATAAAGCATATTTTTAAATACTAAAAGATGTTTTAAATAACCTAATAAATCTCTTACAGATCCACTCATAGGAAATTAATTTGAAACTTAATTTATGAATGATATAAAACCAGGATCAGAAGAATAGCTGGGAAGAGCAATCTGCTCTCTGACCAAAGACTAAATCACATGGTTTGTATTCTGTAATACTTAAGAAAACAAAACAAAAATCAAACACAAGCATGTAGATTGCACTAGACTAAACTATGAATAAGGAAATTATTTATATTATATATAGCAATTCTATATTTATATTATATATAACAATATATATATTATATATAGCAAATCCCTAAGAAGTAAATTTTTAAACAACTTTCCAATTATGATCTCATTTTCACATCACTGAAATATGTACGAATAGTTAACTTACTTGTATTTTCCAATAGACACCTGAGTAACAGAGTCCCTCAATAGCAAATATAAAACTCCAGTCGAGTTCTTTTGATTCCAAACCCAGAGTTCATTCACTGAAACACACTTCTTAGCTATTTACCACGTGTAGTGAAGGATCCAGAATAGCGTGTCACAATGTATTAGAAGGAGCAAATACATCATAGTTGTATTTAGTAGTTTATCTGACTCCATTTTCATATCTGAGTACGTTTTGATATTCAATGGATAAAAATCACAATTTGGTGCTACACAAATCAATCTTATTTATTGGATTTTCAACCTGATAGAGAAGATGATGGATGGATGAATAGATAAACAGACAGATACCATATGTACTGTAGATAGGCAGACAGATAGAGGGGAAGAAAAGATGGGTGGGAGATAAGGCTGGAAAAAAGGGTATAGGGTGGCATCTGATCTCCTCTAACTGCACAAGGAAAGAGGAGGACCAGGAACAACATCAACAGCCCAAGGCTGATTCCTATGAGTTGGAGATCAGACATGCTGCCACTCTCCAACCTTTTTACCAATTCCAATACCAACTGTCCCTCTCACAGCACTGTCTACTTCTCTGCTGTGTTTAATAATTCATTGCACTGGCCACAGAGAACTCACTCACACACAGTACTCACGATTATGGAATTTAACAGGAAAGTTAACAGGTTACAATTTACGATAAAAAATGCTCAGAATACAGTTCTTCAATCAGGACAGCCTCCTCTCAGCCATGCCTGAAGGCAAGTCTGTCCCTGCCTCAGCACCTTGGCCTGGCCTCTGCCCTGCTCAGGCAAGCGCCACAAAGCTCTTTTAGCTCTGCCAATACGTGTCCAGAGAGGCACCCCACTCTGCCAGCAAGCCTCCTAGCCAAAGGCATTCAACTTTCTTTCTCTGTGGGCCAGGTAGCCTGCCACTCTGTCTCGTGCTGGGTCTGTTGGTTCTGCTGCCTCCAATCCTACCATTTCTCTGCTGCTACTCTTTGCTGTCTCTGGTGTCACAGCTCTGTCTCCTAGACTGAGGAAGTTCAGCACAGGGATCTTGGGTCCAAAGGGCAGGTGCATACAGTTCTTATTTACCTTTACTTCAGTGTAAGAAAAGGCTCAAAGCTTTTTACATGATTTAAAAGCTCCACTTCCTGGCTCTTCCTTCTTGATGATAGTGAGATCCTCCCTTTCTGGCTCTGAAATGGCTCATTTTAAACCTAGTAGGATGGCAAAACTGACCAATCCCCACATTAGGGCCCCATACACCTTATTTGCATGGTTCCAGCCACACAAGGGGACCATGTATCTTTTTTACATTATTAACGAACTATCCAATTCCATTGTTAGGCCATAAGCATCTCATATTTGCATAGTCTTACCCAGTCATCTAGGAGGAGTCACAAAGACCATGGAGAGAAGGGCCATATTAAATAATTCATTGTACCACAAAGTGTGAGAAAGGAAAGGGATGAAGGGGGAGATAGAGATAGGTATCTTAGGCTAGGTCATACATTCATGGTCCTTCTAGCCCTGATTTCTATCTAACAAGGCAGTAAAATATACATGTACTGCCCAGGCACCAGGAGCTTGGTTTAGGAAATGTTATGTTTGACAAGCATATAAGGCAACCAAGTGAAGATGTAGAGTAGAAAGTTGGATAAATGAGTCTGAAGAAGAAAAGTCTAGGCTGCAGACTAAAACGTTTGTTGTTGTTGTTAGGTTCTGTCAAGTCGTTTCCGACTCACAGCGACCCCATGCACAGCAGAATGAAATCTATCTGTTTTGTTAACTTCTATGTATATATGAAGGAATGGATGAAGTACTACATAGATAATCAATCTCACAGCAGGAGCTCTATAAATATTAGATGAGACCACAATGAATTGCCATGACACTATTTCTGACTGACATAAATAATAATTTCATATGGTCTACCTAATACCAGTTCAATGAATGATAAACAATAATTTTCCATTTCACAGATTCTCCTCTGGGCCTGAGCTAGAAAAACTGCTGTATTTCTAGAAAAATATTGAAGGGAGTGAGCAGAGGAGCCCAAGGTTGGTCTTTGCTCTTTTTTGGGAACCTCTAGGGTCCAGACTAAGTATCTTGTTTAGGGTATACACACAGTGAATAAACATTTACTGCTGGTGGTGATGAGAGAAATTAATTATTAGAAAATTTATAAGTAATTATTAGAAAATACAGATATAGTCACTTACAGATTATATAAGCAGATGACTTTAAATACCTTCACAATATCTTTGCCAGTATAATTACCATTTTGTAGCTAAAACAACTCACTAGGATTATTCCTCCTAAGCCATAGTAGAAGAGTAGGGAAATAAACTCAAGGCCCCCAGCTTCAGTTTTGTGCTCAATTCTTTATAACCTGTCACTGCTGCCAAGCTGTACAGAAATACAGGCAGTCCCCAGGTTACAAACAAGATTTGTTCCAGTGTCTTTTTATTGTAGATAAGTCAGAACAGGTGTATACAATTCTTATTTACCTTTTCTTAGGTGCGAGAAAAAGGAGCTCTGGTGGCATAGTGGGTAAGGCATTTGACTGCTAATCAGAAGGTTAGCAGTTCAAACGCACCAGCCACTCTGCAGAAGGAAGACTGGGAGATCTACTTACATAAAGATTTACAGCCTCAGAAACTCAATGGGGGTCGCTATGAGTTGGAAACGACAGGATGGCAATGAGTTTGCCACATTAGGGTTCTGAGGTGCAAGAAAAGGCTCAAACTCTTTTAAATGATTTAAAAGCTGCATGTGCAGCAAATGAAGTTAATTGCAATGAAATTTTGTTGCAGGTAGGGGTTAGTTCAATCTGTTCAAAGTGAGGACAAATTTATATAACATTTAAGTAGTAAGTAGGAGTTGTCCCTAAGTCGACATTTGTAACCAGAGGTATGGTTACAAACAGGTTTGTTGTACACACACATGCACACACACATCATGTAGACATATGTTCCTCTGCTATGTAATTACATTTAAGATCCTTTCCCCATTAATTTAATTTTCTTTCTATGCTATGTTATATTTAGAAATTCTCAAAGAAATATACAAAGAAATATACAATTATACCAGGGTAGTTTACCTGAACAGAGAATCATGTGAAACATTTCTTCTCCTAAAATATACCCAATATATAATCTTTAAAAATGTATTTGTGTGTGTGTTTGTGTGTGTATTTAGAGAGAGTTAAATTACCACACTACTACAGAAATTAGTAGTAGCTACATTTTTGGCTTACCACATCTTAAACACAGTATTTACTAGAAATTACTACTTTCTCTTCTGTAACAAAGAATAGCTGTTTCTGAAGTAAGAACTCCTATTGTGTTGTTAGGTGCTATCGAGTCTGTTTCGATTCATAGGGACCCTATGCACAACAGAAAGTAATACTGCCCAGTCCTGGGCCATTTTCACAATCGTTACTATATTTGAGCCCATTGTTGCAGTAAATGTGTCAATTCAACTTACCCTTTTCATCGATCCTCTATTTACCGAGTATGTTGTCCTTCTCCAGGGACTGGTTCCTCTAGATCATGTGTCCAAAGTACATGAGACAAAGTCTCACCATCCTTGCTTCTAAGAAGCATTCTGGATGTTCTTCTTACCAGACACATTTGCTCATTCTTCCTGAAGTCCATTCAATATTATTTGCCAACACCATAATTCAAAAGCATCAATTCTTTGGTCTTCCTTACTAATTATCCAGTTTTCACATGCTATGAAGCAAGTAGGAGCTCTGGTAGCATAGTGCCTAAGGCACTTGACTGCTAACCAGAAGGCTGGTGGCTCAAACCCACCAGCCACTCCTCGGAAGGAAGGTTGGGCAAAATCTACTTCTGTAGTGATACTGCCTTGGAAACTCAAGGAGGGGTCACTATGAGTCGGATCCAACTTGACGGCACATAACAACAACAACAAAGAAATAAAAGCACAATATCACTTTTGAAACTCTAGCAGCAAACAACGAGAAACCTTTCACCAAGCAGCTACAATATTAGATGATTTATATAAATGCTAAAGAATGTGTTTTATCTTATAATACTAAACAACTCACTTTCACAAAATTTGCTACACTGACTTGAGTTAAGCAGTAAAGGTTCTCATCATACAGTTTAGGTTTCTCTTTCTTAGCTGCATTAAATCTGACCTGGGCAGTGAACTGTGATGGCAGGGACTTTTCTGTATTTCCTTAAATCTCTCTGCCTTATGTCCACTCTCCTTGATAGTAAGGATCTTCAAAAATTCTTAATTAAATTCTATAAGTATGCACATCATAAAACTTCATATAAATGTATAATGAACTGTTAAATCTCAATTCCTGAAAGGTTCAGAGGATCATTATCTACTCTTCCCTTCTGTTATGAAAACATCACGTCCCACAAGTCTGCAAAATTAAGCTACCCTGACCAACAAGCACAAGCTGTTTAGCTCCTAAATTGAGGTGACAAAATGTACAAAGGAAAGTCACCTTAATTCCACTATGGGTGGAAAAAAATGCACTAAAACCCGTCTCTCTCAGCTGAGCCTTCATTCAATATTGAAACAAGTAATCTCAAATTCCATGGTTTTGGCTGCTGATCAACCCTATTCCATTCAACTGGGGATTGAACAAAGCAAAATAAAAAGGAGCTTTAAACTGCCTTTTCTTCACTTTTTGCTATACTACACTGACAGCATCTTGTTCACTAATTAAAGTTTTATTTATTTATTTTTTCTTAAAGAAACAGACTGTAGAATTCTATATGGACAATGAAGGAAGGCAACAGAAAATAAAAGGAATAGTTTTAAAATCAGGAACTACATACAGGGTTTTTAAAACTTTGTTTAAAGAGGCAAAATATTCATAAATGGTGAAAATAATACAGAGAAATGTTTCAAAAACTATCGAATGAGATGGTAAGAATTTAGCATATTTAGTGATTGAACATAGGTAGGAGCAGGGGTAACTGGCGGTTCCTCTCACAGGACTATACGTGAATCAAGATGGTTCTATCTTAGACACTGAAAGTGGTCAACTCCCCTGCCTATTTTATTTAATCCACTGAAGAGATGAGTTTATGAATTTAAGTCTTTAGACACCATGAACAGAGTTAATAATAACTGTAATTTGGCAAATTTGTAAAATTTTTGTAAGCCTGATTTTTGCTGTGTTTCTTACATACGAAAAGAATGCATTCACTTCTGGTTTTGCTCTAAAAAGAACCAGGCAGCATCCACTAGTCTGAGATCAGAAGAACTAGTTGGTACCACCTACCACTACCGACTGGGATCATAATAGAAGGTCTAGGGCAGAGTGGGAGAAAATGTGGAACAAAATTCAAAATGATTAAAAAAAAAAAAAGATTAGACTTACTGGCCTCATGGAGACTGGTGGAAGCCCCAAGACTGCAGCCCTTTGACACCCTTCCAACCTAGACTGGACCCACTCACAGAGATCACCTTTCAGACAAACAATAGACATACCTATTAAAGTGTACAATAACACTTGTGAGGAACATGCTCCTCAGAACAATCAACCCAAAGACCAAAAGAGCATCATTTGCCCAAAACAAAGTTCAGAAGACAGGAAGGGACAGGAAAAATAGGCATATGATAGTGCCAGGAAGAAATGGGAAAAGTATTGCTACTTTAAGGGGATTGCAACTAATATCATGAAACAAAATGTGCTGAATGGGAAACTAATTTTGCTCTGTAAACTTTCACCCAAACCACAATATTGTTGTTGTTAGGTGCTATCCAGTAAGTTCCCACTCACAGAGACCCTGAGAAGGAAACACTGCCCGGTCCTGAGGAACACTGTAGTCTTTGCTATGTTTGAGCCTACTGTTGCAGCCACTGTGTCAAATCACAATAAAATATCCCCACCTCCACCCCAAAAAGCAGAGTAGGGAGATCACTTGGGAGAAAAAAGATAATTCTTATTCATTACGTATTGATATGTAGAATTTTTGCTTTGATAATAATTTAAATATATGTCATTTCCATTTTTGTCATGTTAAAAAATAATAATGTGATAACATCCTAAGTTTATGCAAAATATTTTGACAGGAATAACAGCTATTCTAAAGGGAAATGACTGAAAATTAAAAAAGATCAGAAAAAGCTTTTCATGTATTTTTTATTTGGGTTTTTGATACCTCAATAAAGAGAACTAGAGCAACATAGACATTCTTTATTTTTTTATCATTATGTAAATCAAATAATTTTCTTTTCCAACAAAATTCTAGGAATAAATTGCCAATGAGTATATCTTGGGGGAATTTATGGAAATGATGCAAGTTTAATGGTGTCTTCAATAAAAATGCTCCTCAGTTTTACAACTTCAGATTAAATCCTACAAGATAAGAAACTTTACACACTTTATCCTAAAGTCTCTTACTGAAAATTGATTACTAGTGGGAATCTTATCTTCTCACCATTCATTAATTCATGATTCAAAAATTCAAATTAAACACAATAATCTTGGTAGTGGG